>NW_004444026.1:2866697-2932566 GCF_000243295.1 Trichechus manatus latirostris | reverse complement strand
TCCTTGCTCTCAAAAAAAAAAAAAAAATAGAACCACAGCATGTGGTTGAGTGTTTAAATAAAAGTACTTATACCCATTTATAAGTGTTTCACAGTTTACACAGTATGTGCACACTCCTTATATAATCTTTTCTCATAACAAAGGAAACAATAGAATGTTAGCTCCTGAGGAGAATTTGGAGAACCCAGCCCACTCGGTTTTGCATCCTTAGGAGCAGATTTTATGTGTCCAAATGTAGATGTTTTTTAGAAGGTAGCACATTAATCTTTGTTCAGTCGTCTTTACCATATGTGAATGAGTTTATCAATTCCTGAGCGCAGATTTTTATGGGGGGAAGATGAAGAAGGAAGACGGTAAACCAGTTGCCATTGAGTTGATTCTGACTCATGGCTACCCCATGTGTTGCAGAGTATAACTGTGCTCTGTAGGGTTTTCAAGGCTGTGTCTTTTCTGAGGTGCCTCTGGGTGGGTGGATTTGAACCCCCAACCTTCCTGCTAGTGTTGTTTGGTACCATTGAGTCGATTTTTGACTCCTAGTGACCCCATGTGACAGAGTAGAACTACTACTCAGGGTTTTCTTGGCTGTAATCTTTAAGGAAGTAGATTGCCAGGTCTTTCTCCCATGGAACCACTGCGTGGGCTCGAACCGCCAACCTTTCAGTTAGCAGCTGAGCTCTTAACTATTGTCCTACCCCGAGACTCCTAGGTAGACAGTACCCATACCCATTGCCATTGAGTCGATTCCAACTCCTAGCAACCCTATAGGACAGAGTAGAACTGCCCCATAGGGTTTCCAAGGAGTGGCTGGTGGATTTGAACTGCTGACTTTTGGGTTAGCAGCCTGAGCTCTTACCCACTGTGCCACCAGGGCCCCAGGTAGACAGTAGAGGGAGTATTACCTAAGAGGAAAAGGGTAATGGAAAGAGAAGTGTAAAGACTCTAAAGACAAAAGTTTACCTACTTTTCCCCAGGTTCTTCCTCTAGCTGACTACCATTCCAATGCTTCTGCCCAATCCCGTCTCAAACAAGTGTTAACTGGTGCCCATCAATCAGCATTCCACCATGTTACTACTGTAGAAGTGAACACTTGAGTTTCTGGCTGATAAGAGCATCAATTTCTCAGCCAAAATGGCACACATCCTTGGCTCTGGGAAACAGTCCACTTCCCAGGAGAGTTATAGAGAGTTTCACCCCTCCCTGGTTACCAGAACATTGTTCCCATTTTCTCTTAGACACTCATCATTTGCAAGTTGTTTAGAGGTGCCAGTGAGTAGTCACTCGGTTGCTATAGCCAACAGGACCAAACACTGGCGTCCAGGCAGGAAGGTCAGAGATACTCTGCAGGACACATATGCATGCTGGAAGCAGTCAAGGCCGTCATGGACAGATGTGTAGGTTGTGTCCTATACAAGGATGCTCTGCCCTACACGTCCTTGAAATCCAGCCCACGCCTTGTTTGTCTAGCCATGTGTCCTGGCATGGGGCTGTGTCCACGTGGAGGAAAAGACAGTTTTTTTCTAATTTGCACAGCTTCTTTGTCAACTTGCCAAGCCCTGAGACTGCAGAGCTCCATGCACCAGAGAGGATGCCTTTTGCAAATCTGCAAAAAGCAACTGTGTGTGCTAGGGTGGGCCTGCCAGGGCTGGGGCCTTGGGGACTGCAGGCCTTACAGCCATGCCACTGCCCCTCTCAATATAGTGATGCTTCCGTGATTCAGGGATTCCAGTCCAACAAAAAGTCAGCCACCCTGGCGGTTTTTTTCTTTTTCTTTTTTAGTTCCTTGGTGATTCTGGGAAACTGTTGAGTAGAACAAAAGGAAAAAAAGCACAGAAAAAACATCCAAGTCTTAGTATTTATAAAATGGGCCTGCACAGGACTTATTTTCGTTATTTTTATTCCTAAAAATCTCATTTCCCACCCTGGCCTCACCATGAGCACTTGGCACTTCTCCCGTTGGTTGGAGACTATAGTCTAAGGAGTCGAAGTCTGTCCTGGCCTGGGCCCCACAGGCGCCAAGTCTGAGTCCATGTTTCTGGTATTCACTCTGTTCTTTGTCCAGGCAGTGCCCCCAGACTTCTATGCCCACCACTCTGACAGAGGCAAAACAAGGACACTTTTTATCTTGCCTCTCTTCTTTCTCCCTTGTGTATGGACTGCACTGCTTTCCCACTGGCAGGATGACTAATTCCTTTGTCATCTTCCTGCCCCATTCGGCCTGTCCAGCTGCTCTAATTGCCTCTGTTTGTGCAGCATGGATGGAGCTTTCGCTTTGCTTGTGTGAGACTAGTTTGCACTGGATTCCCTGAAGACCCAGGAAGATGAAAAGACGCCTGGGAAGACTAAGGACTGGTGGAAGACAAGGCTCTATCTAACTCTCCCAGGAGCCAAAAACAAAAATAGACTCGTTTCCCTAGTGGTGCAGTGGTTAAGAGCTCGGCTGCTATCCAAAACGTCGTCGGCAGTTTGAATCCACCAGCCGCTCCTTGGAAACCCTATGGGGCAATTCTACTCTGTTCTACAGGGTCACTATGAGTTTGAATCGACTAGGCAGTAACGGGTTTGTTGTTTTTTTTTTTTTTTTCCCGCCTATGCTGATTCTTAAGTTGCAAAAGAATTTAACATGATGCAGCTGTTGGAGTTTTTACACCCAACCCTAAGTAATGCTCCCCCTCCCCCCTCCCAGTGTCCCTTCCCCAACCCAATTTTGCTAGGGGAAGGAGCTGTCTCCTTGTGGAGAGGCAGGGAATACAAAGGTATTAATACTTCATCTCTCGCTTTGCAATTTTCCCACATCTAGAATTGTGTTCCACTAAGAGGATTCTGAGTTATTAAACTAAAATAGTAGCTTTAAGGGCATCCAGAGAAGAGATTAAACCAATGTCCAGGACTCACGTGAATAAGTATATTGAAAGGACTAGTTGGCTTGGAATGAAAGAGAAGAGTTAAGTTCCTTGTTTGGGTGGTGGTTCATTTACTCATTTATTCATTGCTTCATTCAGAATTTCTTCAAAAAGTCCTAAGACTTTAAAGCTAAGATATAGTTTCTATCCTAAAGGCTTGATCTAGGTAATAAAGGGTGGGACTGTCTATAAATATGTGAAAAATGATTACCATGGGGAAGAAAAAAGGGAAATAAATTAAGAAGTTTTTTTTTTTAGTTGTTGAATAAATGTTTATTTTTGTTCTTGAGAAAATCCATGAAAAAGATAATAACATGCCTACTAGAAAATAGGTCTTTCTTCCTTCCTCTCTTCCTTTCTTCCTTCCTCTCTTCCTTTCTTCCATTCTCTTTTTTTCTTTCATTATTTTAAATTTCTTGGGCAACTCAGGGAAGTAGATATTAAGAAGATCTAGCTTTAAAGGTTATAAATAATGGAATAAAATTAGGAAGCAGAACTTGAGAGGAATTTGTGGAAGGGAAAATTGGGGGAAGCAGAGAAAGTCCCTAAAATCTGAAGATTCCATGGTGTGCTCCTGTTCTGAATGGCCCCAGCTCCCTACTCCCTACTCCTTTCTTCAGCAACTGCCTGAAACCACTGAGTGGTAACTAGCACAGCTACCTCCTCTGGTGAGAAAAAAAGCAAACCAAACCAAGTCCATTGCCCTCGAGTCCATTCCGACTCATATAGTGACCCTGTAGGACAGACTAGAACTGCCCCGGAGGGTTTCCAAAGCTGTAGTCTTTATAGAAGCAGACTGCCACATCCTTCTCCCATGGAGCGGCTAGTGGGTTCAAACCGCTGACCTTTCAGTTAGCAGCCGAGCGCTTAACCACCGTGCCACCAGGGCTCTTCTGGTGAGAAAAGGGCCTTCAAAGGGCACACCCTGCATGGGAAGTCATGCCGAATTAGAACAAAGGCCCTTCACCGTGGGAGAGGACTCACAACTCCCCCTGAGTCCGTGCCCTGTTTTGTTTTTAGACTCACAGTTGATCAGATCCTTCTGCAAGACCTCTCACCCTGTTTCCCAAGCTCTGTTTTCCCTCAGCTGCCCGTCATCAGCTGCCCAAGAAGTCTCAGTCAGGCATAAACAGCCCCCTCCCTGCCTGTTATTTTTTTTATCGTTGCTCTAAAGAGAGCTTGTGGTGATGGGGGGAGGACGGGATTTCCAACAGAGTTTTGCAAAGAAACAAAGAAGGGGCCAGAGCAAGTCAAGGATGAAATTCCTGGAAGCTTCTGAATCGATAGAGGGATGGAGCTTCCATGAATCCTTAGGAAACGGGTGGGGGGTAGGATCTAAAAGTTGTTGTGACTGAAGGGAAATGAGTCAAGAGAAGAAATGCCCTGATTTAATTCTTGTGGATGAAGGAGAGGGACTGCCAGACCACAAAATAACACCCCAACCAACTAACCCTACTTTAAGCCGCTGAGAGCGAGATCACTGGGGAAAGACAAATGGAAACTGGGAACTGTGGATCCAGGAAGATCTGAGTCTAATGACCAAAAACCAGATGCCTCCTCGCCTTTCTGCAAATCTGCACTTTGTCAAGCCTGTCACAGTCTATAAAAAGAGGCAGACATTCCGATGGAGGGGTGGGATGGGGGAGGGCTGGCGTGGAGGGAGCCTTGCCTTTGTCGGTTGGACCAAGGGGAGGGCTGAGACATGGAAGTGGGCTCCTTTATAAGTGGAAGAGTGGAGGCAATCTGAGGTAAGCTAACTCTGTGATATGCTGGCAATAGAATCCCTACAGCTTCCTCTGAAAAAGTCAGAGAGAGGATGTTACTGTGGCTAGAGTAGTCAACCTAGGACAGGAATTCACTGCCAGGGAAACCAAGCCAGGGCGCTGTGGCAGCCAGGCTGCCAAGCAGTGCCTAAGATGGTCCCACCCTTCAGCACACAGATATCTCCGGGCGAAAGCATCTTCCAGACACTTGTTCTGGTATTGTCTGTTACGGGAGCTGATGCTGAAGGGACCCGACCATGGTAGAGTCTCAGGTTCTCGAATTTTGTCATATACTTTGAGTTCTCACATCATATGATTCAGCTTTTCTTCCCCCTCCTTCCTCTTCCAGAATTTAAGGGACGCTCTGAAGAAATGATGAGTAAAATGAAGCGAGAACTTGTGTGTCTATTTCTGCTTTCTGGCGTAGTCTTCACTTTGTCCAGACAGGTGAGGTGTCCGGGTTATCTCTATGTGCCCCGTCCCTTGAGGCTGCAGTACTTCCAGAAGCTCCACAGTATAATCGAGAGTCTGCACCTGAGCCCCAGGGGTGGACATGGTGTCAAAGAGTGAAAAGGCAAAGGGAGAGAGGATCAGTGTCCCTGCAGAATGCACAGATGCATAGCTGCTCTGTGTATAGGATACTCGGGATTCAGGAGCCCAGCAGCAGGAACACCAGGCACTTACCTGAGCAAACAGTTCCAGTCCACTGCCACTGATTGCCTTGTTTGGAGCTGCTTTTAAAGAATGTGTTTGAGTTCATCCATAAAGTATTAATAAAAGACAGTGTAAGCACTGTGAGCCGTAACATGAAGGTGAACTGCCCTCTTGCTGCTTATTATCTAGCTGGGAAGGAAGCTACATGAACTCTCTGAAAATGCTCAGCAGTAGGCCACGTGAGCGATACCTGAGCTGCAGGATTTTACAGAGGGGAGAGTCTGGAATGGCCGCATGGAGTAGACGGGGGTCTAGAACTCTGCTGTCCAGTATGGTAGCTACTAACTACATGTGGCTATTTAACTTTGGAATTAATTACAATTTGATAAAACTAAAAATTCATTTCCTCAGTCACGCTAGCCACACTGGAAGCGCTCAAGAGCCACATCTGACTAGCAGCAGCCACATTGGACGGCACAGATACAGACCATGTCTATCATGCAGGAAGTTCTTTTGGGAAGCCCTAGACTAGAAGGAGAGGAAAAATGAGAAAAAAGGCAAGAAATGGACATTCCACCGGGAGCCAGTTGCCTTAGGGACGAATTCAGGGCAGGTGATGTCTGATTGCAGGCTCATGGTGGTCTTCTAGTTTGGTCGCCTTTATTCCTGAGACATTGGCATTTGCTGATCCTCCCCCCACCCCTGGTTTCTTTGCAGGAAAGCCACGCCCGATTCAGAAGAGGAGCCAGATCTTACAGAGGTAAGATGAGGCTGAGGTGGAGGGGGCTGGGTGAGGCAGGAGGCAGGGTTGGGACTTCGGATGAGTGAAAGGTGCTTTAGGCTCTGTTGGGAGATTTATCTTCTACCCCTGACCTGTTTCCTTAAGCCATGTGAAGATGAAATTATGCAGGCTGGTTCTGCAAAGACGCCGTGTCATCCCCCCATCATTTATTTCTGTCCACTCAGTTAGCTGACGCCAGCTAGTTCTGGAAGGAACAGGAACACGTGTCCTCACAAGGAGTCAGACTGTCATGGAACCACAGAGCTGGCGGGACCTGTAAACTCTATAGGACAAAGTCCTTGTTACACAGATGAGAAAATGAAGCCCCGGAGAAAAGAAGCGGCTTGCTCAAGGCCACACAGTTACCACACAGCAGACTCAGGACAACGAGGCTCTCCTGGGTCCTCTGTGGTCTTTTCCTAGGTTGTAATCCCAATCCCACTGGAACCCACTCAGTGTCCCTGAACACATTAGCTTACATCTCTGTGTCTCCATGTTTTTCCATTGGTAAAACAGGATAACTAACCCGGATTAAGGAGCCCTGGTGGTGCAGTGGTTAAAGCACTCGGCTGCTAACTGAAAGGTTGGCCATTCAAACCCACCAGCTGCTCTGCGGGAGAAAGATGTGACAGTCTGCTTCCATAAAGATTATAGCCTTGGAAACCTTCTAGGGCAGTTCTACTCTGTCCTACAGGGTCGCTATGGGTTGGAATCAACTCAACAGCAACGAGTTTGGCTTTTTGTTTTAACCTGAGTTACCTCACAGAAATGGTGTGGAAAGAAAGAGGGAGTATCTCTCTATAAGTCCATGTCTACAGTTGACTCTAGCTTGTGTCTAGAAAGTTGAGGAACCATTCCCGTTAGGTTTCCAAGAAGAGGGGAAAAATAAAGAAAACCCTGAAAACAAAAACCAAAACAAATCAACCAACAAACAAAAAATAACTAACAACTGGGTTAAGTTCTTGACTCTGATTTGGAAAACTCTAGGCCCAGCTTCAGGTCCAAAGCTATCAACTTGGGGCTCTTATGCTCCCCACATCATGACCTGGTTCCTTTGAGTACGGAAGACTTTTCAACACCCTGTTGAAGTGGGACTTTCCTCAGAGTGAGCCTCTCCTTAACTCTTACTGCCTTAGTTGTTGAAGAGCACAGCATTTCCTACAAGGATATTCTGGTTCCAAGAGAATCTCAAAAGAAGCAAGAGTATTACTTGCAATGAGTATATATTACTTCCTTAATTAATTAAGGTTTTTTAAAGTTGGCATTCTGCTTTGTAGAAAGAGGGACAAGTAAAGGGAGTACCTCTACTATTTTCATTACATCAAAAATACTAATGGAAGTAGCACATTTTCTGCACAGACTAAAATGTCACTTTGAGGCCAGAAAGAAATCATTTCAATGTGGATCGACTTATGTGGATCAAAAACTGTGGTAGGCAGTTATATGCATATGTATATATATTTGATGAATTAAGAATGGAAAATTGGAGCATTATTTAATAAATGTACTTTAATAGGTAAATTCTTTCAAAACAGGGGCCCATCGGAGGTAAAACAATAAAAGGGGTCTTAGGTGGCAAAATATTGGGTATTTGTTGTCTATCAGCAGAGAGCAAGAAAGGGGTAAAGGATGGATTATACTGAAAGCACGAGAGGGATTCTCCTCAGTAGGGCCAGGCAGTGGCAAGTCATTATTTTGTGAGTTGTACTCTAAAGAGGCCAGCCTATCTTTTGTTATAGTAACCTGCAGAGATGAACAAACACAGATGACGTACCTGCAACATGAGTCGTGGCTGCGCCCAACGGTCAGAAGCAACCGCGTGGAGTACTGCTGGTGCAACAGCGGCAGGTCGCAGTGCCACTCCGTGCCTGTCAGAAGTACGTATCAGACTTTGCGCTGAGGCTTCGAACTCCTGGGGTCCAGTCTCAGGGGCTCAAACCTTGTCTTTCATGATCCTGAGCATAGTTAAAAGGAGATTCCAGACATGTTCTACATTAGGCAAAGGTGAAGCTGGCAGAGCAAAAAAAGGAGTGAGACTGTGTGACCTTAGGCAAATGCGTTCACTTGCTGAGCCTTGGTTTCCTCATCTGTGAAATGGGGAGAATAATAATACATACCTCACGGATTGCTGCAAGGGTTAAATAAGTCGATTTTTAAACATCGCTTAGAGTAGTGCCTGGCATATAGAAAACACGCCTAAAAATATAACTACTTAACTTACAAAAACATATGGTTTGCTGTGAGGATTAAATTAATTCACTTTTGTAAACCACTTTACAAAGGAGAATCGTACCTGACATATAGAAAGCACTTTTAAAACTTTAACAATTTTTAAAGCTGCTTTGAAACCACTTGCTGTTGCTAGCCACTGTCCTCAGCCTCCAAGTTGGGGGGACCCTGTGGAACAAATGCTGCCCTGTTAAGCAGCATAGCATGAAGCAAATCACCATTGACAGATGGGTGGTGGCTGAGCATAAGGTGCATTGGCTGGGAATTGAACCCAGGTTTCTGGCATGGAAGGCGAGAACTCCACCACTAAACCATCACTGACCCCTGAAAGTACTTAGAAGTTTCCTTATTTATGTTTGACAGGTTGCAGCGAACCAAGGTGTTTCAATGGGGGGACATGTCGGCAGGCTCTCTATTTCTCAGATTTTGTCTGCCAGTGCCCTGAAGGATTTACAGGGAAACGCTGTGAAATAGGTGAGTGGGTAGGTGGATAGGTGGGTGTGAGAGAGGGACTGAAATCCCAACACCCATATTTATCCAGAAAGGAGAAAAAGTACGGGGGTGGCAAGGGCAGTGGTGGGGGTGGGAACAGGAAAGGGTCATCCAAGGGTCAGTTAGGAAACCAAAGTGCTGGGCCTGACAGGCAGACCTTGGGTGCAGATGCAGAATCTGGCTCTGGCCCAGCCCGCTGGGTAACCCCAGCCACCTGATTTACTTTACGGGCTCCAGTTGCATCAGCAGCCAGCCTGCCTCATTGGTTTGCTGCAATGACAGCAGATGTGAGAGCCCTTTGAAAAGCTAAACGACTGAGGGATTCACACGCGGGCGGTCATGTGTCCTGCTTTAAACCAGACACCAAAGCCACATGCTACGAGGACCAGGGAGTCACCTACAGGGGCACATGGAGCACAGTGGAAAGCGGGGCTGAATGCATCAACTGGAACAGCAGCGCACTGGCCCTGAAGCCATACAATGGGCGGAGGCCGGGCGCTCTCAAGCTGGGCCTCGGGAACCACAACTACTGCAGGTGAGGGGGCCTCTTTCCTACCCAGTGGGTTCTTCTCAGGTGAGAAGCTGCTACACTTGGGGAAAAGGGCCTCGATGTGGGGTTCGAGGGGGGAGGCGTTACTTCTAACCTCCCCTGGCCCTGGCTGGCTGATTTTTCAGAAACCCAGACCGAGACTCTAAGCCCTGGTGCTACATCTTTAAGGCGGGGAAGTACACCTCCGAGTTTTGCAGCACGCCAACCTGTGACAACGGTAAGGGGCACCACCCCCAGGTCCCCCTGTAGCATCCCCCGGGGTAGAAGTGTCTGGGAGGACAAGCCTGACAGTCCTGTTGGAGCTGAGGAGAAAAAGAAGTGGGCAGGCGGTCAATCATGTTAGCTGTAAAAGCAAGAAAGTCAAGTGACTTAGGTCCTCGCCCAGGCTTGACCTCTAACTAGGTGTTTGACCTTGAGCTGATCTCTTTACCCCC
Organism: Trichechus manatus latirostris; assembly: GCF_000243295.1. NCBI lineage: Eukaryota > Metazoa > Chordata > Mammalia > Sirenia > Trichechidae > Trichechus > Trichechus manatus. Next base: position 2,922,763 of record NW_004444026.1, on the reverse strand, counting down.
TGACCCTCAGTTTTGTCCTCTATAGAGGAGAGGATGAGGCTGATCAGTGGTTTCCAATCCTCTTGAGAATGAATGAAGTCTCTCACTTTTTTTTGAGTGGGGAGAGGGGAGCCTATTCTCTTCTCTCTCTCTCTCCAAAGACTTTTGAATGTGAAAAAATTTCCCAGATTGAAAAAATACCAAGTTACAAAAAGGTACTATGAGTTCAGCAGTGCTTTTGCAAATAATTATATGTCATTTATCACAATGGTATGAAAAATATATATATATGAGCCCTGGTGGCACAATGGTTAAGTGCTTGGCTGCTAACTGAAAGGTCAGCTGTTCGAACCCACCAGCTGCTCCATGGGAGAAAAGACTTAGTGATCTACTTCCATAAAGATTATAGTCTACTATGCCTTTTAGGGTGACTATAAGTCAGAATCAACTCAGTGGCACACTACAACAGCAAACGTGTGTGTGTGTGTGTGTATGTACATATGTATATATACATATAACAAAAAAAACAAACTCATTGCTGTCAAGTCGGTTTCAACTCATAGCTACCCTATAGGACACAGTAGAACTGCCCCATAGGGTTTCCAAGGAGCAGCTGGTGGATTTGAACTGCCAACCTTTGGGTTAGCAGCCAGGCTCTTAACCACTGCACCACCAGGGCTCCTACATATATATATGTATACGTATGCATATCTTTATTACCTGTAGACTTAATGTATTTTTTAAAGATTTATATGTCTCTATATATGTGACCGTGTGTATTTATATATATGCATTAAGTCTACAGGTAATGCTGGTATACCTGTGAATTCAAGGACTCTACCATAATTCTAAAGCACCCTCTCCACCTCTCAGGATCTGGTCTAAATTGGGACTCACAGGTTTAGATTATTTATGCATAGTGGTATACTTTGTCGTTTCAAATGGGAAGAGGGAAAAGTAAGGCAAACAGGTAAAAACAGGCAACATTCTCAGGCTCACCCCCTCTCCCTTCCCAAGCTCATGGCACTCACTACTAATTGAACACAGCACCCTTTCCTGCTGAACCTGAATATACCTCAGAATCTCTGTCAACATAGCAATCTAGGAAGGCACATCTAATTGATGCAGGTTGGCATATGAGATGAAATCTATCTGCCATCCCTATGTGTCTTAGTTATCTGGTGCTGCTGTAACAGAAATACCACAAGTGAATGGCTTTAACAAACAGAAATTTATTCTCTCACAGTTTAGGGGGCTAGAAGTCTGAATTTAGGGCACCAGCTCCAGTGGGAAGGTTTCTCTCTCCGTCAGTTCTGGGAGAAGGTCCTTGTCATCAATCTTCCCTTGGTCTAGGAGTTTCTCAGCACAGGGACCCCGGGTCCAAAGGACCTGCTTCACTCGCTGCACTTCTTTCTTGGTATGAGGTCCCTCTTTCTCTGCTTGCTTCTCTCTCCTTTTATCTCTTGTAAGATAAAAGCCACACCCCAGGGGAACTCCCCTTACAGGGCTGTGACCTGAATAAGGGTGTTACATCCCACCATAATCCTCTTTAACATAGCCTAATATTGTCTCATTAACAGGCAGAGACTAGGATTTACAACACATAGGATAATCACAGCAAATCACAAAATGGAGGACAATCACACAATACTCAGAATCATGGCCTAGCCCAACTGACACATATTTTGGGGGGACACAATTCAATCCATGATGCTATGTAAGAGCGCTTGAAGAAAGAGAAAAAAGGGAAGTAGGTTGGTATCACACCCTTTTCAGTGCTAGGCTGGCCTTCAACTTCCCTGTCTAGCACCTCCAGGCCAGGCCCTGCTGAAAGCCATGACTGATCTGCTTGAGTGGTTTTGTTTCAGTTTAAGATTTCTTCTGTTCTAGGAGAAAACAAGGATTGCTACTTTGGAAAAGGGTTAGATTACCAGGGGACCCACAGCCTTACCACATCTGGTACCACCTGTCTCAAGTGGAATTCTATGATCCTGCTAGGCAAGATTTACACAGCATGGAAGAGCAATGCCCAGGCCCTGGGCCTGGGCAAACACAATTACTGCCGGTGCGTACTGCAGGGTCCGAAGGATTCATGGGCACATGTTGGGGGTAAGATGGGTTAGGAGAAAATCTGGTGCTTAAAGTTATGAAAGACTCACCAGGTTGGAAGAAACCATGGATATTATATAATCTAACCTTCATTTGCTAGAATGACACCTATTATGAAAAGTCAGGCATACCTGTTTCTCAGTGAGAATGCCCAGTTAGGGGTCTGGTCTCATAGCTACTTAGTTCTCATCTGCTCCATTCTGATGTAGTGCCTTTATTTCAATGAAATTTATAAGAGTTTCCTCATAGAACATCTCACAGTTGCTCTCAACATCCCTGTGAGATTGGACTTCTGTATTACTGACAGAAAATTGAAGTTAAAAGAAAGTTATTTTTCCTATGGTGGGAGTCTAAAATGGACCCAAGTCCAGAGCTCAGGGTCCTCTCTCCCAGGTCAATGTTTTTGCCATTGGTTTACTAAGCCTCCTTCCCCTCTCACATGGGCTGGGATGTGCTGGCTGGAAAAATGTAAGCTTCTGAAACTCTTATAAACTCCCTTATCATCTAGGAATCCAGATGGGGATGCCAAGCCCTGGTGCCACGTGCTGAAGGACCACGAGCTGACATGGGAATACTGTGACATGCCCCAGTGCTGTAAGGGCTGGCCCTTGGCTACTTTCCTTTGTCCAGTCTCACTTCTTGACCATTTCCTCTGCCACCTTTTGTGTCTTCACAGCTGTCTGGTTCAGACTATATAGCTGCCAGTCTCCAAGGAAAGCCAGGTCTTGATGGGGAGGGGGACTTCCATGACTCAAGCAATGGTAGGGCAGCAGCACTCTTGGGCAACATAGGGATGGTCAGGAGGGGGCAGAAAGAAAGAAAACACAGCCCATATCAATTTCTGTTGACAGCAGTCTTCACAAATAATTCAGTAGGCCCCCAACTTTTGTCTAGATTCCTTTATTAATGATGGTGGTGGTGGTCAATACGAGGAAGAAGATGATATCTCTCATATACCACTCCTTAGATAACAAAGTGCTTTCATAGCATTCTCCCAACAATCTGGTGAGAGTTAGTCTTTCTGTCTCCATTTTACTGATTAGGAAACCATCTCTCAGAATTCATGTGGCCTGCCCAAGTTCACTGGGCTCCCAAGTGGTAAAGTTGGGGTCTGATGCTATATCCTCTGTCTGTAAGGCTTTGTGCTTCTGCTGTGAACTCTTTCGCTTTTCTCACTGAACTTATTTCACACGAGGAAACTGGGTCAGTGATAGAGGATAGGAGACAGAGAAAATTCCAAATCTTTAGTTTGGAAATTGTGTGAGAATAGATTGAATTGTCTGAGAAAGGATTAAGTTCAGTTCCTGTGAACACACAGATCAGCCAGAATGTTCCTCAAGGAACATACAGTCTGACTGGGAAGATAAGACACAAACTCCGGGTTAACTCACAACCAAGGTCATCTATGGTGCGTCCTCAGTGAGAGGCATCAGTAAGTTTACTCAAAGCCTCCTGGGCTGGGGTGTTAAAAGAAAGCTTCGTGAGGAGGTAGGATTTCACCTGGGTCTTGAAGGATGGGGGAAGGTTGAGTAGATGGAAAAGAAATGGGGTAAACATTCCCCAGGAGGAAGTTGCAAAGGGTTTTGGTAGCCTGCTTCGTGATTTCTTAAGCTAGGAAGTGACAGCAGGAAAAACCATAGGCAGTGAAGCATAGCAGGAAGATCCCCAGCTTTGGAATCACACAGACCTGGGTTCAAATCCAGGTGCCATTGTGACCTTGGTCAAAAATTTCTCAGACTCTTTGAAGCTGAGTGTTGTGAAGGTTAAACATAACGTACATATACTGCTGGAGCCCTGGTGGTGAAGTGGTTAAAGAGCTTGGCTGCTAACCAGAAGATCAGCAGTTTGAATCTACCAGCTGCTCCTTGGAAACTCTCCGGGGCAGTTCTACCCTGTCGTTTAGGGTCACTATGAGTCAGAACTGACTCGACAGTAATGGGTTTGGTTTTTTTTGGTTTATGTATAGTGCTTGGCATGTAGTGTGTACTCAACAAGTGAGAACTGTGGATCTTTACCTTGGAGACTGTTACAGCACTCCGTAGAGTGTGGAAGCCTGTAGAAACTCAGGGTTCCAAGAGAAGAAACCAAGATGGGTGTCAAGGGCCTCATTTCAGGGACCAATGGTCTGATGTCCCTTCTCTGCCCTTACCTCTCCCAGCCGCCTGCGGCCTGAGACAGTACAAGCAGCCTCAGTTTCGCATTAAAGGAGGACTCTACACGGACATCACCTCTCATCCCTGGCAGGCGGCCATCTTTGCCAAGAACAGGAGGTCACCAGGAGAGAGGTTTCTGTGTGGGGGAACGCTGATCAATTCCTGCTGGGTCGTGTCTGCTGCCCACTGCTTCCAGGAGAGGTAAGGTTTTGGGAAACCCAATAGGTTTTTCTACCCACTAAGGCCTTGAAATCAGGTGTGTTCATTAGAGGAAATCTGATGCTCTGAGGCTGTCTCTCCATTAGGTTTCCTACCCACCACCTTAAGGTGGTCTTGGGCAGAACATACCGGTTGGTCTCTGGAGAGGAGGAGCAGAAATTTGAAGTTGAAAAATACGTTGTCCATAAGGAATTTGATGACAACACTTACAACAATGACATTGGTAAGATGTCAGGATTCTCTGTGCTCCAGTTCAGACCTCCCCAGATCACAACCCACACCCATACATGTGTACTCACACCCCCACAAAAGCACACACGCACTTCCTCCTTTCAAGCCCTCATCCTGCCTTATCTTCCTCACCTAAAATTAGAAGAAGCTCTTCACACAGGACTTATTCTCTGCCTCACTCTCCCTCCCAGCACTGCTGCAGCTGAAATCTGATTCATTACACTGTGCTCAGGAGAGCAACACAGTGCGCCCCGCCTGCCTCCCCGAGGCCGGCCTGCAGCTGCCTGACTGGACTGAATGTGAGCTTTCTGGCTACGGCAAGCACGAGGCGAGTAAGTGGAAGAAAGCCTTGGCCCCATACTGTCTGTCTGCAGGACAGCAGGAGGTGCAGTGGTTGGACCAGACAGAGGAAAAGTGGTTATGAGAGCTGGGTTCTAGCCCTGGTTCAGGCACTAACTCTGCGTAAACGTAGGCACGTTCACTGCCTCCTAGTATCGGAGAGAACACCCCATCCGCCTCACAAGGTCACTGTGCAGGTCAAGGAAGGTCTGGATGTTATGAGGCTTTGAAGTGCTTAAGACTTATTTTTTATTTATGTTTTCAATGAAGTACTTAAGATTTAAAGAAGGTTCTGTGTAAGTGTAGTATAGTGGTTAAAGGAGTCCCTAGGTGGTGCAAACAGTTAAGTGCTCGACTACTAACCAAAACTCGGTGGTTCGAACCCACTCAGAGGCACCCCGGAAGAAAGGCCTAGTGATCTGCTTCTGAAAGGTCACAGCCTTGAAAACCCTATGGGGCACAGTTCTACTCGGCTTACAAGGGGTCGCCATGAGTCAGAGTCAACTCGACAGCAACTGGCTTTACGGTGGTTAAGGGTATGGGTTCTTGGACTCTAAAGTTGTGCAGACCTGAAGTGAATCCTAGATCTGCATCTTGCTAGCTGTGGTCCCGGACATGGTGTTTTTTTCTTTTAAACTGCTTTCCTCATTGGTAAATTAAGGATAAAACTACCTACTTGATTAGATTATAAGGATTAGATAATAGTAGGTTAAACTAGTGGTTCTCAAGCAGGGGTGATTTTGCCCCCTAGGGGCATTTGGCAATGGGTTTGGGTTTTTTTGTTTGTTTGTTTGTTTGAGGACATTTTTGTTTGTCACAACTTGGGGTAGGGGTTGATATTGGGATCTGGTAGAGCCCAAGGATACTGCTAAACATCCTACAATGCACAGGACAGCCCCCCACAACAAAGAATTTTCTATTTCAAAATATCAGTGGTGCTGCTGTTGAGAAACCCTGGGTTAGATCCTGTAAAACTGTTGTTTTTATACATTAAAACAACCAGTATCGGCAATATCACAGTGTTGAACACATTATGTGTAAAACGCTTGATAAATGTTAGGTATTATTGGAAAATGTGGCTTCCTCCTTCCTTTCTCTAAAACCGTAAGACTTTCTTCCCCTCTCTTTCAGCTTCTCCTTTCTATTCTGAGCGCCTGAAGGAGGGTCATGTCCGACTATACCCATCCAGCCGCTGCACGTCAGAGCATATGTTCAATAAAACCATTACAAACAATATGTTGTGTGCTGGAGACACTCGCAGTGGGGGAAACGAAGCAAACGTGCATGACGCCTGCCAGGTACACAGGAGCGTCTCTCCAAGCTCTGGGCCCACCCAAGGGTAGAAATGTTTCTTGGTCAACAGGTTTTTAAGCAAGAATATATATAATCAGAATGGAGTGGTTTCATCTTGGTGAGGCCCCAGGGATTCTAGATGAAGTCCTCAGAGAATAAAGCAATGTGAGAAAGATCAAAATTACCCAAACTTAAGAAATCTAACCTGCAGGAAATTTCCCCAGTGTTTACACAGGAAACTCCACCTGGTACAGGATTTCCTGTAAGCCTAGGCAATTAATTGTTGAGGTGACGGATAAAGCAACATAAATTAAGAAATTCTTGATTTCCGTAGGTGCCAGAGGATTAGAGTTTGCTTTGTAGAAGGGGAAAGGAGAAAATGGAACTCCCTGGGAAGTAAGATAAAGATGAACTGAGAGAAATAATTTTTAAAATTCATATTCAGCCCTAATACCCTGGGAAAGCCAATTATTTCAGGTTCTCTGTGCTGGTATTCTTATCAGAGTTAGTACTTGTATTTCATGATAAGAAGATACGGGGATACTAGGGACAGACCAACCTCCTGGTATTAGGACCTAAAAATAGTCCAGGAACTGCAATTGAGCAGACATTTTGGTGCCTAGAGTCTGCCAGGCTCTCCTTTAGGGCCAGGGTTAGAGGAGAGCGCGTACAAAGAAAAGTACACCAGGGCTCCTGCACTCAAGACTTTGTAGGCTGTGTTCTTATTAGGTAATCATGTTGCATTTTTTTCTTAGCTCCTTAACATTATTTGGCCTCTTTCTGAATGGCCTCTTTAGAAACCTCAAGTGTACCACCTAATTCAACAGTCATAAAAATGTTGTATGCAAAGTAAAACCATTATCTGCAAACTTTCAACTTAAAAACAAAAACAAAAAATCATTTGGATTCAATAGTAACGGCTAACAATTACCAAAAGTTTTACTAGTCATAGATTATTCTCAGTGCTTTTCATGCATTCTCCCAGTTAATTCACATACCAACCTAATTCACATAATTCACACAACAAGTACTTATAATCCAAGCACTGTTAGCTTAAGGCCCCATAATGAGTAAGTGGTAAAGTTCAAACCAGGGATCCTTGAGGCCTGAAATGTCTGAGGAATTATCTCAATTCTGTTTCACTTTACATGTGTAGATACAACCTAATTCTCTAGAGGATCAAGATAATTGATGTAAAAATTTCTGTCTCTGAACTAAGTACTTTGAAGAATACAATATTAACCTTGTAAATTGTAACCCTAACTTCTTCCAAATGTTCTGCAGTTTTTGCTTACAATGAACCTGTTCTTTCTTTTGCAGGGTGATTCAGGAGGCCCTTTGGTGTGTATGAAGGACAACCGCATGACTTTGGTTGGCATCATCAGTTGGGGCCTTGGCTGTGGGCAGAAAGACGTTCCAGGTGTATATACCAAGGTTACTAATTACATAGACTGGATTCAAGACAATATGCGGCCATGACCAGGGAAACCCAACTCTGAAATCAGCTGGTATCCTGCCTTCTTCTTCAGAAGACACACGGCAAAGATGGAGTGATTCTTTATGAAGATTTCTCCATAAACCATCACACAGTAGAAGCTGGAGAACTGGCAAGACAGGAAAGAGTATATCATTTCACAGGTACTTCCCATTTTGGAAGTGTTCAGGGGTCACGGTCTGGTTTCAGAATGTATTTGCCAGATGGGAAGACAGATAAATGAATGCCAGCTCCTCCAGAAATACCACCATCTGGAGTAGAAAGAGATGTAGAACAAAAACCCAACCTCTTTAATCTGTCAACATGAGCAGCTTTGGAAATGGGGCCACCAAGATAAAAGCATGTCTCAATAATGAAGAATAGCTAGATTCTTCAAGAAAGAAGAATTGCATTAGAAATAGAATGTGTATATATAATATATACATAGTCACTAGAAAGCCTAACAGGGCCTCCAAATAAGGGATGGCTGGCCAGCCAGACTGGGGTGTGTTTCTCCAGGAAACTTTCGGATCTCCACCATCTTTTGAATCAAGTATTCGTCCCCCTTTCTCTACTCCACAACTCTCGTAAGGTATTCCTTACTTTTGTGTATGGTGTAAATCTTTTTTCTTTATAAACTTTACAATAGAACAGGAGAATTGTATCATTTTAATAATCGATAAATGAGGCTTTAGATAACTATCAATCCATTTTAGTTTTTATTTTCTGTTGCCACAATCTTGTACTATACTGTAGTAAAATAATAAATTTTTTTAAATAAATATATTTTTCACATTTGTTTTTTCCAAATTAGAGTGGGATGGGTTTGTTACACACACAATATCCCACAACCTTGTTTACTGATGTTATTCATGTTTACATTTTCAATCATCTGACATACTTCCATTTCAACACTTAATGAATACTTGCTGCATGCAAAACAATGTGCTACATGCTGTGGACAGTAAAAAGAGAGGAGAGGAGTTCTTGGTTTCACAAGGAAATAAGATATTTAGAGAAATAACAAGGTAGAAAGTGAGATGAGTCACAAAATGGCAGAGAAACTTTTACTGGAATTCAGTTGCAGGAGGGATTAAGAGAATCTTATGGAGAAAATAGAATTTAAAGAGGGCTTTCAAAAATTGGGTGAGATTTGAACTGGTGGAAGGGTGGAAGAAATCACTGCGTGAAAATATAAATACCTGGAGACCAAAAAGACAACAGAAGTATGGGGAGGAATGAGTAGTATAATTTGCCTTAAATTCATTAAAAAGGAATGTAGGTTGGAATTTAGAATGCCAAACTGAGTTTGGACTTAATTCTGAGGGCAACATGGAGCCATTGAGATTTTAATTTAGGGAAGTCTCGAGTTGAGCGTGACATTGGAAAATTAACTGGTGACCTATAAAACAGATTGGAGAGAGACTAGCCTAGGTAGAAATGCTGCTTGGGCAGCAACTGCAGTAGTACAAAGCAGAAATAAGAGGGTAAGGAAGAAGAACCTAAGAAGGACCTTGCTAACAGCAACATCCCAATTGCCGCTTTAGACTAGATATATTTGGGCCATTTTTTTCCCACTCTATTTTGCTTTTCTGTTTATCAGATAATTAACTCCCACACCAGTCAGTCCACACAAGTATGTTACTTAAATAATGATGCTTTCTGCTTCTCTCAGATTTTCCTACTACTCTCAGATGCAACCCAACCTCCTGGGTGCTGCCTAACTGGTTTTGATATCACTGACACCCCAGATCCAAGAATAAATTTGTTGATGCAATGCTTGTTGTTGGGTATATGCTGACAGGGTTTCTTAGAAAGGGGAAAAGGTGGCCATACTTGTCCCTATCTCTTGAGGTATTGTCAGAATTGTTCAGTTAAGAGGTTCCTGGAAGAAAGTAGTTTAAACTCACAAAAGAAAGAGATGTTCTAAAGCCTAAGAACTTGATTCAGAAATTAATAAACACTCTCCTGAAATGCTAAAGTTGTTAAGTCCCTAGGCCAATTAAATATAGGCACGTTACAGAACCTCAACTCAGATTTTTTTGGCTTCGGACTACTAGTTTCTAAGATCCCCCGTGTGAGTGGCAGATTTTATTTCAGACAGATGTGTTTCTCAGCCATCTCAGAAAAACATTGCTCTGAGTACAGCAACAGGCAAGAATCCCCGCTACTACATCTCTGGCAGGAATTCCGTCTGCCTCACCCCCTCCCCCTTGCATGACAAGCTTTCCCTCAGACAGTGGAGTTAATGAAATGAACTGAAGCAGTAAGGCCTCCTGGGACAGAAATGCAAAGTTAAAAGACCCCAGCATTCCTCTGAGTGGCATCCTGGAAACCACAGACTGGATAAAGACAATCCCTCAGAGGTCACTGACTGAGTTACAGGGCAGAGTCCCGGCCCTGGAATTCATTTGAATTATACTGAAATATACTCAAAGAACAACGCATCGTTACCCAGTGTGGGCTAGGAAATTCAGGATACAATATCCAGAACTTGTCAGGGCAAAGGAAAGGATATAAGGGGAAATTAAACATTATTTCCTCATTCTCTCCAGCTAGTTAATAGAATAACTAGATGCTAACAGATCCAAAGAACAAGAAAGATTTCCACGTAACTGTACAGTTAGTTTTAATGGGTAAAGAGCTAGAAAGACTCACATGATTGAAACTACTGTCTTTCTAGAACTCCAATCATAAGTGCTTGTCAAAAAGTGTCATGAACTTTGGCTGCACATTCAGCTTCAAAAGTGAAAGAATTATATAATTCCCAGTACTTAGGATCTTGAAGGAAGTTTGTAAGAGTTTCAAACTAAATTTCCTTTTAAAAAAACTCTTTTAACAATTACAAAATAAAAATTAGCCTCGTTGTTGGCATTGAGTCACCACCTACTGGCCATAGAGGAAAGTACAAATATTGTAGTGAACTTTCCTGGTCAGCCACAATGGTATCCAGACCAAGGGAAAAGAGATAATTAACAAGGACTAAGACAGATAAGAGTTCCCAGGTGGTACAAATAGTTAACACATTTAGCTGCTAATGAAAAGGTCGGCAGTTCAAGTCCACCCAGAGGCACCTGGAAAAAAGTTCTGGCAATCTACGTCTGAAAAATCAGCCATTGTAAACCCTATGGAGCACAGTTCTACTCGTGACACACAGCTGACTTGACAGCAACTGGGGGAAAAATAGAAAGCTAAGATGGAGTATTAATAAGAACTAAACACTTGTGGTTAGTAAACTGAAGTCCTAAAGTCTCTTCATGGCCAAGAATGGTTTAGTGAAGAAAATTAGTACAGATATGATAATAATCAGCGTCTACACTACCCACACCCCCAATGACCTATGTTTCAAGAAATCTCTACTTCGATAAATGTCTAGTACCTTAAAGCCATTTCACACCTGAATTAATCAACTGAGAAGCAGTACAAGAGAATGGGGAAAGCACTAGAACAGACATCAGCAGCTTTAATGTCTTTGTCTTTACAGCCCAGAAAAAACTCATTTGATCCAGACCTTACTTCTCAAAACCTTAAAATGGAATTAATACCACTACCCCCATCTTCCAGGGATGACTAGAGAATCAATCAAAATATATACGACTTGAGGACTCCTGGTTGAAGAGTACAAATGTAGTAAAATCCTCCTGAGCTAATAAATTAACTGCTTCTACTATGGCATGCATGACCATATTATTGCTGGCCTCTAATAAGAAAACACGACATAGAGGGCTGGTAAAACTCAACTTTATTAAGATTCAAACACAGAAGCTACTTCTGCACGTTACACAAATGAAGCTGAATAGCTGTATTGAGACAACCCTGCACTACTTATGCTAATGGACACACCACTGAGTGGCAGCAATGACGCTTCCTTGTGCTCCAGAGCTCTGCTGTGCAGGTGATGTCATAGTTATTTCATTGGTTTAGGCCTGGAGGTCCCATACTCCAGACACTTTATTTCTACTCAGGTACTTAGGATGAGTTACCCTGTAGGAAATAAAACAGCTGGACTTACAAACCTAAAACTATTCGTGGACCAAGACTGGTTGTTTCCTGTGATCTTGGAAACCTTAAAATCCTCAGAGCCCTCAGAAGTGATTCAAGTATTCTGGAATCCACAGGCGGAAACGTTCCCCCTACTATGGTAGGTGTGTGTACATAGGCCACAATCATCCCGGATAAATTTTGGAGTGAGGGAATATGAAACATCTGGTTGTATGCAGCACAGTTTATCCCACGGGAAAACCACAAAGTAACATTACTCTGCAGCAAAAACAAGTCTGGCAAGTAGGAAGATAAGACTAGAAGCCGATTTGCACAAGTGCTTGGAAACAGGGCTTTAGAGAAAAGTTTGGACGTTCGGAGAGTACATGTCTTCATTTTTTTCCATGCACAAAGCAGAGGATATTTCTTATGCTAAAGTAAAACAAAACAAAACCCTTTTACATAAATATTTAAATGAATAATAGATACATTGAACTAAAATAGAAATGACACGTTGGGAAGCCTGAGGTATCCCTTCAGTTGCCATGTTTCTTGGTTACACGTGATCAACATGGCCCATCTCCCTACTGCACTAATTTCATTCAAAGATTTGGAAGATTCTTTTTTTTTTTGGTCTTAAAACAAAAACAAACTGGCAGATATCTATTGTTAAGGATATATTATAGAGTACAAAACAAACAATTACAAGGAAATAACTTTCTGAGCAGCTTCAAGGATCAGCCATGCCCTTGGTGGTAAGCATTCTTTCTACCTATGGCTACTGATGGAAAAGTTTCCGACAGGAAGACTTAGGATCCAGTACTAGTGCAGCACTCATAAATATAAATAAGAAACCATTCAGTTACAGCTGTGGTCCACATCACTAGGGAATAAGTTGGCCATGTGTACTCCACAATGACATACAAAATCTGGCTGCACTGGGGGTTATGGAATTGGTTTTTTCTGAAACTTTTTTTTTTTCAAGAAAATCCTGCAGAAGGATCAGGTAACAGGAAAAAGGCTGGTGAATTCTGGAAGTAAAGCAAATAAAATTATTTGGGGTTGGGAAAAAGGCATTCCAGGCAACCACCACAAGGAAGACGGCAGGTCACCTTCTCACTGAAGATGACAGACTATGCTAAAGGCAAGCAACATTTAGTATCTGAAAGCCAGTCAGATATTGTCTTCAAGGGTAAGTCTGACTCTACTGGGGTTTTCCATGTCAATAGTGGATTCAAATTTAAGAAGTATCCAGTTCATTTCTAGAAGTACAAATGTTTTTTATAGATGAGAGTAGAAGGATCAGAAAGAAACCCACTCAACTCTATTCCATCCAACCCTCCTAAATGTGGAGTGCCATGGCTCTTGTCAATCTTTCACTTCAGTGTATCTCCTCACAAATCTTCTGTAATACTGCTTCCTCTCATAAATCAGATCTTTAATTGGCCCTCCTTTGACTAACATTCATCTTTCTTCCAAATAATCTTTCTTTCCACCTTTAAAAAACAACAACAAAGAAGCCTTTCATTGGCTTTAGATAATTAAAGCCAAGCAAGCAACAAATGCTAGTCTTTCTCTATGCTAACCATGTGAAAAATAGTTAAATATAGCGCCAAGTATCTCTACCCTCTGTTGTATACCTCTTCTTTGAGAACCAAGTTGGTGTTGATTGTGTTTCAGTTCCGTCCAGTTCTCCCTGGTGACCCTTTATCTCCTTGATTAGTTCCATGGCACCGAAGGCTAAGGAAAATAGGCAGCAGGTGGGCCCAGGAGGGGACTGACTAGGAGATAGGCTGGTTTTTTCACTTTTAGACAAGTAAGAAATGAGAAAGTGTTCGTGACTGTTCCCTCTGTAAAACTGTCCCTTCAGGTTCGAACTTGGAATTTTCCAGCTTTGGTCATGTATTTTATGCCCTTGAAGGGTTTGTACTTTTCTCCATACATATCCAGACGATTCACTTTGAGTCCTGAAATGAAGAAAGGAAGGATAAGACGTGAATATTATTCAAAAGAAACAGGTAGAATAATTGTTCAAATTCATTTCAATTCTAAGAGATCAGTGGGATAGAGACTGCTGTTAAAATGAACCAGAAAAATACCTTCATTTATATCATTTTTATGAAGCTAGCATATTCTTCACTCTTAGTACATACACTGATAGTAAAGAATTACTCCAACAAAAAGCTGTTCTATTGTAAACTTTCACCTACAGCACAATAAAATTTTTAGAAAAAAGCTATCCTATTAGAAAGCCTGTTCCTGACATGGAAAGGGCAGAAAGTTAAATGCAGACTGAAGTGCAGTTAAGGCAAAAATAAGACCACTGAATGTTTTTCTCAAGTTATTGGATGGAATAAATGAAGTAATAATAATGATTAAATTAATAATAACTGCATGGATTGAATTGTTGTTGTTGTTAGGTGCCGTTGAGTGGGTTCTGACTCATAGTGACCCTACGTACAACAGGATGAAACACTGCACGGGCCCACGCCAATCTCACAATCGTTATGTTTGAGCCCACTGTTGCAGCCATTGTGTCAATCTCTCTCATTGAAGGTCTTCCTCTTTTTCGATGACCCTCTACTTTACTAAGCATGATGTCCCTCCAGGGACCGACCCCTTCTGATAACATGTCTCCAAAGTGAGATGAAGTCTCGCCATCCTCGCTTCTAAGGAGCATTCTCACTGTACTTCCTCCAAGATAGATTTGTTCGTTCTTCTGGCAGTCCATGGTATATTCCATATTCCTTGCTTGGGTCAGGCACACCTTAGCCCTCAAAGTGACATCTTTGGTTTTTAACACTTTAAAGAAGTCTTTTGCAGCAGATGTGCCCAATGCAATATGTCGTTTGATTTCTTAACTGCTGCTTCCATGGGCGTTGATTGTGGATCCAAGTAAAATGAAATTCTTGACAACTTCAGTACTTTCTCTGTTTATCATGATGCTGCTTATTGGTCTAGTTGTGAGGACTGGACTGAATTGTATCCCTCAAAAAAGATATGGTGAAGTCCAAACCCTCGGTGCCTGTGAACACGACCTTGTTAGGAAACAGGGTCTCTGAAGATGTTATCAGTTAAGTTAGCATGAGGTCATACTGGAGTGGTTTGGGTCCTAATCCAATCTGAGTGATGTCCTTATAAAAGAGAAGAAGAGACAGAGAAAGATTCACAAAGGAAGGATGGCTGTGTGAAGATCATCTACAAGCCAAGAAATGCCTGGGACTACCAGAAACTGGGAAAGACAAGAAAGGATCTCCCCCTAGAGACTCTGGAGGGAACATGGCCCACCTGACACGTTGATTTGGACTCCTAACCTGCAGAACTATGAGATAAGAAATTTCTGTTTTTATAAGCCACTCAGTGGTATTTTTGTTACAGCAGCCCTAGAAAACTAATACAATAACAAATTGATAAATGAATAATGAAATAATAAATTATGATTGCATGAATAACAAAAAAAGTAATGAGTAAATGAATGCTTCCTAAGTATTCTCACTGTACTAAGAAAAAATATTTTATATTATATAGAGCTTTATAGTTTATTAAAGGAGCCCTGGTAGCACAGTGGTTGAGTGCTCAGCTGCTAACCGAAAGGTCCACCAGCCGCTCTGCGGGAGAAAGATGTGGCAGTCTGCTTCCGTTGGAAACTCTATAGGGCAGTTCTACTCTGTCCTATAGCATCGCTATGAGTCGGAATCAACTCGATGGCAATGAGTTTGATGGTTTGGTTACAGTTCATTAAGCGCTTGAAGATGAAAGAGCTTGTAATTTAAACAAATTCTAATCATTTAAATTAGATAAGGTATATTGGTAAAGACAAATAGGAGCATCATATAAAGCTGAAGTTATCTCCTATCTACCTCACAGGATTGTTGTGAGGATTGAACAATACGTGAAAAGAGCTTAAAACAGTATGTGGCACATAGAAAATTCTCAATAAGTGAAAATAATTATTACTATTGTCCTAAGGTAGGTCCAGGCTATAGTAGATTGTCACAGATAACTCCAACAGCCCCAATACGATAATAAAGGCAAACATGAGAGTTTTCTGAAATTGGAGGAAAGGAAGGAAAATTATTCTAAGTTACTAGTCAGAATACAGAAGCATCCCCATGCTGAAAACCTTGGGAACCTCAAATTAATAATCCCAGGATGAGCCAACAATGGTCTGTGAACACTTTTGTCTACCAATATTGTTTCTTTCTCATTTGTGTCCTGGTCACTTTTATTCAGGCCATTTAGGCGAACTTCAAAGTAAGGATGGTAAACTTTCCCTAGAAAATGTGTTGAGAAAGACTTTACTAAAGATTGCACATTGGGTATTGAAACCAAGGGACACCCTCAATGAGACAGACTGACACAACTGGTACAACAGTGGACTCAAGCATACCAATGATCATGAAGATGGCACAGGACCAGGCAACAGTTTGTTCTATTACCACGAATCAGAGCTGACTTAACAGCAACTAACAACAACAATAAAAACAAGTCTTTGCAAATAGGGAGCCACTAGAAGGCTTTCTGATGTCTGTGCCATATGGGAGAAAGCCATCACCATCATCCTCTACTCAGAATCGCCTGGGCTGTGGGTCACTTACCAGAAATAGCCAGCTGCTGGATCTTAAACTGCAGGTTAATTGTGGGGTTCTCATCTGGCTTGGAAGCTCCAGCCTGAAGACTCATGGTCCCCTTCAAACTTGGTAGCTTCTGGGGATTTATTTTTCCTACATCCCAAGACAGCATCTTCAAACAAAAAAAAAGGAGAAGTGGTCTTTCCAATACCACAATTGGAATCCTTCATTTGAAGTGGTTGAGCCCTAGCCTTAAGGGCATCTGTTCACAATATTATACACTGTCTCTAGGGCATTTTTCAATACGGAAAACTATCTGTTACCATGTCATCTCAAAGGAGTCAATGATGTCCCTTTGATTGAGCTCCCCTTTCAATCAAGGTATAAAGTCTATGTGGAGAGCTCCTGCAGAGGTACTCTATTCAACATCAGCAATTCAAAACGTCCTGCTTCTTCCCCCTACCTTTGTAACTGGGTCAAATGTGTGCGTCCCCTGAGACGGAGTGAGGCTCATATTCAGGACCCCTTTGGGCATCTGGCTGGTGACAATCACTCCCTCTATGGCCTTCCCCATAGTTTGTTTCGGTCCCACTGTTATTTCAAAGCGTCCAAGTGAACTACTGTCCCGGAAACTGATGTTATGTTTGACATACACTGGAATTGCAACCAGACTGGAAGAGAGAGAAACAAAAAGCCCATTTCATTAATGTACCAGAAAAATGGCAATATTTCCCCCTTTTACATCAGGTTTTTCTCCCCCCTTGGCAGCCTTTTCTCCCTTATCTACCTCCTTACTCTTTATCTTAAATAATAAGTTAAAAAAAAAAAAATAAACACACAACAAAAAGCCAGTGATCTTTTTTCTTTCTGCAAAGCTAAGATGTTGTCTAGTGAGTAAATCAACTCTTCCAGTGACTCTGAATAAAATCCACAAAATCAAAGAGTATACTGAAGTTACTATGAGAAAGGCACTATGAACAAAAATGAGGAGTCACTGTATTTCTATGCAGTAATTAATTTATACGTGACGAATAAATTACCTGTACTTGGGAGAGTTATACATCATAGACTTTTTATATTTGTTGAGAGTGCTTTTACCTGACCTCACCTGATCCTCACAAAAACCCTGTGATGTAGGGTAGGTTGTCATGATTTGACAGATGAGGAAATAGAGAAGTCAGAGAATACTACTAAAGTAATAACAATTCCTAATATCTACTGAAAACTTCCTGTATGCCAGTAACTATGCTAAATGCTTTATATCTATTATCTCATTTAATCCTCATAATAATCGTGAAACAGGTACTACTATTGTCCCATTTAATAGATGAATACTGAGGTTAAGTAACTTGCCCAAGTTCATGTATTATACACTGAAGTTGGGGTTTAAGTCCCAGCAGTCTGATTCCAGAGCCTTTGCTCTCAAGCACTTGGGTATTTTTCTAAATTATTTATTCCAAATCACACAGGAAGGTCGTTCTGAAGTTTCCTGGCTCTTACAGGACTGCAGACTTTCTATTCTACAATACTGCTTCCAAAAGCCCTTAGATCTCCAAATTACAGAGAATATTCAAGGCCAAAAATTACTGCATTTTATGGGTTTTCACAGCATAATTTAATGCCTCATTTGGGTCAGGAGGGATTAAATACAGGTGTGCTGAGATTTTTATTTGAGGAAAAAAATGTTCTCGTTTAGACATATAATAAAAAAAAGAGCAGCAAACTTATGTGCACTTACTTTGTGATAAGCACTATTTAGATTCTTTTATTTAATCCATGCAACAAGGTACTTTTATTATTTTCAATTTCTACATAACAACACAGGCACAGAGAGGTTAAGCTGCTCATCTGAGGATACCAATTAGTAAGTATGGAAGCTGGAACATGAATCCAGGTAGTCTAACTCTGGAGCCTGAGCTCTTACCCATTAGAGGATATTGTTTCCACACACACGTATAATACACAGATTCTGTTCTTAACTATAAGGGCTGCTTACTTCTGTGCACTGACATGGTAAGAGAGCAGGCGAAAGTTTCCATCAGGAGGGATGAAAGAGAGGATACGTTCAGATTCCCAGCGCTTGAAACGAACACAGGGATGGAAGCTGACGTCATCCAGCAACCTGGGGTTCTACAATTACCGGCAAGGAGAACAAAGAAATAGGAATTAAACACTTATACTTCTTTCAGGAAAGTAATTTGGGTGCTGTTTTTATTAAAACATACACACATTCCGCAGTTACAGAAAGTTCTCTCTCTCTCTCTCTCACACACACACACATACACACACACAAATTCTTCAGTTATTTATAGAAAATTCAAGCCTGATATAAGCTTTGTGGCTGTCCTTAATCATTTCTTTTGTTTCATTCCATCCTCAGCACTCTGTCTTTCCAGAAACATTTAATTTCCCATCCCCAAAACTAAATCTCTGGCCTAGGACTTTACCATGAAGGAAAGCGTAAGGTCTGGCATCCCAGTCAGCTTGACACATGCATCAATCACCCCCTGAATCTCAGCAGTAATTGTGGAACCTGAGACAGGAAACAAGACAAACAGACGGTAGACATTATTGAACACTTCTCTGCCCTTCCCAACTAACTTATTTCCTCCCTTCTTCCCTCTCTCGTTCCTTCTTCTCTTTCTTCCCAACTTCCTTCCTTCCGAATTAACTTATTTCCTTTCTTCTTCCTTTCTTCCTTCCTTCTGTCTATCCTTTCATCTAGTCCATCCATCTGTCTATCCTTCCAAGCACTTATCAGCTGCATATCAAGTATGAGACACTATGATGAAGTAATGGGGATAAAAAGATTAATGAGATAGTTATTAACCTAAAGGAGTTTTCAATCTAGCACCAGAATCAAACAGAACACCATTATCTTAACCAACAGTTCAGGAAATCTCTTCTCATAACTGCTCTCCCTGATGTCATCAATGAGATTTGCTACTGAACTGAATGGAGACTTTTGATCTTCATCCTATAGGACTTCTCTGTAGCATTTTCCGTTGTCGACCACTTCTCCTGACCTCGCCTAGTCTTCCTCCTATTTTTCTAGCTCCTCTTCTTTGGTGTCCTCCACAGGTTTCTCTTTCCTTTGCACATCTCTTAAATGTCTATGCTTTTTCACAGTTCTGACTTCTCTTTTCACTCTACACACTTTCCCTGGGTTATTTTACCTGCTTCCTAATGCTTCAACTTTCAATTATGGCAATTCCTTTCCTAATCTTATTTCCAGTTCAGCCTTATCCCTGCCTAATGGACTTCTATCTCCACTTAGATGTTACTGCAAAGTCCACATGCCAAAAAGCGAATTCATTCTCTTACTTCCTGGGCCTTCTCCTCCTGTTTTCTACATCACCATGATGATACCAGGAGCCCTGGTGGTACAGTGGTTAAAGCGCTCAGCTGCTAACCAAAGGTCAGCAGTTCAAACCCACCAGCCACTCCGCAGGAGAAAGATGTGGCAGTCAGCTTCCATAAAGATTTATAGTCTTGGAAAGCCTACGGGTAGTTCTACTCTGTCCTACAGGGTTACTGTAAGTCGGAATCAACTTGACTGCAGTGGGTGGTATGACAACACTGTCCTGTTGTCTATAACCTACCAACACAGAAGAAACAACTACTACTTCCCTAGTCCCCATATCCAATTATCAATTCCTCTTTTTTTTTTTAATGGCATTATCTCTCAAACCTATCTATTCCTCTCCAGCCTCACTACCAGACAGACATCTGTATTTTCTGCCTGGATTTCAGCAACAGTCTCCTAACTGCTTTCCCTGCCTTTAGTCTTACCCCTCTTCAAGCCACTGTTCACACTACAGCCAGAATGATAGCTCTACACTGCAAGTCTAATCAAGATACTCCTCAAGGTAAAGCTTTTCAATCACTCCCAACTGCCCTCCGCAAAATGGCATACAAAGCTTTTCATGATCTGGCCATCTAGGGTTTTTATTTGTATTTTATTTTACTTTTTCATTGGGGTAAAGCTTAGAGTAAAATGCAAAAATCTTAAGTGTACATAGAGTAAAATGCAAAAATCGTAAGTGTACAGCTCAATGAATTTTTAAATATTATACACGTATGTGAATATCACCCACATCAAGTTGTGGAATCTTTTCAGCATCCCAGCATGCTCCCTTTGCCTCGTCCCAGTTAATCCACCTCCATAAAAGGTAACCACAACTCTGATTTCTATTATCTTAGATTAGGCCATGTCTGTTTTCAAACTTCATATAAATATATTCACTGTATATAATATTTCGCATCTGAATTTTTTTTGCTCAACATGGTGAGATTCATCCATGTTGTTGGGTTTATTAGTAGTACATTCTTTTTTTTATTACTGCATAGTATGTCATTGTATGAACATATCAACATTTATTTATCCCTTCTATTGTTGATGAACATGTGGGTTATTTCCAGCTTTAGGGACTATGAAAAGCTGCTATGCCTACTTAGTTTGCAAGTCTCATCGCTTACGTTTCTCTCTTTATGTCTCTCAATCCAGTCATACCAAACTACTTTATTTCCCAACAACATTTCATTCATCTTGGAGTGTTTGCTCCTACTTTAACCCCAAAATCCATGTAGCTCTTAATAAGTTCTATTTATTCTACTGATGAAGCATAACCACTACCACTTCTCCGTATCTTCGCTCAGGATGGGTGGGGCACCTCTCTCATGTCTCCACCTTTTTACCTGTTTCTCTCCCTCACTAGACTTTAAGTAAGCTTCCTGTGGCCATAGACTGTATCTTATTCATCATCAGATGGCCAATATCCAGCACTATGCTACAACACAGCAGACTTTCAATAAGTATGTTGAATGAATGAGTTCCCTAATGTGAAGAAATCATCTACAAATTCCTAATCTATAGAATTTATAGTCATAGTCACCTAATTCAGAATAGATAGAAAAGAAAGCTCCCTGAATTTTAATAATTGCAACTTTAGTTCTGCCATCTGAATTAGGGGTAAAATACTTTCAGAAAGGAAATCTAATCAACAAGTGACTTTTGTTGTTTGTTACTTTTCTGCTTCAGTCAAGAGAATAAGATCAATAAAACAAGTATGACACAAACACTGGTCTGCATCGTAATATTAAAATCTATTCCCAGTGCCTAGCACAGTAGCTGACACTGACTAGGTACTAAATTAAAATAAATGATCTTGAATGGGAGAGAATTCTGATACTAGCAAACATTACATGAAAGGAGCCTCTATTTTCATAGCTCTAAGAATAGATTAATAGCACATACCTGATTTATCAATGATGGCATCAATTTCTTCAATCACATCAAAATAGGCTTCATTGTTGGTATATTTCACCCCAGTCCGTCGCCAAGGCACCACTGACAGTTGCCCAGTGGGAAGTTGGTCACCCACATTGGTGCTTCCTGAGACAATTAATATTACTGTACTTTAATTCCAATTCGATTCTAATAACCATAGAACACTTCCCTAGAAGCTTCTAGGCTCCATGCACTCAACTGAAGAAATTTGCAAACGGAAGATCAGAATTTTCTCAGCTTCCATACAGGGTAACCTAGTCTATTTATATACATAACATAAAACCCCTTGTCGCCATCCAGTCTGTCTCCACAAGCAGGATAAAGGCTTAAAAAAAAGTTACCTGAGAAACAGATATCATATTTTGGTTTTCAAAGTAACCTGAACTTAGTCTCTCGAATTTCACAATAGCTTGCGGGTTAAACAATGTATTGGCTTTTAGTAGGGATGGTAATCTACATATTGATATAAAATTTTCACGGGTAAAAACAGTATTCTAGTTCAAGATGGATTCTTAGGTAAATTGTGCTAGATATTAAAATGTGTCCATCAATGTGACTTTTCTCATACCATACTGAAACTTAGGAAAAGAATACAAATTTAATCTTTCCCTGTCCATGAGAGTTGTTGAGAAATTTCTTGACTTGTTTTTCCTCCACAGACATACAAATATTTTTTAAAAATTTGAAAGTTCTATACTGAAATTCTGGGATATTATAATTAACTTAAATTCGATCCCCACTTTCCATTTCCTGGATATTTTTACTCTAAAGGAAGAAATATTAAACACACACACATATTCAGCACACAGTAGTTCCCAGATATCTTTTATTGAAGTGAGATACAGGTTCAAATGACTCCAAAATATTCATAAATGATTCAGGCACTAACAAAGCTTTTAAGGCTTCAAGTTGAGCAAGAATATTTAAAAAGCCACCAAATTAATTTTCTTAAAAATGAGGTGCAATGTATTAAAATGTACCATCAAGCTACAACAATTAAAGCAGCATGTTCACAGTGCAGGAAAACCAACAAACAGACCAAGAATTACGATGACTTAGTATAAGATAAGAATATCATTTAAAACAAGGAGAAAGAATAAATTAGTCAATAAATGGCACTAGGAAATCTGATTAATAATTTTGGAGAAATAAACATAGACCTTACCTTATATTGTGTACCAAGATAATTTCCAGATGAGTTAAAAATTTAAACCTAACACAAAACCATAAAAGAACTAGACGAAAATACAGTTTTTAAAAAGAAGCCTTTTTTTTTTCTTGAAGATCAAAAAGACATTCTCCTATATTTTATTCTAATTGTAAAGTCTTGTGTTTAATTCCTTAATCCAGCTGGAATTTATTTTGTGTATGGTATAAGCGAGGGATTTAACTTAATTTTTTCCATATTGAAGCCAACTCTCCCAATCCATTTATCTACTGGCCCTTGATTTATGACCACATTTATGATACACCAAATTCCTATAAAAGCAAACGTCTGTTTCTAGACTTTCTGTTTTATTTCAGTGATCTATTTGTCTATTCCTGGGCCAACACTATACTTTTAAAATTACTAAAACTTCACAATATATCTTGTATCTGCTAGTGTATATTTTCTCTTTTTTTTTTTAAATTTTATTCATTTTCAAAACTCTCGGTTCTGATAACGTTATCTAATCTATGAATTTTTATCTAGTCTACTATATGAACTTAATATGTCTTGATATTTAACAGGGAAAGTTCTTCCTATCCTTTTGTAATTATTTTTCAAAACTGTCCTGGCTATTGCTGAATATTTAAGGAGACTTGGTGGTACAGTGATTAAGTGCTCCGCTGCTAACCGAAAAGTTGCCAGTTCGAACCCACCAGCTGCTCTACAGGAGAAAGATGCGGCAGTCTGCTTCTGTAAAGATTAACAGCCTCAGAAACCCTATGGGGCAGCTCTACTCTGTCCTATAGATTGCTATTGGTAGGAATCAACTTGACAGCAAAGGGATACGGGTACCTTGAATATTTATACTTTTTAATGTATTTTACAATAAGTTTGTCAAGTTCCATGAAAAGTCTTGTTTATGTTTAAGACCCAAAACGTAAAACTCTAAATGGAAGAGAATGATCAATTTGACTAAATAGAAAAAAAAATTAGAATGTGGCTAAACAACACCATAAGCAATGTTAAATAAGTGATAGATTGTAAAAAAATATTTGCAACAAAAGATATGTTTAAAATATATATTTTGATTCAAAAGATTCAAAATCTATAAATACTCCTACAAACTACCATGTATATTTCCAATATATATGATAGTTCCAATATACATGATAGTTTAATATTCTTAAATGAAAGGAATTCTTTTAAATCAGTATGAAAAAAGAAAAACATCTTAACAGAAAAATGGGCAAAGGACAAGAAAAAATAATTCATGAGAGGAAAAACAGCCGTTAAACACTTGAAAGGTTTTAAACTTCTTAGTAATAAAAAATGAGTGTGGAAATAACAGGATACAGTAGTCCCCCGTTATCCACAGGGATAAGTTCCAAGACCTCCAGTGGATGCCTGAAACCTCAGATAGTAATGAACCCTATATATGCTATGCTTTTTCCTATACATACATACCTATGATAAAGTTTAATTTATAAATTAAACACAGTAAGAGATTAACAACAATAGCTAATAATAAAATAGAACAATTATTAATAAAATAAGGGTTACCTGAACACAAGCACCGTGACACCGATCTGATAACTGAAATAGCTACTAAGTGACTAACAGGCATATACAGTGTGGATATGCTGGACTAAGGGATGATTCACGTCCCAGGCGGGATCCAGTGGGAAGGTGCAAGATTTCATCACACTACTCAGAACAGTACACGATTTAAAATTTATGAATTGTTTGTTTCTGGGATTTTCTATTTACTATTTTTAGACTGTGGTTGACACCACGGGTAACTGAAACGGCAGAAAGCAGAACTGCAGATAACGAGGGGGCAGGAGGGAGACTAGTGCAGTGGTTAAGCCTTCGGCAGTTCAAATCCACCATCCGATCCTTGGAAACCCTGTGGGGCAGTTCTACTCTGTTCTATACGGTCACTATAAGTCAGAATTGACTTGACAGCAATGGGTTTGGGGTTTTTTTTTAATCAAATGGCCAAAGTTAAAAAAAATTAATAATAATAATAGGGTTGGCTAGAGTGCATAGAAATTGCTACTGAGAGTATAAATTGGTACAACTTTTCTGGAGGGCAAACTGGCATACCCTTTGGCTCAGCACTTCCGTTTCCAGAAAGGTACTGAATGGAAATCACCCTAGATGTGGTTACAAAACATAAGTAAGAGAATGTTGATCCCTTGTTATTTAAAAAGAATAAAAGATCAGAAACATCATAAACAGGAATTGAGTAAATAACTTAGGGTCTATTCCACATGGTAGAAAACTACAGTCATTAAAAATGATAAAGAATATTTATCATTATGGGATAATGTTCACAAAATATTGATAAGTGGTAAGTTTAAAATAGTATACAAGACTTTTTTTTATAAATTCTATCTATCCATCATTCATCCATCTACATTAATCATGTATTTCTTCTGTAACAGAACAAACAGCAACAACAATTTATTTTTAAAGGAGAACACTTCTTTCTGTCATTGAAATGAGGGTATTTTCTATGTAACAAAATATTTCATGTCATACTCAAAAAGCAAAATTAAGGCACCCAGACATTTGAGATTCCCTAAGACACGTGCTCAAAACAACACATAATACCAGACTAAGCCACACCTAGGATGGCAGCAACAGTGGCAGCGGCTTTCCATTGGTTTTCCCCCTTCTCCATACCTGTTATGGTGTTGACAACTGTCCGAAGGATAGTGGGAGGCTTTATCAGTTCTTTGAGGATGTTCGACTCAGTAGCCAATGGAAACCCATTGTCAAGCATCTCTTCCAATACCTCATAAACCACGACAACATTGTCTTTGATCACTGGCTCTGAACAGACTCCAAAATAATCCTGATGAAGATATAATATATACATTTATCACTCAGAGACTATAAGAAGTGAAAGAATATTCCTAGAGAATAAGGATCTGGTCCTGCCATGAGTTTTCATGTAGTGGTTTTGGGATACATTTCTACAAAAGAATGAAGCACAACCATAGTTCTCTCAGGCAGCCTAGTTTGGTAGAAAGAACACTGGACTAAGAGCTAGAAAGCCTGGTTCATAGTACTTGTGTTATTACTTTATAGAGGAAGTCATTTACCTTCTTTGGGCTAGTATCCTCAACTTGATAAAATATTATGCAGAAAAGAAAATTGAAGCTAGACTATTACATATGCTTATGAACTAGAAGTTCAAAGAAATACCCAAAATAACACTTACTGTGACAGAATTGTACATTAAAATCTTTTTAACCCTTACTGTTGTGCTATTCCTTAGCATTTATGCAGTGACTAAGAATTGAGGAAAAAAATAAAATAAAATGAAGAGATTGGGTTAGCACACCAGAAAATCTCTTTGGATCATCCCTACTCTAAGATCTAGGATTATAAGAACTCTTTGCCCTTTTATGAACAAAGGCCAAATTTAGATATCAAATTATCTGGGTTGTAGAAAAATCACTAGATTCCAAATCAGAGGACATGGATTAAAATTTTAATTGTCACCAGATTAAGTCATGTTAACTAATTTTGGTCTTGATTTCTCAATGGTACAATCAGGACAATATTATCGGACTTACAGGGATGTTGTAATAACTAAATACAATTGACGAGTGATAACGTGTGAAAGTGCTTTGTGAGCTATAAAGCCAGGGACGGATTACCCAATAAGCAAGGTAAGCATGTGCTTACAGCATCAACAAAACAGGGGCACCCACAGATGCCAAGCAGACAAGGCAAAAGGAAAAGTGAGTGCACAACAACGATCCAAGAAAGACTCCATTCATTTCCTTATTATGTATGGAAATAGACACTGTTTGACAGCTTAATTGTGATAAAATCATTGAAGAATTTTGAAGAGCAAATAATAGAAAGAAATGTTTTTAATTACAACATGTTAGAGATGAAAACTCTAAAAATAAAATCTGTTTTCTGGTACTAAATTTTCTTTTATGACATCTTTTCATTTGTTCATTTATAATTATAACATTTATTATGAAGCAAGCATCAAAACTGAAGAAGAGCTGTTGAAAGAAAAATTGGTGAAAGTGAATTTTTTGTTGTAGGAGATCGACAGAATTTTACATCTAAGTTCACTGACTAATTTTCTTTGTTGTAGAATATGTGGATTATTCTTTTTGTAGAAAATGTTGTATATAGTAAAAATCTTAGTACCCTGCACCCACTAAAAATGTTATAATCCAGCCCATCTCATTCTGCTAAAACGGTACATGCCGCTTTTGTGTCCAACTGCTAATATTACAGTCGCATTTAAAAAGAAGTTACATCACGGATAGCTGACACACACACACATATATGTATATATATAATAACTCACATATCCTGTTTGAACGTGTGAGTAAGCAGAAGAGGGTGCCCCACAGATTATCAGTGTTTAGGGCCCTCACATGCCTTAATCTGGCCCTGTGCAAAGCACTGTGCAACATGTAATGCATCATGACAATGATTTAGAAAAAAACCGCTTACAGTCATTCAGTGCACTCTCTAGCTATGCCAGCATGTCTTTTGCAGGATCTCTGAGAGATAGTCACGCAACCCTCCTTGAATTCATCCAATGAAGTGGTTTGAGAAAGCTCATTTTATTCACGGACAGCTCTGATTATTAGAAAGCTCTTTCTTTTACTAAACGGCAATTTGCCTCCTAGATTTGCCTTACAGAACAAGTTTACGTAACAATCCCTCAGTTATTTGAAGACAACTACAAGTTTTCACTTCACTTTTTTCTTCTCAGGGCTAAACTCCCAAGATCCTTCCATTGTTTGTGTTTTACTATCTTGCCATTTTTTTAATATGCTTCCGTTTTTTTCCAATATTCTCCTTAAATTATAACATCTGAAACTGAACAAAGACTCCGGATGTGATCTAAATTACATTGAATAATGACAATGATTAGAAAGAGTCCAATACCCAAGAGCACTTAGGAGTCAGGAATATGTTTATAAAAGAAAATGATTTCTTCTTAAAAAAAAATAAGGATTTAAGGAGTTTTCCACACATTTCCTTCCCAAGAGTGATTTTACTTTAAAAAATAAACAAAACGTCTCACTAGATTTTATAAAACAGGCCTAATATGAACTGAGCAGTTGGAAAGGCAAGTATGATAAAATACTATAGCAAAAGTGCGTGCAATTCTATAGCTGGGACTCTTCTGTCATATTCTAGTACTAGAAAAGTAATGCTGCCAGAGAGCACATGCCTCACATAAGACATTAAAATCATTTACTTTCAACAAATGCTTCAAAGATGACAAACTCTAAAGTCCCAGACATCCAAACCAGCAACTTTACTCTGCTTTCCCAAATTCCTCTGTGGTTTCAACTAGATTAAACATCTTTTCTCACACTTCCTGTCCCATAATAAGTTATATAAGATTGCTGTGGTGATATGAAGCAGCTGTTGCATTTCACCAAAGGGACTGTTAATCTTAGAATAGGGTAAAGTATCATCTATGGAAATCATAAGAAGGTACAGTTAGGGTAGTTTAAGATCACAACTACTGAGTTCTCTATTTCTAGTCCCTTACTATGACTTTTATTTTACTTCTTAGATTTTAAATGTGGGAAGGGGCTAGGATGTCACATGAGTGTGGGAAGCCCAGAATAGTAATAGTCATGTGTCCCTTAACATCCACGATACGTTCTGTGATACAGGACCTTATGTGATTTGGATGCTGTGGGAACACCGTATTATGGATGACGGTCCTTTCAGGCATTCGCTTCCAGAATAAGGAGCTTTCATCCATACTAAAAATTTGCTGGGGCAAATAACCTCCCTCTACAATTAGCTTATCTAAATTTCAACAAATTCTGCTGCTGCTTTTGCAACAGCACTCAACAGACTCACCACTCACTTTCACATTATGCAACGAAAACGTTTGAAGCACTTGAACCACCCAGAGCTAGCACTAAACTCAGTATCTTAGTCTAGTCTTGCTTTTTCTTTAAGCATCTCGAACAAGCTTCGTGCCTTAGCAACAGGGATCGTCAATGTGATGAGAGGGATTCACTTTTACGTTTGGTCTTCAATCTACGTCATTAGCAATTTCTCCACACCTGATATAGTCCCTCTTGCATTTTCATTAGCCTTACAGCTTTCAGTGGAGCCGATCCTTTAATAGCTTGGAGAATTTTCTGTTTTTGAGGATCGTCATGATTATCAAGTGCGACATGCCTAAATCCGCTATGTCCCGTTCTCTGATTGGGATTTCTGAACTCTATTATAACCTTATGAGACCAGGGACATGCATGCAGTCAGACGTCGCCCAAATGGACGTTATGCAGCACATGACTGTACTATTAGAGTATTTTTGGGAAAAACTCACAAAATACGTTTTGGTTCTCTTCAGATGAAAGCCACTCTGGACATGTGATATAGGGAAAACAAAGCCATTGCTGTTGAGTCGATTCTGACTCATAGGGACCCTACAGAACAGAGTAGAACTGCCCCATAGAGTTTCCAAGGAGCACCTGGTGGATCCGAACTACTAGACCTTTTGGTTAGCAGCTGTAGCACTTAACCACTACACCACCAGGGTTTCCATGTGATACAGATATCAGTGCAAATGAAAGGACTCTTTGATTTGCCTTTTAATTTGTATTGTAATGTCTGGGTTCTTATTCACTTCTTTTCCAGTTCCACAATTTCTGTATTCATGTGACTAATTCCAGACCTCACACGATACAGAAGTTACACCAAAGGGTCCTTGCTTCCTCTTTACCATCTGAGTTATGCAAATAACCACAACAGTTAGAACTTGAGTAATTCTGTTAGGGAGAGGATTCCATCTAAATCCTGAGTCTAGGCCACCTAAAATTCTGTGCGATAAATGGCACTGACATTCTGGTATAACTTACCTCCCCTACCAAGAAAATCTTCAAATCTATTCCTGAAAGGAAAACTCAAAATGAAGATTACACCTTGTAAAATGCGTCACTTAAATTCTTATAGGCACAGATTTCCCAGGTTTAATTTTGCAACAAGAGCTCATCCGTGGCACTCATGTGCTATGGATAAGCTCTCAGAACCAAAGATGAAGCATGGATAGTTAAAACAAGCATTGCTTTTTTCTACTTTTTCCGTTACAAAGTCTGCGACATTTATCACTTTGTGATGCAATGCGATGCAACACAAAGCAACGTGGTTAACAACAATTAGCATCGAGTCCATTATTTAAAAAAAAACAAAACTAAAACTTCCCTGATTTGTGAGCAAAACTGAGACAACTCCTATCTCCAAAATAAAAAGACTGTACACCATCATACCACAGGTTCAGAAGTATTTGTCTTTTTCGATTCAGCCAATTCAATAAATAGAAACATGAATTTTATCAGACGAGAGAGGAAGTGAGCAATGTCAGTTCTGGTTTTTAAAAGAGTTTCTTAACCAAGGCTGAATACAATGCAAGGAGAACTATCAAGACACTTTACAGTTTACATATATGAACTGCCCCACCTTCACGCACCTGAAATGTGTCCACAACTCGATGAAGGAACTCAATGACAAACAGAGGTGGGACCTCCGTCTGGATCACGGCCACAAAGAAGATCTTGTGGCGGTAAACACTTAAGAGATAGTGGTGAGGGGTCGGGATAACTGGAGGTACATTTTCTGCCTCAGTAGCTCTCTCTTGTGCCTCAAAGAAATAATCACAAACAGAACGGCTGACCACACTTTTCCAATGTTTCTCCAAGAAAATATCCCCGGAAGAGTTGATCAAGAAAAGGCTATGAATCATGGTGGAGGTTATCAATGAGAGAGGAAAGTGTTTTTCAGTGTGAAAGCCTCGGGACTCTGCAAGATTTCAACCCTAAAAACAAAAGAAGCTATGTTCAGTTCCATTCAACCAAAACACCCTCCCCATCTTTTCCAGCAGTCTGGTCTTACCCATCTTTCAAGACTAGGCTCAAGTCCTCCTCGACTGCTTGAGCCTGAAGTATCTCTCCCTTGAATTCTTGTAATTATGAGTCATCTAGTATGTCAATCCATCATATACTGACAAGTTATCTTTATTATTGTCTGAATGTATCCACTTAAAAATACTACTTAATTGTTTAGATGTTTATTCTCTCAACTGGACTGGAATCTCCTTGAGGAAAGGACTATGCCTCACAGTTCTTGTGGTCTCACTGCACCGTGCCTCCTTACATACAGGAAGGCTTCCAAGAATGTTGATGAATCTGATTTCATGTATCTGGCCACAACTCACACATATACAAGAAATGTTTATGGTTGTGCAGTCCAAAATGGTAGCCACTAGCCACTTAAGGCCACTGACCAGTTGAAACATGGCTGGTCCAACTGAGACATGCTGTAAGTATAACCAGATATTGAAGGCTTTGTACAAAAAAATTTTTTTTAAATATCTCACTAATACTTTAATATTGATAACATGTTGTAATAATGTTTTGGATATGTTGGGTTAAATAAAATATATTTAACCTGTTTTACTTTTAAAATTAATATGGCTACTAGAAAATACAGAATTACCTAAGCGGTTTGCTTTATATTTCTACTGGAAATAGAAATACAGAAATTGGTCTATATGTAAATATATAGAAACTTCATTGTGGGCTTTATTTATTCAGTCAGACCCCATTCATTCTCTGAGCACTTATGCACAAGGCTTCGTGCTGGATGCCTTTTAAAAATCCATCCCGCCAGCGGCGACAGCGTCTCTGCGGTGCCAGTCCCAGCAAGGGGGCGGCCACGCTGAACCCCAGCTGTATCCATTCTTCAAACTGGCTGCGAACTGGTCAAAACGCAAAGGCCTGTTGTACCAAATGCAGCAAGGCGAGCTTAATCCCTTGGAGGAGACAGCAGGAGGGAGGGAAAGCGGAAGGTAGGTAGGATGTGGAGGAGGCGAAGCAGATGCCCAAGTGGGTTATTTCTGCGCTGGTCTCAGCCGAGCTTCCAGCGAACCAGGGATGATGGAGGCCATTTGGGGCGGGGGTGGTAGGGGGCGGAATCAAAGTGCGCGCACGTTCGGGGGCGCTGAAAAGGGTCGGAGCGCCCGGACCAGGCCAGTTTGCACATGTGTTGCCATGACAACAGTGTCCCCTCCTCCCCCAGCAATGCGGCCGAAGCGGGCCACCTCTCTGAGCCCCTTACTCGGTCCCTGACGTCTTCCCTCCGCATCCCGCAGCTCAGAGGGTCGATCTGCCAACATCCAGTGACCCTGACGCGCCCCGCGCGCCCTCGCCCACGCCCCCTCCCCGGACCCCGCGCGCCCCCTCAGCTCCCGCCTCCAGCCGGCTGCGAGCACGCGCCGCCCCCGACTCGGCCTGGGGTCGCCAGTCCCTCACCCGGCCTCGCTCCTCAGCGCCCACCGCTCTGACGCGCGGACAGGCTCCACCCCGCCTGGCTGCCCGCAGTCTGTGAACGCCAGCAGCCGCCCGCCCGTTGATTGGCCGGCCTGCGTGCACGCGCCGCCCGCGACCGAAGACTGAAGGTCGCTGATTGGGTGTCGGTGATCTGCTCCTCCTCTCTGATTGATTGCTGACCGAGGCTCACCCGGTTCTCCAGCTCGAGCCCCCAATTGGCCCTTGTTGACGTTCTGGTGATCTCTGATTGGTGCAGCCCCGTAGCTTCCGAGCCCTGATTGGCGGCTGACGACGGTTTGCAGGCTGCCCCAGTCACCCAGTCACAAAAGGCTGGGCGGCCACAGCTGGCACCTGCGTGACCGCGGAATGCTCTTCTAGAGGAGTGCTGCCCGAGGAGCCCAAAAGTGTGTGTGTGTGTGTGTGTGTGTGTGTGTGTGTGTGTGTGTGTGTGTGTGTGTGTGTGTGTGTGTGTGTGTGCGCGCGTGAACTTCCAGTGCATGATTTATCTAGTAGCCCATCATGAGCAGTGACAGCTACCCTCCATTAGATAAGTCCATGTAAAAATAGGGCCTTTTCTTTTGTATGCTGGGCATTGTGTAAAATACAGGTGATTGGCTCTATGGTGTCTTATGGAGAGCTCTGGACCAGAACTCAGGAGGCCCCTTCCAGCCCCAGTTGGACTACTGCCTGCTTGACCTTGGGCAAGGCATTTCACCTTTTAGAATCTCAGTTCCCTCATCAGAAAATGAAGGGATTGGACTAGTCTCTCTCCAAATTGCCTTGAAGCTCTACATGGCTATGGTACTACCATTTTTGGTATAAATGGTTCAAGTCATTGTAGTCCAGAAAAACATGGAGTAGAAGAGGACAAGGTTCAACTTCTGTAAATCTAAAAATTAGGAGATAAATGAGATGAAGCGTAGAAAGTGGCCTCGTGCCTGGCACATTGTAAGTGCTCAATAAAATGGCAAACTGTGGTGATGATGGTAATGATGTCCACCTAGAAGAGAGTCTAGCCCTCTCTGGCCTTTAGTTTCCACTCTGGTGAAACGAAGCAACATTGGCCACTCCTCCATACACAGGAACATGATACATGTTTGTTGAAAGTGGTCCAACCATAGTCTCGGGGGTCAGCTTAGTCAATTGGCATAACATAGTTCATAAAGATAATGCTCTACATCCAAGTTTGGTGAGTAGTATCTGGGGTTTTAAAAGCTTGTGAGCAGCCATCTAAGATAAAACTATAAATGTGGAGCAAAACAATGAAGGAAACCAAACGTTCAAAGAAGAAACTAGTCCACAGGACTAATAGCCCACATAAACCATGACCTCTTTTAAACTGAGACCAGAAGAACTAGATGGTGCCTGGCTACCACTACTGACCGTTCTGACCGGGACACAATACGAGGTCCTGGATAGAATGGGAGAAAAATGTAGAATGAAATTCAAATTTCTAAAAAAGTCCAGACCTACTGGACCAGTAGATGTTAGAGGAATCCCTGAGACTATTGGCCTTTGAACTTGGAACTGAAGCTATTTCTATAGGTTACCTTTCAGCTTATAAAATAAACAATACCAACCCATGAGTAATGTGCTCCTGTAAACAATCAACTATATGAGACCAAATGGTTAACGTTTACCCAGAATCAAAGATGAGAAGGCAAGGAGGGGAAGAGAAGCTAGATCAATGGAAACAGAACAAACAGAATGGAAATAATGAGAATGCTGACACATTGTGAAAACTGTAACCAATGTCATGGAAAATTTGTATAAAAACTATTAAATGGGAACCTAACTTGCTGTGTAAATTTTCACCTAAAACACAGTAAAATATTATTTTAAAAAAATGGTCTGATAACTTTGGTGAAGGGCAAGACAGTACACAATACTGGGGAACTCAGCACAACTTGACCAAGGCAAGGTCATGGGAGCTTCATAGATACATCCAAACTCCCTGAGGGACCGAATTACTGGGCTCAGGGCTGGGGACCATGGTCTCGGGGGACATCTAGCTCAACTGGCATATTGGTTTATAAATGAAATGTTCTACATCCTGCTTTGGTGAGTAGTGTCTGGGGTCTTAAAAGCTTGTGAGCAGCCATCTAAGACCCTCCACTGGTCCCACCCCATCTGGAGCAAGGGAGAATGAAGAAAACCTAAGACACAAGGGAAAGAATAGTCCAAAGGACTCATGGACCATAGGTACCACACCCTCTACCAGACTGAGTCCAGCACGACTAGATGGTACCTGGCTACCACCACCAACTGTCCTGACTGGGATCACAATAGGGGGTCCCGGACAGAGCTGGAGAAAAATGTAGAACATAATTCTAACTTACAAAAAAGAGACCAGACTTATTGGTCTGACAGAGACTAGAGAAACCCCGAGAATACGGCTTCCAGACACACTTTTAACTCAGTACTGAAGTCACTCCTGAGGTTCGCCCTTCAGCCAAAGAGTAGACAGACACATAAAACAAAGCAAAACTAAATGGGCACACCAGCTCAGGGACAAGGACTAGAAGGCAGGAGGGGATAGGAAAGCTAGTAATGGGGAACCCAAGGTCAAGAAAGGGAGAGTGTTGACATGTGAGGTTGGCAACCAAAGTCACAAAACAATACGTGTATTAGTTGTTTAATGAGAAACTAATTTGTTCTGTAAACCTTCCACTAAAGTACAAAAAAAAAAAGGTCTGAATTGTTCCTTGCCATTTGCAGTCTCCTTCATAGAGATTTATAGCCTTGGAAACCCTCTGGGGTTGCTATGAGTCGGAATCAACTCGACGGCAGTGGGTTTTTGGTTGGATTTTATACGTGGTAAGGGCAGACAGTTTGCCAGTTTTGAACTAAATAAAGAAGAAAATCCAAAAGCAAAATGACAGTATGTGTGGCATCATACAAGCTTAGAGGCTTTGGTGCCAGACTGCCGGGGTTTGAATACTGCTCCAAGCTCCAACACTTTACCAGTTGTGACCTTGAGAAAGTGTCTTAACTTATCTAAACCTCATTTTTCTCATTTCTCAAATAAGGACACTAATAGAACCTACTTCATAGAGGTGTTGTGAGAATTGAGTTAGGTAAGTGTTGGTTATGAATTGAATTGTGGCCCCCCCCAAAAAAAAAACGTGCATCAACTTGGCTAGTCCGTTATTCCCAGTATTGTGTGATTGTCCATCATTTTGTCATCTGATGTGATTTTTCTATGTGATGTAAATCCTACCTCTACGATGTTAATGAGGCAGGACTAGAGGTAGTTATGTTAATGAAGCAAGACTCAATCTACAAGATTAGGTTGTATCTTAAGGCAATCTCTTTTGAGATATAAAAAAGAGAAGCAAGCAGAGAGACAGGGGAATCTCATTCCACCAAGAATGAAGAACCAGGAGGGAAGCATGTCCTTTGGACTCAGGGTCCCTGTGCTGAGAAGCTCCTAGACCAGGGGAAGATTGATGACAAGGACCTTTCCCCAGAACTGACAGAGAGAGAAAGCCTTCCCCTATAGCTGGTGCCCTAAATTCGGACTTCTAGCCTCCTAAACTGTGAGAGAATAAACTTCTGTTTGTTAAAGCCATCCACTTGTGGTATTTCTGTTATAGCACCACTAGATAACTAAGACAGTGTTGCTGTTGTTGTTAGGTGAGGTCAAGTCAACTCCGACTCATAGCGACCCTATGTATAACAGAACAAAATATTGCTAGGTCCTGTGCCATCCTCACAATAGGAGCTATGTTTGCACCCATTGTTGCAGCCAGTGTGTCAATCCATCTTGTTAAGGGCCTTCCTTTTTCTGGCCGACCCTTTTCTTTAGCAAGGAGCCTTGGTGGTGTAGTGGTTAAGAGCCCGGCTGCTAACCAAAAGGTCGACAGTTCGAACCACCAGCTGTTCTACAGGAGAAAGATGTAGCAATCTTCTTCTGTAAAGATTTACAGCCTTGGAAACCCTATGGGGCAGTTCCAGTTTGTCCTATAGGGTCACTATGACTCAGAATCAACTCGAGAGCAATGGGTTTGGTTTGGTGGTTTACTTTACCAAGCATGATGTTTTTGTCCAGGGATTGGTTCCTCCCTGATAACATGTCCAAAGTAAGTGAGATGAAATTACACTATCCTCACTTCTAAGGAGCATTCTGGCTGTAGCTCCTCCAAGACAGATTTGTTTGTTCTTCTTGCAGTCCATGCTATAGGCAATATTTTTCACCAACACCATAATTCAAATGCATCAATTCTTCTTCAGTCTTTCTTTTTCATCGTCCAGCTTTCACTTGCATATGAGGCAATTGAAAATATCATGGCTTGGGTCAGGTGCATCTTAGTCATCAGAGTGACATCTTTGCTTTGTAAGATTTTAAAGAGGTCTTTTACAGCAGATTCGCCCATCATTTGATTTCTTGACTACTGCTTCCAGGGGCATTGATTGTTGATCCAAGTAAAATGAAATCCTTGACAATTTCAATCTTTTCTTTGTTTATCATGATGTTGCTTATTGGTGCAGTTGTGAGGACTTTTGTTTTCTTTATGCTGAGGTGCAATCCATACCGAAGGCTATAGTCTTTGATCGTCATCAAGTCATTTTCAGCAAGCAAGGTTGTGTCATCCACATATCACAGGTTGTTAATGAGTCTTCCTCCAATCCTGATGCCATGTTCTTCTTCATATAGTCCAGCTTCTTGGATTACTTGCTTAGCGTACAGATTGAATAAGTATGGTGAAAGGAAACAATTATGCCGTACACTTTTTCCAGTTTCAAACCATGCAGTATCCCCTTGTTCTATTCAAACGACTTCCTCTTGAACTTAAGTGTTAGCTATTATTATTACCTAAAAAGCAGCACAAGATACAATTATGCATGCTTACTAAGCAATGTGTGTCTTAGGTGCAGAGATGCAATCAGTGCTGTGGACATTTCTCATTCATTCGTTGAATAAACATTTACTGAGGACCTCCCATATATCAAGCCCTGTGCTGGTGCTGGGGATGCTGCAATGACTATCACAGGCATAGTCCCTGTGGTTACAAACTCTAGTCGGGAAGATAAATGAGAAGTCATTACAATACAGTGTAATGAGCAAGGAGCCCATGGGGAGAATGGGGTGTGTGTGTTGAGCTAATCTAGAGTCAGGGAAGTCCTTCCTAGAAAGTGACTTCTAAGCTGAAACCTGAAAGATGAGTAGGGGTTAATCAAATGAAGGCACGGAAGGGCAGAGAGAAGAGTACAGGTAGAAGGTCCTAGAGATGAGAGTTAAGCATAGCTGAGCTGGAATGAAAGAAAGAGTGCAGGGAGATGAGGTTAGGAAGATCAGAAGGAGTCAAGTGGTTGTGAGCTTTTTAATAATTGCTAATATTTACAAAATACTGTGTGCCATGCACTGTCCTTCATTTCATAAATACTTAACGAACTCTACTATGTGCCAGGCATGGTTGTAGTGCTTGTATACGAAACATCAGTGAACAAAACAGATTAAAAGCTCTGCCATGGGAGGCTTACATTCTAGTAGAGGAAGACAGACAATAATCAATAAACATTATAAGTAAAGTATATAGTCTATTAGAAGGTGTTATGGATTGAATTGTGCTCCCCACCCCCAAATATGTGTTCAAATCCTAACCCCTATACCTGTGGATGTAATCTTGTTTGGAAATAGAGTTTTCTTTAATTATGTTAATTAGATCATATCCTTGTAGGATGGGTTCTAAATCTCATCACTTCTGAGTTATAAAAAGTGCAGATTAGACACAGAGACACACATGAGGGAAGATAGACTTATGAGGACCACCTACAAGCCAAGGCACCAAGGAAAGCCTGGGACTACCTACAAAGAAGGAATTGATGTGAGTGAGACCCTAATTTGGACTTTAAACTTCCAGAACTGTAAGAAATTTAGTTTCTGTTCTTTAAAGCCACCCATTTGTGGTATTTCTGATACAGCAGCACTAGAAACTAAGGCAAAAGGTGGTAAGTGTAATGGGAAAAATAAACAGCAGGGAGATCAAGAGTGTCAGGGGATTATAAGGCAAGTTATAGTTTTCAAAAG
Source organism: Trichechus manatus latirostris (assembly GCF_000243295.1). Taxonomy (NCBI): domain Eukaryota; kingdom Metazoa; phylum Chordata; class Mammalia; order Sirenia; family Trichechidae; genus Trichechus; species Trichechus manatus. The sequence goes on along the minus strand of NW_004444026.1, from coordinate 2,884,596 downwards.
AGTAGTGACAGTAGGCCTCATTGAGAACAGATATTTGGGCAAAGACTTGAAGAAGGTGGGGGGAGAGGTTAGCTCCAGGGAAGTCTGAAGGCAGAGCATTTGAGTAAAGGGAACATCAGTACAAAGGCCTTAAGGACAGAGCATGCTTGGTGAGTTCCAGAATGAGTAGAGATACAAGCGAGGTCTTCCAAATCAAAACCAAACCCACTGCTGTCGAGTCAATTCTCTGACTTACAGTGATGCTATAGGACAGAGTAGAACTGCCCCATTGGGTTTCCAAGGAGCAGATGGTGGATTCGAACTGCCAACCTTTTGGTTAGCAGTCATAGTTCTTAACCATTGTGCCACCAGGGCTCCAGAGAGGTCTTAACCCACTGAGAAAGACAGTTTTTTTTTTTTTATTGTTGTGCTTTAAGTGAAAGTTTACAATTCAAGTTATTCTCTCATGCAAAATCTTATATATGCACTGTTTTATGACCCTACTTGCTCTCCTGTACTGTGACAGCACACTCTTCCTTTCCATCCCAGATGTTCCATGTCCATTCAACCAGCTCCTGACCCTCTCTGCTCTCTCATCTTGCCTCTGGACAGGAGCTGCCCATTTAGTCTCATATATCTACTTGAGCTAAGAAGCACTCTCTTCACTAGTATCATTTTATGTCCCATAGTTCAGTCTAATCTTTGTCTGAAGAGTTGGCCTTGGGAATGGTTTCAGTTTTGGGCTAACAGAGAGTCTGGGGGCCACATCTTCCAGGGTCCCTCCAGTCTCAATCAAACCATTAAGTCTAGTCTTTTTACTAGAATTTGAGTTCTGCACCCCACTTTTCTCCTGCTCTGTCAGGGACTATTTGTTGTGTTTCCTGTCAGGGCATTCATTGTGGTAGCCAGGCAGCATCTAGTTCTTCTTGTCTCAGGCTGATGAAGTCTCTGGTTTATGTGGCCCTTTCTGTCTCTTGGGCTAATACTTTCCTTGGGTCCATGGTGTTCCTCATTCTCCTTTACTCCAGGTGGGTTGGGACCAACTGATATATCTTAGATGGCCACTCACTAGCTTTTAAGACCCCAGACGCCACTCACCAAAGTGGGATGCAGAACATTTTCTTAAAAAACTTTGTGATGCCAATTCACCTAGACGTCCCCTGAAAGCATGGTCCCCAGACCCCCACCCCTGCTACTCTGTCCCTTGACGTGTTTGGTTGTATTCAGGAAACTTCTTAGCTTTGGTTTAGGAGAAAGACAGTTTTAATGGATCTGCAGTGAGGCTGCAACATACCTGTCTGACTTTTACACTTCCACCCCCTCTCCAGGTATCCTACCCTTGGGTCGTACCTCACTACAGACCATGCATTGAAGAAATGGAATATCTCCCTCCATGCCTTTGTTCTCACTGATCCCTCTACCTGGAATGTATTTTTTTCTTACTCATTCTATTTATGGAAAATTTCTCTAGACTTCAAGGCCTAGCCAAATACTTTCTCCTCTATGAAGTCTGTCTTGATGCCCCCACACTGGAAGTAATTTCTCCCTTCTCTAGTGAGGGTACAAAGACAACTAAAAATACATCTTCCAGGAGCTTACAATCAAATGGAGGAAGAAAAATTGTAAAGAAAAGACTAGCTCCCTTTAAAAAATCAAAACGAGATCTTTCAGGACTGACTTTGGCAAACTGATTGACATGCTAACTTGTTGTCAGTTGCCATGGAGTTGAGTAGAACTGCTTCATAGGGTTTCCAAGGCTGTGACCTTTTGGAAGCAGATCACCTGGGTGGGTTGGAATAACCACCATTCTGGCTAGTAGTTGAGCTCTGTTATATATTGAATCTTGTCCTCCCAAAACATGCATTGTAAATCCTCACCTCTATCCTTGTAGTTATAATCCTATTTGGGAATGGGTTGTCTTTGCTATGTTAATGAGACAGGATTAGTGTAGGGTATGACTTAAATCAATCCCTTTTGAGATATAAAAGAGATCAAACAAGCAAGCAAAAGAAGCAGAGACGGGGAAAGACACATGCCAAGCCACATGGAGATCTCCAAGGAACCAGGAAGCAGAAGCTGAAGAGACAAAGACCTTCCTCCAGAGTGGACAGAGAGAGAAAGACTTCCCCTAGCACCAGTGCTCTGAATTTGGACTTCTGGCCTCCTAAAATGTAAGAAAATAAATTTCTGTTTGTTAAAGCCATTCACTTGTGGTATTTCTGTTATAGCAGCACTAGATAACTAAGATAAGCACTTAACCTTTTACAGCACCCAGGAACCAACTAGGGCTGGCCTTGGAATGAGACTGTCCATCTGGTGAGGAGAGACTGAACTTGATGCCCCCTACTCTCAAACAGAGACCCACTTTCCTCGTAGGGACCTCTCACTACTGGCTCCTGCCCACCATGCTGGACTCGGGAGGCTCAGTATTCCTTTAACCCTTCAACCCCAGTGTCAACCCACTTTTTTTTGTTTAATTTCTCATAGCAGAGCAGAGACCAGACTGGACACTTACACAAAGCTTATCTAAAGAGTTGGGGATAACAAAAGCAAAATGAACACAGAGAGTAACATGCAACCAATGAAGTAGTTATTGGGGGTTATCTTGGGGCTTTCTCTGGGATGCATGCCTGTTTCCAGGTGGCAGAGGTTCTCTGTAACTCCTCTTACCCAGTAGTCCCAGAATAATCATCTCAAGTTCCTGAAATCCAAACCCTTTCTAACAAAGGGATAGCAACATCCCTCTCCCGGCAGCCTCAGGCTAGCCTTCTGGCTCCAGTTTCCTGGGTGAAGTAATAGTTGTAACAAATGGCCTCTTCCCTAGATAATTAACCCCAGAGACATCCATTGGTGAGGCTCCACCCACACCTCAGGGGCATGTAGTTATTCTATGGCTTGTTATTAGACAATTCTTCATTCTTTCTCTACACTTTTTGCCTAGATGACCTCATGAGTGTAAGTTATCTTTTAATGATGATGCCTCTTGATTTTATAGCTTCAAAATCTTCACAGACCTCCAGATCCACATATTCAATTACCCACTTGAAATATCTCCACTGTGATATCTCACAGTCATTTTAAAAGGTCCAAAAGGGAGTCTTGAGTTTCCTTCCCAAATCTGTTCCTCCAGCCAACCCCCAGCTGCAGCTTTCCCCATCTTAGTAAAAACCACCACCATCCCTCCAGTTCTTCCAACGAATACCTATGAATCATTCTTAAATCATCTACCACTCCCACCCCCTCAACTAATCCAGAAGGAAACCCTGTTCATTCTACTTCTAAAATCCAGAAGGAATCCATCCTTTCTCCAACTACACTGCCACCACCCTAGTCCAGGCCACCACCACTTCTTGCCTGAAAGACTATAACCACCTCTGGACTCTCCACCCTCACCTCCCCTCCTCAACCTGTTTTCCATACAGCAGCAAAAGTGAGCTTTTAAGACTGAAGAGTTATCCTCAGCTTAGAACCCTTCACTTTCCCACCACATTAAGTCCAAATGCCTTTATCAATTATTTTATCTAGCCCCTCCATCTCTCCAGTCCAATATCTCACCACTCCACCCCCAGCCTGCTTTTGGGCCCTTGCACATGCTGTTCCCTCTTCTTGGAAGGCCCTTCCCCCAGTTCGTCACATACAGAGCTCTGCTGCTTCCTTTAGTTTTTCTTTTATGGCATGTTCTCAGAGAATCTTTCATTACCACTTATCTAAATCTACCCCCACGTCCTTCTTGCCCTGCCACACTAGGCTATTCTCTATCTATATAACACTTCTCATGGCTTACTGTGTTTGTTTCTCTGCTGTATTTTTTTTTCTGTCAGTATTTCCCATTTAAGTATGTGTGCCTTGAAGGCAGGTGCTGTGTCTGTCTTACTCACCTTTACAGCCATTGCCTAGCGCAGTGCTTGGCACCCAACAGGCTTCAGTAAATGTTTATTGAATAAATAGACCTAGCATCTGGACAAGAGACATACGCATAAAGTAGCCAGGGTTAGGAAGTGGGGGAGGGGAAGAGAGGAGGAGATTGTTTCATTATATGACTAAGCAAATGAATTATTATTACGCTCTAAGCCCTATGTTGGTGTATGCATAAGCTACCATGTGAACGTCTACTAAGTGTTCCCTAAAAATGTCATTCAATAAAACTGAATTCATAACCTGCTTTCTTTGTGTCCTAAATGGGAGCCAGTGGGGACTGCATTCAGCTGTATTTAACAGAAAATCGAAATAACACTAGCATAAACAAGACAGGGGTTTATTTTTCTCTCACATTATGAGAAGTCAAGAGGTAGGCACTCTAGGGCTGAAACGGCAGCTTCACAATTATATCAAGGACTCAGACTTCTAGCTTTCTACCTCATGCTCACAACATTGTTGCTGTGGTTCCAATCATCGAGCCATATTCCAGGCAGAAAGAAGGAGGAAAGACAAAGAGCAAAAGGGAATGGAGTCAGATAAGGAGATTTATCTGAAGTCCCACTTGTGCTTTACTTTTCAGAATTGAGCTAAAAAATATCCTGGGAATTTTTTTTAGCTGGGCATATTACTACCCCACCCCCAAAATGAGAGTCTGTTAATAAGGAAGATAGGAGAATGGATATTGGATAGGCAACTAACAGATTGTCCACAGCCAGTGGGAGTGGACAGAGCAAATGCAATCAGCAACTAGATTGGATATTTTAAATAAGGTCTGGAATTGAAGGATCTAAGGCAGAGTGTAAAACTGGAAAGTTCCACAAGATAGCTTTTATTCAATCTTGTTGGAAGAAAAGATTAAAAAAACATGTTCATAATAAAAAGAAGGTCCAGCCATTGATGGCCAGGGAGGGAGAAATGTGGTCAGCTCTTGTAGGACAGGGCTGTGGAGGTGACTAGCAGTCACAGGGTCATAGATAGCCTCAAACTAATGGTGTGATGTTGGGCAGGTTGTCTAGATAAACGCCTTGGGTCTCAATGTTCTTATGTGTAAAATGAGAGGACTGGACTAAATCATCTCTAAGATCTTTTCCAGCTCTAAAATTCAATTATAACAGTGGTCTTAATTATTTTTGCTACTTTAAGCAGTGAAATCTTTTAGACAAATAAAACTTACATGGAAAGCAGAGAAAGCAGAGCTGCTCTGGATGAAGTGAGGATCAGAATCCTGGAGTTTTGTCTACTTTGTCTCTCTGTTAATCCCCATGGTAGCCCCCTAAACTCCATAGAGCACACTTCTACATAATTCCATGTGTCACTTTAATAAAGTAAAATGATGTATTTATTGGTGAAAATAAGATTACAGACAGAACCATGGGTATTATTGTCAGAAATGCAAAATTGCTTTTACTTGCTAATAACAATTTTAAACACTTTTTAAAAATCTATCAAATTAAATAAGAGTTTCAGATTGTGATACTGCATTGTGGCTCTCAACTGAAATGCCTGGGGAAAGTATAAAATCTTACAGAAGATTGACAGAGTTTCCTTCAAAATGTATTTATTAATATAGGGGAAGAGCTTACACCTTAAAGAAAAGCTTTCAGAGTAACATATTTATTATTTTCTAGATAGTTACTTAGATAAAAATTGTTCTCAGAGGGGAGGGGGAACGCTTTGCTTTGAAAATATTTGTTTCCTGTGTGCCAGACACAGCAGCTTCCTGTTTACCAAATGTAATTGTTAGTACTGTAATTGGAAACAAAGACCAGAAAACTTACCTCTTGTCAGTCACCTGCTCAACTTCCTTTCTCTTTACTGGTCATACTTTTAGCATTTCCAAAGTTTTTAAAATTTTCTTTTTTACCGTTTGGCAACTATTTTAAAACTTTAATTTATTTAAAAAAAAACAGTAGGAAGATTCGATGAGATCTGAACCACTTATCCTCAAATTCCTTCATCTAGTGTCTACCCTTTTGAGTATTAGATAAATTTTTATGAATACTCTGATTATTTTCCCCACCCACACTTAATCTAAAGTGTGTCTTTATCTCCATCATAGCTCCATATACTCAGTTTTAACCTTTCTTTTTTCTCCACATTAGTGATTATAAATGCCTCTGCAGTTTTCTCTTCACAGAATCCTTCCTCCGTCTTCATCCTGCTTTTCTGTCACCACACTGTAACCTTTTTTATTCCCAACTATTTTCACTGAAGTAGATGGGTCTGAAAAACACCATCTGTTCCAATTTAAGAAGCCCTGGGGCAGACTATAGGTGATGGGGCTATATTCTTTGAACCAATTATTCCAGACACATGGTCAACCAAAGATTTTTCTCAGTTTTTAACTTAATTTTTATAAAGTTCTTCCAAAGACAAAGTAAAGTAAACCATATTTAGGTATTCATAAAAGTAATTCAAATCTAAAAATAATATGTAAGTGATACAAATATATTTACATTTAGAACTGCCTGAGAAAAAATACAGGTCATATTATTTACATAATTGTGTCTTTTCTTCTTTCTCTAATTGTTTGAGAGTGAGATGCCCTTAGACAGTTTAATAATAGGGAAAAACATAACTGATCCTTCTTTTACTGAGCAGGCCCAACTTTTAAACTTGCCTGACAAAGAGCTTTTGGCTAACAACAGGGACAGATTCGGTAATACGCTCTTCGCTACAGAAGGTGGTGCTATTGGGTCTTAGGGGAGAACTGGCTTGCAGTGGAACTCAAAGAACAGGGTTGAAAAAAGAAACCCGGGATTTCCAAAGTGAATTGTCTTAGTTTGGACGCTACAGTTAGAATGAGACTTCTAGTGACTCAAAGAGTTTGATGTAAAGGCACAAATGCTTTGGGAAGAGTGAATCCAAGAGGAAATTAATAACGAAGTTACGGTTGCGTACAGGGGCTGGGCTCTAGCATCAAGGGGCACCTTCTGGGGACCGCGGAGAAAAGTTGTTGGACGGAGAGAAAGGGTGGCAATGAAAACCAAATGTCTTTCATCCCCTGAAGACAAAGAGGTGCCTTCTTTGGACAACAGCTGCCAGTGCCACACACACCATACGGCGGTGCCGGGAGGGGGAGGGGAGCCCGGGAGGAGAGAATCTGAAGCAGGAACCGGCTCTGGCTTTCAATAATGGGGTGGTTGTCATGGTGACGAGCCATACATCTAAAGGGGGTGGCTGAAAGAACCCATTGTTCTGGAGTCGGGCTGCCCCGGTTGTGCCTGCTTCTAAGAACACCTCCCTTCGTGAAGGCGAGGTCTGTGGACCTTTGCAGGGAGAGCACCATCAAGCGTTGCACACCAGCACCAAACACCACGGATTGCAACGCCACGTCGGCTCAACGCACTTGGCGAAAGGAACAAGCAGCCACTTGCACTCAGAATTGCTTCCTCCCATGCATGTATTCACCAGAAATCAGTGTAGGACACGTGCGCTCACAAATGCTCAGACACATATTCGCTGACACAGTTAATAATACACCCCGCTCCGGGCGCCCCCACCAGGGCCTGAGTAGGCAGAGGAATAGGAGCGTTATCGTAACGATGCTGGCGGAAAAACCAGTAACTCGACAAAAACTTGCTAAGGTCTGGGGCGAGAGGACTCAGGAAAGCCCCACAGAATCACTTTTCAGTCGTGCTGGAAGACAAAGCAGAACTAAACCATAGTAAAAAGAAGATGAAAAGTTACAAGCAGCGTGGCAATGTTGCTTGTAAGAGCAAACTTTTGGAAGCAACCTAAAAGTCCATCCCTGGGGGCTGGTTAAATAGTGCAGGGGACATCAGTCTGATGGAATATTAAGCTGCCGTTAAAAAAATACAAGACAGCTCTATATGTAGAGATACGAAAATTTTCTGGTATATTCTGAGTAGTAGTAGTAGTAGTTGTGTGTGTGTGTGTGTGTGTGTGTGTACATATATACACACACATATACATGTGTTTGCATCTCTGGAAGTGGTTGCTTCCTTGGAGGGGAACTGTGGTACTACAGTATGGAGTGAGGGGATAAAGAAAACTTCCTTTTCACTGTATAATCGCTACATAATCTTTTGTACCTTTTGAATTTTGCCTTATGGGCCATGTATTACCTGTAAAAACAAAAACAATAACTTTTTCAAAGGGACTTTAAAATAAAACTGCCGTGGCATGCATGCACACTATCTAATGAGATTTGGAACTTTCCATAAGGAGCTCTGAATTCTTTTTTAAAAAATACTTTATAAATATTACTTTAAAAAGTATACATGTACAAATACCATTAACCCAGAGATATGTAAAGGTAATCACAGCTGTAAATGAAACATGAAGAAATACACCTCAATTCTTAACTTTTTGTGGTGCAGAGTTGAAGGAAGCCAGCTGTCACTTGAGAAGTCCCCTGTATAATCCATCTAAGGACTGTGATAAACAATTAATCACAAAGTCCCCAAACTAAACAATGTTGATGTTGACATTACATTTGGGTGACTCCTAATTATAAAATGTCAATAAATCAGTGAAATGGACTATTGAACCTGAATATCATAGATGATCTTTCTACACAGATAAAAAATAACAGCAATGACTTATCGTATAAGGATAATGAGTTAACACCTACTGAGCATTTACTGTGTGCCTTATTGAACACCGTGTTAAGAGTTTGATATACATTTAATCCTCAGAACAACCTGTTTCCTCATTATACAAATGAGGTAACATATAAAAATATTCTTCAATTTATCTAGTATCACACAGTTAAGCTGCAGATCCTGGATTGGAATTCATATCTGACTGACACTAAAAGCTGTGTTTTAACTCTCTATACCTTACTTTTTAAGCTTTGATGAAAATCCAGGTGCAATATGACTCTCCCTTATCTGAGCTTTCACAAACTGAATAAAATGTATCCAAAAATTGAGCACCAGATTATGATGGAGAAAAACTTTAGTTGTAAAGCGTGTAAACTGAATTCATGTTACAGCTTGGTTGTGCAGAGTAAATATGAGGTGCTTGTTTTGTGTATAACTGAGGTAGTCTTCAGTATGGATTACACTTCAACATAAAGAAAACAAAATCCTCACAATTGGACCAATAAGCAACATCATGATAAATGGAGAAAAGATTGAAGTTGTCAAGGATTTCATTTTACTTGGATCCATAATCAATGCCCATGGAAGCAGCAGTTAAGAAATCAAAAGACATATTGCATTGGGCAAATCTGCTGCAAAAGACCTCTTTAACATGTTAAAAAGCAAAGATGCCACTTTGAGGGCTAAGGTGCGTCTGACCCAAGCCATGGTATTTTCAATCACCTCACATGCAAGAGAAAGCCAGGCAGTAAATAAAGAAAACTGAAGAATTGATGCCTTTGAATTATGGTGTTGGCGAATAATGTTGAATATATCATGGACTGCTAGAAGAATGAACACATCTATCTTGGAAGAAGCACAGCCAGAATGCTCCTTAAAAGTGAGGATGGCAAGACTTCCTCTCACGTGCTTTGGACATGTTATCAGGAGGGACCAGTCCCTGGAGAAGCACATCATTCTTGGTAAAGTAGAGGGTCAGCAAAAAAGAGGTAGACCTTCAATGAGATGGATTGACACAGTGGCTGTAACAATGGGCTCAAGCATAGCAACCATTGTGAGGATGACGTAGGACCAGGCAGTGTTTGTTCGGTTGTACATAGGGTCGCTATGAGTTGGAACTGACTCGACGACACCTAACAACAACAGCAAGGTAGTCTTTATTTCAGTGTCCATAAATAGTTTGTTTGAATACAGTCATGCTCATGCATTTATGTATTTGCTATAACTGCTTTCGCACTACGGTGGCAGAGTTGAGTACTTGCAACAGTAACTCTGTGGCCTAAAAAGCCTAAAATATTTACTATCCGGCCCTTTACAAAAAAAGTTTGCTGACCCTTGATCTAGAAAGAAGGTCACATACTCAGGCAAAAGAGGAAAGGACTTTCATATTTTAAAAACGTCATCCTCATTCTCAAAGTGTTATTTTCATACTCACCCAGATACTCCACTCCTATTCAAAATTGTACATTCAAAGGGATTTTTTTAGCATTGAGAAAACTACATGAGTTCTTAGAGGATGAGTATGGTATATCTCGCCATAGGTTTCATTCAAATCCTCCTTTTTCCCCCGGTGAGAAGAAGCTAGCTTACCGTTAAGCACATATTCTTTTGCATTGGAGGATGTTCTTAACCCAAGACCTTCCAGGAAAAGAAAGGAGCTAAGGATATATGATGCTTTGCCAAAATGAAGCAACTATTTTGAGTTGAAATATATAGCTTGTGATACCACGTACAGTAGTTGGAAACAATTCAGAGAGATGATTGCCACAGTGTTCCTTAGATTTCAAAGAACTGTGTTCCTCTTTCTCTTTAAAAGCTTCAATAGTTCTGGAAAACATCAGAGAGAGAGAGAATTGTGTGAATTCGTGGAAGGTAGCACATGGGGAAATCACTGTGCTACCCAATTGCCACCAAGATTAGCGTGCTGATGTTGAGGGAGTATGAATTCCAGGTTAACCCTTCTCTCCATCACTCTCCCTGTCACCTTCTAGCCAAGAGCAGCAGCTGTTGCTCCATTGTTGCACAACCAGAAAGTTCTAAGTTGTGCTTTTGGACATCACCTGTTTCTAAGAGTCCAAAGCCGTAAGTGTCATTAGGCAGCAAGCCAAATGACTGAAATTTTGTTTCTTTAAGCTGGGAAGAAGTCCCTAGAAGCTCCTCCACCTAGCTAACACCTGACCTGTGCTGGCTTGTTTAAAGCCCTGATGAAATTGGCCACGGTACAGAAGTCTTATGAAGCACTGGGCTTACCAGCAATAGCAGAAGATGTCCTGTGTAATTATGATAGAACTATCACACTGCTCAACATCACTCATAAGTTTTGGCAAATATTAATTCTACCTAAGAAAAATTAAATTAAAGAAGCCCAAATAGCTAAAACAATGTTGAAAGAGAAGAATGAAGTAGGAGGACTCACACTTCCTGATTTTAAAACACACTATACAGCTACAGTAATCAAAACAGCCTTGTGCCGGTATAAAAATAGACACACAGACTAATGGAATAGAATTGAGAGTCCAGAAATAAACATACACGTCTATGGTCAACTGATTTTTGACAAGCAGGCTAAGTCCATCCAATAGGGAAAGAAGAGTGTCTTCAATAAATGGTGCTGGGAAAATTGGATTTCCACATGCAGAAAAATGAAATAGGACTCATGCCTCACAGCATATATAAAAACAAATTCAAAATGGATTAAGGACCTAAATGTGTAAACTAAAACCATAAAATTCTTAGAAGAACGAGCAGGTGCAATGCTATCAGGCCTAGCTTCCAACAATGGTCTATCTAATATAATAACAAAAGCACAAACAAAAAAAGACAAAATAAATAAATGGGACCTCATAAAAATTAAAAACTTTTGTTCATCAAAAGACTTTACCAAAAAAGTGAAAAGACAAGATACTGACTGGGAGAATATCTTCAGAAACCATGTATCTGACAAGAATCTAATAACCAAAACTACGACAACTTAACAACCTAAAGACAAATGGGCAAAGGATGTGAATAGACATTTAACCAAAGAGCACATTCAAATGTCTGCCAAACACATGAAAAGATGCTCAGCATCATTATCCATCAGAGAGATGCAAATCAAAACCACAATGAGATACTATTTCACTCCCACTAGGATAGGTAAGATTTAAAAAAAAAAAAAAATCCAGAAAATAACAAATGTTGCCGAGGATGTGGGGGAAATTGGATCCCTTACCCATTGCTGGTGGAAAACAGCATGATGGTTCCTTACAAAACTAAAAATAGAACTACCATACAACCCAGCAATTCCACTCTTAGTATATACCCAAAAGACTTGAACGTACAGACTCAAAAAGAGACATGAACACCAATGTTCATTGCAGCACTATTCACAATAGCCAAAATAGAAACAATCTACATGCCCATCAACAGATGAATAGATAAACAAAATGTGGTACATACATACAATGGAATACTACTCAGTCAGTAGTAGAAATGAAACCTTGATATATGCTATGGTATGGATGGAGCTTGAAGACATTATGCTGAGCAAAATAAGCCAATTACAAAAGGACAAATATTGTATGACTTCACTTATATAAAGACAAGAAAAGGCAAATGTATAGAGAATAAAGTTTATTAGTGGTTACCAGGGCTGGGAGGGAGGGAAAAAAGGGAGGTTAACGGTGATGGAAAAATCGCATTGACAAAAGGTAGGGTTGCAGAGCCGATTATTATAATTGCTGTCAATAAGTTGTACACCTGTAAAAAGTTGAATTAGCAAAAGTTGTGTGACAAGTGTATTTACAACAGTGACCAAAAAAACAAAAAGAGTAGCCACTTATATACAATGAAACAACTCATGGGATTTTGTTCCTTGGTCTGGAGGTTTAGGGTCATGATTTCATGGGACTTCCGAATTAACTGGCCTAATAACATGTTTAGTGCTTCTGTTCTACCTCCTACTTTGTTGTGTAGTGCCTGGGGTCTTAAAAGTTTGCAAGTGGCCATCCAAGGCACAACAATTGGTCTCTATTCACCTCAAGCAACAGAGGAAGAAGATTCAGGAATAGGAGGAGGATATGGAATGTGTGGTTAATTGCCTCCATAAACAACTTCCTCCTTTGTCATGAGGCCAGAAAAACTGGATGGTGCCCAGTTACCATTACTGAGCATTTTAATCAAAGATACCATAGAAGAATCCTGATCAAAAGGGGGAAAATGCAAAACAGAATATCAAATTCTCATGGACTCTAGACTTTCTGGAGCCATGGAGGGTAGATGAACCCCTAAAACTATTGCCCTGAGATAATCTTTAAACCTTAAACCAAAAATATCCCCTGTAGTCATCTTAAAACTGAACAATAGTTTAGCTTCACTAGTAAAAAAAAGTCTGCCTTGAGCATTATGCTTTTTTAAGAACTGTCTATATGGGATCAAATTGACAAGCTATACCTGTTGCCGTTGAGTCAATTCTGACTTACAGTGACCCTGTAGGACAGAGTAGAACTGATCCATAGGGTTTCCAAGGAGCAGCTGGTGGATTTGGACTGTTGAACTTTTAGTTAGCAGCTGAACTAACCACTGCACCACCAGGGCTCCAAATGACAACAGCAACTTGAAAAATTAGATAGGAAGCTTAGGCGGCTGTGAGTTTATATTAATGAGGGATGAACAACTCAGAAAAGGAGGATGAGAATGGTTGTATACCTCAAAGAGTGTAATCAATGCCACTAAATTGTACATGTAGAAACTGCTGAATTGGTGTATGCTATTCTCAACAACAACAAAATAAAATTTAGAAGAAAAAAAAATAAATTCTAATTTTATAAGCTAGTGGGTATCTGAGTGTTCGCTGTACATTTCTTTCAAATTTTCTGCATGTTTGAATTTTTTATAACCAGATGTTGAGAAAATATTAGATTCTGAGGAGGTCGGGGCCAAGATGGTGGAGTAGTCAGACACTTCCTGTGGTCCCTCTTACAACAAAACCCAAAAAAACAAGTGAATCGACTGTATATGACAATCTAGGATCTCTGAACATCAAAGACAAAGTTGAGGAGTCAGACTGAGTTGCAGGGGTAGGGAGAGAGAGTTTAGAAGCAGCAAGGATTTGCCAGACCTGACCTGGCTGTCACCCTGCAGCCTGGATTGGCTGATGCACACGGGCTGAGGCAAGCAGTAGTGCTTGGGACGAGTCTTCCACGTTGGGAGAAACCAACTGGCAGAGAGTCTGCTCAAGTCTCCAGAACAAGGGAGAAGGGGCAAAAAGTTGAGTACAAGTCTCTAAACTGTGCAGGATCAAAAAAATCCTTCCCCTCTCTGGGAAGTACCTCTCTCCCATTTACCTGCCCCCTCCCGTTCTGCTCCACTCCTGGTCCAGCTTCAGTGATTGCTGCACCCCCTGGGCTGGAAGTAGGACTCATTGCATGCCCTGAGCCACTCTCCTGGCTTTGGAGAGGAAACAAATTAACAAACAGGAAAAAAAATAATCTGCCAGCTCTCCTAAGCCAGGAACTCAGGGCAGGCACAGCCCCTTTGCCTTGGCACAGGCATAAGGGGTCCATGGACTTGGAACGTCTTTCACCCCTGCCTAGACCTGTGTGGGCTCATTTCAACAGTGTAGGCCCTCCTTAGCAACAGTACAACAGGGTATATACCTGAAGCTTATTTTCACCTGCAGTACCTAAGGGGGAGCGGCAGATTTGTGACATTTGACAACACCCTGCCCATTAAGCAGCGTCCTCACCTGCACACATCAGGGGCCTGAGGTCTGATGGCTCCACCCACTCCACCTAGCCACCCTCAACAGGCGTCTGAGAATAAGTGGTGCCTCTCAGTCCTTACAGCCAACAGTATTGGGTACCCAAAGTCCAGCTGCAAAACCCACCCACCTATGCGCTCTAGGGAACAGGGATATGCCTTCCACCCAGGCACACAGGGACAGCAAACAGCCCCCTGCCTTGCTCAGCACATGACCCCCGACTGCAGCCAGATACCTATGTCTACTCCAATCATCCTTTCCCGTCTAGGACTGTAGGTGAGAGCTTGCACCACACACTCGGTGATTGACGATCTGGACACCGGAGCTGAATCCACACAAGAAAAGTAAACAGACTCTTGGGCTCATATACCTAGTAACAGCTCTAACTACCTGGTAACAGGACACGAGAGCTTCAAAGATGCCAATAATCAAAGTAGCTCACCTGACCAGCCTATTTGGGCATGTCAAAACAAAACAAAACAAGAAGCTAGGACATGATAAGCAAATATAAAATAAATAAATATAATAACTTATCGATGGCTCAGTGACAACAGTCAATATCAAATCACATAAAGAGGCAGACCATGATGGCTTCAGCAAGCCACCAAAACAAAGAACTAGGAAACCTCCTGGAGGAAGAGAAGGTCTTGGAGTTACCGGAGGTAGAGTTCAAAAGATTAATGTACAGAACTCTTCAAGAGATCAGGAAGGAGATCATCAAAATGCAGACCAATTCAAGGAACACACAGAAAAAGCAACAGAAGAACTTAAAAAGGTTATACAAGAGTATAAGACAAATTTAACAGGCTGCAAGAATCCATACAGAGACAGCAAATAGAAATCCAAAAGATTAACAATAAAATTTCAGAATTAGACAACTAAATAGAAAGTCATAGGAGTAGAATTGAGGCAGTGGAAGTCAGAACTAGTGAGATTGAAGATAAAACACTTTGCATCAATTTATTTGAGGAAAAATCGCATAAAAGAATTTTAAAAACTGAAAAAACCCTAAGAATTATGTGTTACTCTATCAAGAGGAATAACCTACGAATGATTGGAATACCAGAAGAGGAGGGGATAACAGAAAATACAAAGAGAATTATTGAAGGTTTGTTGGCAGAGAACTTCCCTGATATCGTGAAAGATGAGAAGATATCTATCCAAGAAGCTCATCCAACCTAACACAGGGTGGACCCCAAAAGAAAGTCACGAAGACATATTATAACCGAACTTGCCAAAACCAAAGATGAAGACAGAATTTTAAGGGCAGCTAGAGACAAATGCAAAGTCATCTACAAAGGAGAGTCAATAAGACTAAGCTTGCACAACTCAGCAGAAACCGCGCAGGCAAGAAGGCAATGGGATGACATATATAAAGCCTTGAAGAAAAAAAATTGCAGGCCAAGAATTATATATCCAGCAAAACTGTCTCTCAAATATGATGGCAAAATTAGGGCATTTCCAGATAAACAGAAGTTAAGGGAATTTGTAAAACCAAACCAAAATTGCAAGAAATACTTAAGGAAATCCTCTGGTTAGAAAATCAATAACATCATATAACAACCCAAGACTAGAACACAGGACAGAACAATCAGATATAAACCAAGATAGGGAAGTCTCAAAAATAAATCAAAGCTAAAACAGTGAATATAGGGAAACAGAGACATCAATATATAAAAGATAACAACATTAAAACAAAAAAAGAGGGACTAAATAATGTAGTCATAGACCTTTCATATGGAGAGGAAGTCAAGGCAATATCAAGAAATAAAATATTGGTTTAAACTTAGAATAGAGGTAAATATTAAGGTAACCACAAAGGAAACTAACAATCTTACACATCAAAATAAAAAAGAAGAAAAACATGAAGACTCAGCTAATACAAAATCAACAACAATGAAAAAGATGAAAAGAAAATACATAAAGAAAAATGACTCAGCACGGAAAATTAAGTGGAACAAAGAAACAGTCAACAACACACACACAAAAAATCAAAATCACAGCACTAAACTCATACCTATCAATAATTACGCTGAAAGTAAATGGAATAAATGCACCAATAAAGAGACAGAGAGTAGCAGAAGAGATTAAAAAAAAACACAATCTGTCTATATGCTGCCTGCAAGAGACTCACCTTAGACTCAAAGACACAAACTAAAAATCAAAGGATGGAAAAAAATATATCAAGAAAGCAATAATCAAAAAAGAGCAGGAGTGGCAATATTAATCCCTGACAAAATAGACTTTAAATTAAATCCACCACAAAGAATAAGGAAGTACACTATATAATGATTAAAGGGTCAATACACCAGGAGGACATAACTGTAATAAATATTATGCATCCAACGACAGGGCTCCAAAATACATAAAACAAACTCTAACAGCATTGAAAAGAGAAATAGACAGCTCCACAATAATAGTAGGAGGCTTCAACACACCACTTTCAGTGAAGGACAGAACATCCAGAAAGAGGCTCAATAAAGACACAGAAGATCTAAATGCAACAATTAACTAACTTGATCTCATAGGTATATACAGAACACTCCACCCAACAGCAGCCAAGTATAATTTCTTTTCCAAAGCACGTAAAACATTCTGTAGAATAGACCACATATTAGGCCAAAAAGCAAGCCTTAGCAGAATCCAAAACATCAAAATATTACAGTGGGACTTCCGGGCAACATGGCACTATAGAGAGAAGCATCACGACATCCCTCCACAGCAAAGACCAGAAAAACTGAGTCAAACAGAGACAAACGTAAGTCCTGGAACCCTCAGCATCAAATGAAGACATAAAGAACTCAGCCAAGCACTGAATGGAACGAGAAACTGACACAGAACAGAGAGTGAGGAGAGGTATGTGCAGAGGTCCCCTATCAGCTAATGCAGCACGGATTCGCCATCTTGGACTCTTGTCAGGGATCAGTGAACAGGGAGTATGGGAAAGCAGCTTCACGGAGCTCCCAGCAGGAGACAGAACAACTGGTAACCAGCTATATATGCTTTCCCACCCCCCACACTTCTTCACCCCCACTTGGCCTCCTCTACTTCCTGCAGCTTCAGTCTCTTGGCCGGGAGGCACTGACTTCAGCCGTGTGCCACTTGGATTCCACCCACTTACACTGGCCGGCTCCCTAAGTGCCATTTGTTTGTTGCTTGTGTTGCTTTTTTCTGTTTCTTTTGGTTTCTTCCATACCTCTCACCACCTCCCTACCTTTCTGTCAAATAGCTGGCTCCGTGTGCCATCTTCACTTCTTCTTGAAAGGCTGTGAAACACCGCTCAACTGTGGAACTTCTTCCCAGCCCAAGCCGCCATGCTGGTGGAATCCCTGGGGATTTTGTTTGTTTGTTTTAATTTGTTCTGTTTTGTTTTGTTTGTTTTCTTTTTCGTTTCTTCGCATGGGAGCCCCTTCTAGCTGGGCTGTACTACATGGCTTGGGAGCTACTTCCCCAGTCTGTGCAGCCTCATGGTGGGATCCCTGGGGACAGTTCTTTTTTCTTCTCTCTCTTTTTTCCTTTTTCTCCTTCTTCGTTTCTCAGTTTCTCATCTCTCTACACTTACCTTCTCTTCCTGTCTCCTGAATATGTAGCACTGTGTGACACCTCTACCCCTTCTAACCAGGCTGTACTTCACGGCATGGGAGCCACTTTGCTAGTCTTTGCAGCCGCACTGGTGGGATCTCTGGGGGCTTTT
>NW_004444026.1:2865018-2866597 GCF_000243295.1 Trichechus manatus latirostris | reverse complement strand
TTTCTTTTCCTTTTTGTTTTTCTCTATTTCTCGACTTCTCATCTCTCCACTCCAGTGGCAAGCTCACTTAGCACTCTTGTTTGTTTGCTTTTGGCTCTTGTTTCTCTCTCCTCTTTCCCATACATATCTTAGCTCCACACATCACAATTTACCCCCTTCTCCTGCCTGCCTACAACATGTGCTAAACATCACACCCCGAACAGCAAGCACGGCCTGCCTGAACCTGCCCTGCACTGATTCCCAGCCTCTCTGTCAGCCCTAGTACGTGCCACAGAAAACCTATCCCAGCAACTCCCCTTCAGCTGAACCTACCCTGCTGCAACATAGCTGAGTGACTGACACTGCCTATTGGACAAGGAGGTGAAAATTATTGTGCCTACAGATGAGCAAACAACAGAGAATGCACAGCCTGCCTGCTCAGACATAACCAAATAAAACAAAAAAGCAGGACGAAACAAACAAATCTACAGTCAATAAACGAGGAAAACAACTACCAAATGTCCTGAAGACAGCAGACAATATAAAAACATATTAAAAAATAGGACAGGATGGTTCCAGTAGCCATCCAAAATAAAACACAAGATGACTTTCCAGTAGAAGAAAAGGCACTAGAACCACCTGATAGGGAATTCAAATCTCTGATACTCAGAGCTATCCAAGAGTTGAAGCAAAAACCAGACAAAAACGAGTTAAAAATAGACAAATTCATGGAAAAGGGAGACAAATTCATGGAAAATACAGACCAAAAAATGGAAGAATTCAGGAAAATAATACAGGAACAAAATGCCAAAATAAACTCACCACAAAAAAAAGCACTACAAAATGACAGCAATAAACTCACACCTATCAATAATTACACGGAATATAAATGGCCTAAATGCACCCATAAAGAGATAGAGAGTGACAGAATGTATAAAAAAACAGAATCCATCAATATGCTGTCTACAAGAGACACACCTTAGAAACAAAGATGTAAATTTATTACAAATCAAAGGATGGAAAACAATATATCAAGGAAGTAGCTACCAAAAAAGAGCAGAAGTGGCAATACTAATCTCAGATAAAATAGACTTTAAAACAAATTCCACCCTAAAAGACAAAGAAGAGCACTATATCATGATTAAAGGGATGATCCAGTATGAAGATATAACCGTAATAAACATCTACACACCTAATAACAGGCACCAAAATACATAAAATAAAGTAACAGCACTGAAAAGAGAAATTGACAATTCCACAATAATAGTAGGAGACTTCAACAGACCACTCTTGGTAAAGGACAGAACATCTAGAAAGAAACTCAACAAAGATACAGAAGCTCTAAAGACCACAATCTGCCAACCTGACCTCATATACATATATAGTACACTCCACCCAACAGCTGCAAAGTACACATTCTTTTCCAATGCACATGGAACGTTTTCCAGAATAGACCACATCTTAGGCCACAGAGCAACCCTCAACAAAATCCAAAACACTGAGTTAATACAAAGTATCTTCTTTGACCACAACGCCATCAAGGTAGAATTAACAACAGGAGGAGCAAGGAAAAAAAATCAATTACATGGATACCGAATAA
>NW_004444026.1:2862189-2863673 GCF_000243295.1 Trichechus manatus latirostris | reverse complement strand
ATCAGTTGGATTCCTATACACCAATAAAGAGAATGATGAAAAAGAAATCAGGAAAACAATACCATTTATAATAGCCCTTAAAAAAAATACTTAGGAATAAATCTAACCAGGGATGTAAAAGACTTATACAAAGAAAACTACAAAACACTACTGCAAGAAACCAAAAGAGATCTACATAAATGGGAAAACATACCACGCTCATGGATAAGTAGTCTTAACATTGTGAAAATGACAATTCTACCCAAAGCAATTTACAAATACAATGCAATCCCACTCCAAATACGAACAACATTCTTTAAAGAGACACGAATCATTAACTTTATATGGAAAGGGAAGAAGCCCTGGATAAGTAAAGCACTATTGAAGAAGAATAAAGTAGGAGGACTCACACTCCCTGATCTCAGAACCTACTATTCAGCTACGGTAGTCAAAACAGCCTGGTACTAGTACAACAGATACATTGACCAATAGAACAGAATTGAGAACCCAGAGGTAAATCCATCCACCTACGGTCACCTGATCTTCGACAAGGGCCCGAAGTCCATCAAATGGGGAACAGATAGTCTTTTTAACAAATGATGCTGGCAAAACATCTGCAAAAAAATGAAACAGGACCCATACCTCACACCATATACAAAAAGTAATTCAAAATGGATCAAAGACCTAAATACGAAGCCAAAAACTTTAAAGTTCATAGAAGACAAAATAGGATCAATGCTAGAGGCCCTAATCCATGGCATTAACAGGATACAAACCATAACCAACAACACACAAACTCCAGAAGATAAGCTAGATAACTGCGATCTTCTAAAAATTAAACTCTCATGCTCATCAAAAGACTTCGCCAAAAGAATAAAAAGAGAACCTACAGACTGGGAAAAAAATTTTGGATATTATAAGTCAGACAAATGTCTAATCTCTAAAATCTACAAGAAAATCCAAAATCCCTGCAACAAAAAGACAAATAATCCAACTAAAAAATGGGCAAAGGAAATGAACGGACACTTCACCAAAAAAGACACTCAAGCAGCCAACAGACACTGAGGAAATGCTTTCTATCACTAGCCATTAGAGAAATGCAAATCAAAACCACAACGAGATACCATCTCACCCCGGATTACTGGCACGAGTCAAAAAAACTGGAAATAACAAATGTTGGAAAGGCTGTGGGGAGATCAGAACTCTTATGCACTGCTGGTGGGAATGCAAAAGGATACATTTTGGAAAACAATATGGTGCTTCCTTAGAAAGCTAAAAATAGAAATACCATATGATCCAGCAATCCCACTCTTAGGAATATATCCTAGAGAAATAAGAGCTGTCACATGAATAGACATATGCACACCCATGTTCACTGCAGCATTGCTCACAGTAGCAATGAGATGAAAACAACCTAGATGCCCATCAACAGATGAATGGATAAACAAACTATGGTACATACACACAATGGAGTATTATGCAATGATAAAGAACAATGATGAATC
>NW_004444026.1:2853050-2861484 GCF_000243295.1 Trichechus manatus latirostris | reverse complement strand
AACCCCGAGAGTATGGCCCCCAGACACCCTTTCAGCTCAGTAATTAAGTCACTCCCGAGGTTCACCCTTCAGCCAAAGATTAGACAGGCCTATAAAACAAAACGAGACTAATGGGGCACATCAGCCCAGAGACAAGGACTAGAAGGTAGGAGGGGACAGTAAAGCTGGTAATAGGGAACCCAAGGTCGAGAAGGGAGAGTGCTGACACGTTGTGGGAATTGTTAACCAATGTCATAAAACAATATGTGTACTAAAAAAAAAAAAAGTTACTAAGCATCTTTTCTGATCATAAAGCCATAAAAGTAGAAATCAATAACAGAAAAAGCAAGGGGAAAAAAAAATCGAATACATGGAAACCGAACAACACCTTGCTCAAAAACTACTGGGTTATAGAAGAAATTTAGTACAGAATAAAGAAATTCACAGAATCAAATGAAAATGAAAACACACCCTACCAGAATCTTTGGGACACAGCAAGAGCAGTGGTCAATTTATAGTGATAAATGCACACATCCATAAAGAAAAAAGGGACAAAATCAAAACATTAACCCTACAACTCAAACAAATAGAAAGAGAGCAGCAAAAGAAGCCCTTAGGCACCAGGAGAAAGGAAACAATAAAAATTAGAGCAGAAATAAATGAAATAGAGAATAGAAAAACAATTGAAAGAGTTAACAACACCAAAAGCTGGTTCTTTGAAAAGATCAACAAAATCGATAAACCATTGGCCAAACTGACAAACGAAAAATTAGATTCTGACATGAAAGCTTCATTTTCTCCAATGTTCTGAAGAGCAAAACAAGACTGATATTTGAGGATATATTAGAAATTCTCACTTAAAAACCGATTCCTCTCATCATGTCTTAGTCATCTGGTGCTGCTGTAACAGAAATACCACAAGTGGATGGCTTTAACAAAGAGATTTATTCTCTTACAGTCTAGTAGGCTACAAGTCCAAATCCAGGGCATTAGCTGCAGGGGAATGCTTTCTCTGTCGGCTCTGGAGGAAGGTCCGTGTCTTCAATCTTCCCTTGGTCTAGGGGCTTCTCTGCACAGGAAGCTCAGGTTCAAAGGACGTGCTCTGCTCCTGGCACCGCTTTCTTGGCATGATATTCCCATGTCTCTCTGCTTCCTTCTATCTTTTATATCTAAAAAGACATTGGCTTAAGACACTATCTAATCTTGTAGACCTCATCAGTATAACTGCTACTATTCCATTTTATTACATCACAGTGATAGCATTTACAACACATAGGTAAATCACATCAGATGATAAAATGGCAGACTATCATACAGTACTGGGAATCATGACAGATATTTTAGGGGGACATAATTCAATCCATGACACCCCCCAAAAAAAACACCTCAATTAAGATCATAAGGATAATACAAAGAGTAAAAACACAGGACGGGATTTAGAAACTGTACTATCTTCCATGGTCTTTTCCTAATGCTTGCAAATGCTTTGGGGAAAATATTACAACATTTTCTAATTTAAAACGTTCCCAATAATATTGTTAAACTATCAGTCACAAGTAAATGATAGTAATTGCATACGATAGAGAGGAATGTTCTTTTCCCCTCCATATTCAGTTTTAAATTACTGTTACTTAATTATTTCTAATTCCCTATTGTCCTGTTTGTATGATTTCATCAACTGGAAATTCCTGAAGAGCCTCCACCCAACGTAGATGTCAAAATCTCCTCTTTCCTTTCCGTTGGTCTCCTTACTAAGTACCCTTGACCATCTCTTCCCACATTTGCCAAGCTACCCACTAACTGCAACCCAGTCCCCATTTAGCCCTTTCAGCACACAGATACATAGAAATGACTATGAAATGACTCGTGAACATGGTGCATTTAGTTAATTGGACTTGATGCATTTTTTAGCTTACTATTTAATATTTTTTCATGTTAATATATTGATATAAAACCTTAACCCCAACTCCCAACTCCAGAAAAAGTCTCTTGATTAAGTATATAAGAAGTTAACTACTTCTGTTACTAAATTAGAAAAAATAAATTATGAACAAGAAAATAACAATAAATTAAAATGAATGAAATCGAAATGTAGACAGTAAAAAGATAAACATTATAATAAACGCTATTAAATGTATAAACTCCTTGCAAGCCTGATCAAGGAAAAAGGGGTGAAAGTAAAATGGACCAGCGTTAAGAGTGAAAAAGAAAACTCAGGATACAGGAGAAATTGAAAATTAAAAAAACAAAACACTTTTTTTCCATGCAATGGTGTGGCAGCAAATTTGAA
Organism: Trichechus manatus latirostris; assembly: GCF_000243295.1. Taxonomy (NCBI): domain Eukaryota; kingdom Metazoa; phylum Chordata; class Mammalia; order Sirenia; family Trichechidae; genus Trichechus; species Trichechus manatus. Next base: position 2,859,215 of record NW_004444026.1, on the reverse strand, counting down.
GACCTAGATGAAACACGAAGTTTCCAGGCAGAATGTAAATTACAAAAAGTGACCCAAGAAAAAGTGGAAAATCTACGTAGGCCATTATCATGGAAGAAATTGGAAAGACGTCTTCTATTAGAATAGGGGAGCCCTGGTGGTGCTGTGGTTAAGAGCTCAGCTGCTAACCAAAAGGTCAGCAGTTCAAATCCACCAGCCGCTCCTTGGAAACCCTATGTGGCAGTTCTACTCTGTCTTACAGGGTCGCTATGGGTCAGAATCAACTCAACAGCAACACGTATTTCAAGTTTTTAGAAGAGGAGGGGTCCTAGTGGCACAATGATTAAGAACTCAGCTGCTAACCAAAAGGTTGACAGTTTGAATCCACCAGCTGCTCTTTGGAAACCCTATGGGGGCGGTTCTAGTCTGTCCTATAGGGTCGCTATGAGTTGGAATTGACACAACGGCAATGAGTTTTTTTTTTTATTAGAAGAGGAAGAAATGGAAACTATTTTAATATCTTCAGAAGGATATAAGGGATATATATTGCATTAGTGAATGAGAACAGATAAAATGAGAAAGAAGTAACAGAATAGAGAATAAGAAAAAACTCTTTGAAATTAAAAATATGGCTACCTAAGTAAAAAATTCAATAAAGCATTTAGGAGAATAAATCCAAGAAATCTCCCAGAAAATATTTTTAAAATGTACAAAAATACAAAAAACAAAAGAGAAAATCTAAGAAAACTAGAAGACCAACCCAGGAAGTCTAATCTCTTACTAATAGGAATGCTATAAAGAGAATAAGAACATGCAGAGAACGAAATTATTATTATTTTAATCTAGTAACTTTCCTAGTAATGAATGGCACAATTCTTAACTGAGCGCTCAGGTTAAAGAATGAAATAAAGCCATAGTAAGAAAAAGAAAGATCTAAAACCTACATATATTTAAAAAAAAAAAAAAAAAGAAGAAGAAGAACAGGAAAACAAGATGAGGAAGAGGAGCAGAAGAAGAAGAGCTAATAGATTAGCTGGTACATTTTGACCAGCTGAGAAATAATGGAGTGGGGTTTTCTAGTTCTATTGAAGACTGAGGGAAGAATGGTTTGGATACACAGAAATCCAAGCAAACAAACAAAAAGTAATTATTAATTGTTAATTAATTATTAATTATTCAGAACAAACAGAAATTTGTACAAAAATGGAAACGCCATCATAGCGTATTACTTGGCTCATTAGTAAACATGTTTTAGCTGATCATTGCAAACTTCATCAGCTTAGGGCCTTTGTTTTGATTACTGCTGAATTCCCAGAACCTACAACAGATCCTAGCACATAGTATGCTCTCAATAAATACCGATGAAAAGATGAACGAAGACTGAATATTAAGTTAACATTAATTGTGATATTAACTAGATAGAAGGACAGAAAACAGAACAAGAGGAAGCTGCACAGTTGAAAATCAGAAAAGGTGTGTGTCAAGGTTGTATCCTTTCACCATATTTATTCAATCTGTATGTTGAGCATGTAATCCGAGAAGCTGGGCTGTATGAAGAACATGGTTTCAAGACTGGAAGAAGGCTCATTTACAACCTGCAATATGCAGAAGATGAAATCTTGTTTGCTGAAAGTGAAAAGGACTTGAAGCACTTATTGAGGAAGATCAAAGACTACAGTCTTCATTATGGATTGCATCCCAACATAAAGAAAACAAAAATCCTCACAACTGGACCAATAAGCAAGATCATGATAAACAAAAAATTGAAGTTGTTGAGGATTTCATTTTGCTTCAATTCACATCCAATGCCCACAGATGCAGCAGTCAAGAAATCAAATGACATATTGCATTGGGCAAAACTGCTGCAAAACACCCCTTTAAAGTGTTTAAAAGCAAAGAAGCTACCTTAAAGACTAAGGTGCACCTGACCCAAGCCATGGTATTTTCAATTACCTCATATGCATGTGAAAGCTGAACAATGAAAAATGAAGACTGAAGAAGAATTGACATCTTCAAATTATGGTGTTGGCAAAGAACACTGAATATTCCATGGACTGCCAGAAGAATGAATACATCTGTCTTGGAAAAAGTACAGTCAGAATGCTCCTTAAAAGTGATGATGGCAAGACTTCGTCTCACGTATTTTGTCCATATCATCAGGAGGGACCAGTCCCCAGAGAAGGACATCATTATTGGTGAAGTAGAAGGTCAGCAAAAAAGAGGAAGATCCTCAAGGAGATAGACTGACACAGTGGCTGCAACAATGGGCTCTAACATAACAATGATTGTGAGGATGGCACAGGATTGGGCAGTGCTTCATTCTATCGTACATAGGGTCACTGTAAGTCGGAACCGACTCATGGCACCTAATAACAACAGAAGCACAGAGGAGAATGGGGAGGCTGAAAGAGTACTCAACCTTTATCCTATATAATAAGAAATCCATAGGTAAAGTCAAAAAGTGGATGAGTCAAGAAAAAGCAACAAAGAATAGAAAGTAAATCTTAGAATAAATACCGAAAAGATTTGCAAGTCGTTGACCTTGGGGTGTGGGACTTGGAGAGGAAGACAAGATGACCACATTTTTTCATTATAATCCTTGTAATATAAAGAGAGACAAATTGAGATGGCCCTGGAGCTTCACTTCCTCCACCCCTGCTCCACATCAGTAACTTATCCAGAACCTAGCTGAGCAGACCTGAATTAACTCCACAGAAGAACTGGAGGCCTCTGGCTTCAAAGGCTCTCCATTTCCTTCCCCTCATGAAAATCCCACTATTACCTAGTTGAGATGGCATTCCCTGCCACCTTCTAACTCCCTATAAATATGTAAAACAACACAGCGTGGGATCCTTCTCCCGAAGCTCTTTCTGTACTGTGGAACTCCTGTGCCCAGGCCAAGCGCAGTTCTAGGTGGGAAAATGAGAGTTAGGGGATCATGTGAGTTCTGAAGCTTCTTTGTCTGCCAATGTACTAATGAACCTTGTTTTAAATATATTTGTGATTTGCCACTGGGGTGTGTGTCTGTGCCTCTTTGGACACCATTGCACTATTTTACTTTGTAAGCCATGTACCTGTATTGATTTGATTATATAAATAAAACTAATTTTAAAAAGGAATATAGAAATTGTGCAACAACTGAAAAGTACAAAAATGAAAATATAGTAGGTAACCTTTAGGATGACTTGGGATGATCCCTACCTCCTGTTACTCACATCCTGTGTATCCCCTCCCCTTATTTGGACTTACTGGCTGGTTTCAAAGGAATACGGCAGAAGTGACAGGATGTCACTTCTGAGATTAGGTTATACAATGAATGTGGTATCTATTTTGAATGCTCTCTCTTGTTCTCTCTTGGATCGCTTGTCCTGGGAAAAGCCAGCTGTCATGTTTTGAGGCAACCCTATCGAGAGGCCCACATGGCAAGGACCAAGTTCTGCCCAAAACCATCTGAGTCAGCTTGGAAGCAGATATTCCATAGTCGAGCCTTCAGATAAGACTGTAACCCAGCAGACAAGTTGAGTGAAATCTCATGAAAGACCTTGAGCTAGACGCACCCTGCTAGGCTACACCCAGATTCCTGACCCATAGAAACTGAGCTAAATGAATGTTTGTTGCTTTAAGCTGCCCAATTTGGGGACAATTTCTTATGTAACAATAAATAACTAACACAAAAAAAGGAATAGAAAAGTCGCTCATATTGCACACACAAACATAACCACTGTTAAAGTTTTGGTTATATTTTTATCCTTCTATGCAAGCTATTTTATATATTTGATACTATCCTGTATATGTAATTTTATATTCTGTATTTTTTTAATATTATACATCTACAAAGGCATTATCTATGTGATTAATATTTATTTGTAAGTTAAATGACTAAATAATAATAATAATATTCTAACATAATTGTCCTCTTATTCCTTAACTGTGATAGCCTGGATTTCTTCACGTTTTGCAGTCCAACCTTCATCCTCATGCGTAGGTAATCTAACTAGAGTTCACTTTTGAGTTTAAGTCCACCCTCAATGGTTCCCTAAAGAGTTAAACAGAAATCGTTTATCCTGGCACTTACAAAACCAAACAACCTGCTGCCGTCGAGTCGATTCTGACTCATAGTAGATCCTACAGGACAGAGTAGAACTTCCCCCTAAGGCTTCCAAGGATTGGCTAGTGGATTTGAACTGCCGACCTTTTGATTAGCAGCCAAATGCTTAACCACTGTGCCACCAGAGCTCCATCATGGCACTTAGAGCCCTTCAAATATGGTGTTAACCAACCTCTCCAGCATTTCCTTATGTCCCATTACATTCCCTTACATCCTTGAGATCCCATTAACGTGGTGATATGAAAAGAATATGTACTTTGAACTGTGGCCCCTGGACTCCATGCTAACTCAGAACTGAAGCCACTCCCGAAGTCCACCTTTCAGCCAAAGATTAGACAGGCTTCTAAAACAAATAATAACACATGTGAAGAATGCGCTTCTTAGTTTGATCAAGTATACGAAACAAAAAGGGCAACATCTACCCAAAAACAAAGATAAGAAGGCAGGAAAACTGGACTACTGGACACAGGGAACCCGGGGTGGAAAGAGGGAATGTGCTGACACTTTGCTGGGATTACAACCAATGTCACAAAACAATTTGTATGTAAGTTTTTGAATGGGAAACTAATTTGCTCTGCAAATTTTCACCTAAGGGACAACTGAAAAAAAAAAGAATATGTACTTTGGCATTAAAGAGACCTAGGTTCAAATAGTAGGCCTGGGTTCAAATCCTCACTTCATAGTTCTTTAAACATGAGAAAATTATCTAAGCTCTCTGAGCTTCAGTTTCCTCAATTGCAAAACGGAAATCATAGTATTCACACTGTAGGTTTGTTTTCAGAGTATAGAGAAAGGGTATGTAAACTACTTGGTATAGTGCCTGATACCATTGTACAACCTACCAACCAGTTGTCGAGTCAATTCCAATTCACAGCAACCCCTTGTGTGTCAGAGTAGAACTGTGCTCCATGGGGATTTTCAATGACTGATTTTTCAGAAGTAGATCGCCAGGCCTTTCTAACAAGAAGCCTCTGGGCAAACTTGAACCTCTAACCTTCAGTTAGCAGCCGAGTTCGTTAACCATTTGCACCACCCAAGGACTCTGATACCACCCCAGATGCTTAAAAAAATCATTGCTATTATTTTCGCTTAGCATCTCTGAGTCACAGGTCCGTCATGTGTAAAATGTAGACAACACCCACTTCACGGAGGGGTTGTAAAGATCAAATAAATGAACTAAATAAAGTGCCCATTACAATGTCCATCACAGAGCAGGTGCTCAACAAGTATTCCCTGCCTTCTCTCCCCTAACCAGCTGACTAGCTGTTCTGTGAGTACTCCTAGGCTTTCTTGCCTCCAAGCATTTACTCTCGTATGCTATTCCCTCTTCCAGTTGTCACACTCTTAACCATTCTGCACATAGAAATTCTTTTTTAGCTTTTAAGATCCTCTTAAACAGATTTTCCTCAAACCTTATCTCCCTAAATAAGATGTAATCTTTCTACAGAATTCTTTTTATGGCGTGCGTTTTTTACAGTTAGTATGTTAATTGTCTAATCCCCTAGAAGTAAACAAAACTCACAAAGAGAGTGGATTTATCTCATTAGTCATTTTAAAAGGTATTCTTCTTTTTATAAGAATAAAACATTCTTAGGCTGCTTTCTGTGCACATTCTATTTTCTCTAATATGGAGGGAACTTTTTGCCTTTCTATTCTGTGCCTCTTAGCTGTATGTGTGAGAGCTGGTTATTTGTTGCTCCCTCCTTTTCTTCTGTCATCTGGGAGTGGCAGGGATGGGGGAGGCTGAAAGAAGGCCAAGCCTGAAACAGGGAGATCAGTTAAGAAACTACTGCAATAATCAAGGTGAGAAATGAGGGTAGCTCAGACCAGGGTATTATCAGTAGAGGAAGTGGAAGTAGTTGGAGTCTCTACATAATTGAAGGTGGAGTCAAAAGGATTTGTTGGAGATTGGTTGTGAGGTATGAGAGACAGGGAGTCAACAGTGACTTTAAAATTATTGGCATGAGAACCTGGAAAGAATGAGATTGCAATTCTTTACTAAGATGAAAAAGAGTGCTAGAAGAGCAGCTTTAACCAAGACCTCCACCGGACTGAGTCCAGTACAGCTAGATGGTGCC
>NW_004444026.1:2812487-2852575 GCF_000243295.1 Trichechus manatus latirostris | reverse complement strand
TAACCAATGTCATAAAACAGCATGTGTGTTACTGTTACATGAGAAACTATCTGTTCTGTAAGCCTTCACCTGAAGTACAATAAAATATTAAAAAAAAAAAGAAGAGCAGCTTTAGAACAGAATATCAGGTCAGTTGCAATGGGTTAAATCTGAGATGCCTCCAAGTGGAGCTGCTGAGTAGGTAGTTAGATATTCAACTCAGAGCATTCAAGAAGTCAGGGCTAGAGAGAAAACACTGAGTTACGAGCATATAGATGGTGTTTAAGGCCCAGAACTGGATGAAGTTATCTAAGGAGTGAGTGTAAATAGAAAAGAGAAGAGGTTGAAGGCCACGCCAACATTTAGAAGTCAGGAGGGGAAGAGAATCAGCAAAGGAGACTGAGAAGGAGCAGCCAGAAGGAAGATCAGACAAACGTGGTGTCCTGAAGAAAATAAACCGCATCTAACGCTGATAGGTCAAGTCAATCGAGGACTGAGAATTTTTCGCTAGAGTTAACAATGTGGAGGCTATGGGAGACCAAGGTCAGAAAAGTTTCAATGGAGAGATGGGGTTGAAGAAGGAATGGGAAAGAGAAACGAAGTTCTGAAATATGCTACCACATGGATGGACCTTGAAAACATTGTACTGAGTGAAATAAGCCACACACAAAAGGATAAAAATTGTATGCTCCTACTTATATGAAATATCTAGAATAAGCAAATGCATTTTAAAAAAAAAACCTTTGCTGTCGAGTCGATTCCGACTCATAGTAGCCTATAGGACAGAGTAGAACTGCCACATAGAGTTTGCAAGGAGCAGCAGGTGGATTCAAACTGCTGACTTTCTGGTTAGCAGCCAAGCTGTTAACCACTGTACCACCAGAGTTCCTTTGTTAAGGGTGTTGAAAAAAATCCGGAAACAGATAGTGGTGATGGTTGCACAACATGATGAACAAAATTAATGCCACGTAAAAGTAGTTGAAAAGGCAAATGTTTTGTTATATATATTTTACCACAATAAAAAAGAAAGAATGGGAGATGAGAAATTCGAACAACTTTTTCAAACAGTTTTTCTTAAAGAAAGGGAAGAAATGAGGCAGTGACTGGAGGAAATAGTGGGATCGAAAGAAAATGTTGGTTTGCTTTTTAAATGGGAGAAATACCAGTAGGTTTATAGATTGATGGAAATGATCCGGTAGAAATGGAAAAACAAAATAATGACACAGAAGAGGGAACAATTGTTGGATCTGGACAATTGACATATGAGTTGGGGCAGGACTTAGTCACAACTGGAAAAGTTGGTCTAAGTAAGAACAAGAAACAGTTGACCCATAGTAACCAGAGAAAAGGTGCAGTACAAGGGCACAGATGGGAACAGGTATGTAGATGTGGTGTTAGGAGCTTACAGAAGCTCTTCTCTAGTTGTCACAGTTTGGATTCTCCAAGAACAGACACTGAGACATAGATGTTTATCAGGGATCAACACCTATAAATGGAAGATGAAGCAGAATTTGGCAGAGGAAGAACATAAACTGGGATTAGGTGCAACAAAACATTGACCAACCCAGTGGGGAGCGCTACTGCAAATATTGCCCTTCAGAGTTGTCCTGCATGGAAATGTCCTCTGGTCACCAAATTTCCTAGCCCACTCTGAAGCCTGGGTATAGTGGGGTTCTCCCAGTAAATGGCCGTATCTAATACAAGTAAATGGGGCCATGCTTGATGTGGGCTGTGGGCCCCAAGTGTGTTCTGAGGACTGTGCCTCTCAGACTACTAAGTATTGTAGCTGATCTCAGGGGGCTGGGAGTCCAGGGTAGCTTGTAATGTGTATACTGGTTCAGTATCTCTGATCAGTGGGACTGGGAGAGGGATGTGTGGTATGCAGAGCGGGGTTCTGGCCGGTTGGTTGTGTGTGGGAAGGGTCTAAGGACGATGGAGAAGATGAACAGCAGGTGGACCAAATGTGGATGGCCAATTCAAATACTGAGAACAGTTTCAAGAATCCATGTCCTGGTGAAGATTAGATCACTCTCAACTCTCAATTGAAATGGCCTCCTCTGGGAAGCATTTGACCAACTGATCACAGCCACAGACTTCTGCTGGTCTACCATTAGGTCATCTAGGGGTCCTCTGGAGTGGGAAATAACCCTTCCTCTGCATTGTATATCTTCTGTTTGGTCCTCCAGATCCACTCTACACTCTTCTCTACCCTGCTTTCTGCTCTGAGGGGCTGATCTGTATTGTTTAGCCTGTTTCCTTCCACTTCTGGTTGGGTTCAAACAATAGGGAGCATCATCAGAGCTAGTGATCCCATAGAAAAGAAGCAGTAGACTCCATAACTTGTTTCATCTACTGCTTCTGTTTTCCTTGGTGTTGGTTTCACTCATGGGCAAGCTCATCCAATGTGGAGGCAAAAATGACTAATGGCAATACTGTATTGTGCTTACATCATCCTTTAGCTAGTGATCCCATAGAAAAGAAAGCACTTCTTTCCTGGCATCACTAGCAAAAGTCCCAAGTCTTTTGCTGGTTGGCCTGGTTTGGTTTACATGCCCATTCCCGAACCAGTCATTATGACCAGAGGATGGTGTAATAGAATTGTACAGACCTGGTTCATCTGCCCAACCCTGTGGTGGGAGATGGTGGATAGTCAATCCCACTTGAAACACATTAGATGAGTCCCTCATAAGAAATGAGAGTTCTGTAACCAACAAGAGAAGGAAAATGGTCTCGGCAGCAGAAACTAATGTGATCACAGTTTGGTGCAAGTAAATTCTGGGTGGAGGTGTGAATGGCAGCTGCAAGAATTCTGCTGTTAGAAACTGATGAGCCCATTTGCTCTGTGGGTAGGTAGCACAGCATCACAAGCACTCTTTCCACACTTGATGGGTCATTCTGATGGGTAGTCAAATTGGAGGAAGTGGACAATGGAGGGTTATGGATTGCTTTGAAGTTTGGCCATATCTCCTGAGATGGGAAATGACTTGGAGCCTCCAAGTCTGTTAGGATATCTCACAAGCAATGCTATGGACAGTGAGGGGCCTGAGAGCCGTAGTTAGGGAGCACCAAGTGTGTATTTCTTCAGCCAAGCAAGGCAAGGCACCAGCCCAGGAATTGCAGGAGCCAGCAGGCAGATGTGTGTGGGAGGTCAGCCACTTCCAGCTTTATCAGGCTGCCCTCCTTGGAGCCTAAGCAGTTTCATCATTCAGGGGCACCACTGGGCCTTCTTGGAGACCTGTGCCTTGATTTTTGGCTCTTCTTCAAGGACTTGGCTTGAACTCACCCCACTAGTTTTATGTTTGTTGTACCAGTTCAAGTAAAAACTCTGTCCAGTTAAGAAATCTTGAGCTCAACCCTCCCAATCCCCACCATTCTGGTGCTGTTGGTCCCACTATGGAGAGTGAGATGTCCAGCTCTTGGCTGGCTCTATTGGGGCAGGGCCAGTCTTTTTGACTATTACAGCCACCTTATGAAGAGGAGAGGACTCCTTATGCTCTAAGGTAGCTCATTCTGCCAAAATGCTCCCCAGTTGTCCTGCTAACTATGCATTATTGTGGAGCTATGATGGTTATGATTCTCCCATTCTGTCTCCTACTTGCTCCACCAAATTCACAATAATCATTCATAGAGTAGTTATGAAGTGAAGGTGCACCAGGGACTGTGGTCCAAGAGTTAACAAGCCATCTAACACTCCTGGAGCCAGAGTAGAGGCCAGAGGCCAAGTAGAGACAAGATTTTGGCACACTTGACCTGCACATGGAGGCTGTCTATAGGAAAATGACCCTGGTTAAGCAGAAGGTCATCTCCCCTGAAGTCAGTCAAACCTGCTGAGTCAGAAGGAAGGGGACAAATAGTGAGCAAGGGAGGCTGGAGATATAGATATCCATAAATGAATGGGCAAAGCTAGGATCAGTCACAGAGAAGGCAAAGATGTGAGGAAGTACAGACATGAACTAAGGTCAAGCAATTAGAAATACTATGGACACCATAGTAGAGCAAGTTCACAATAGCCAAAATACGACCTTGAGTAGATCCCCCCTGAACTTAGAGACCATCTCAATAATAGATCTGATGCATTGAACATTAATGACCGAAGACCAGATGAGTTGTGAAATGGCATCAAGGACATCATACATGAAGAAAGCAAGAGGTCATTAAAAAGACAGGAAAGAAAAGATCAAAATGTATGTCAGAAGAGACTCTGAAACTTGCTCTTGAATGTCGAGAAGCTAAAGCAAAAGGAAGAAATGATGAAATAAAAGAGCTGAATAGAAGATTTCAAAGGGCAGCTCTAGAAGACAAAGTAAAGTATTATAATGAACTGTGCAAAGACCTGGAGTTAGAAAACCAAAAGGGTAGAACATGCTCAGCATTTCTCAAGTTGAAAGAACTGAAGAAAAAATTTAAGTCTCGAGTTGCAATATTGAAGGATTCTGCAGGGAAAGTATTGACCAGCACAGGAAGCATTAAAAGAAGATGGAAGGAATACACAGAGTCACTGTATCAAAAAGAATGGGCTGATGTTCAACCATTTCAGGAGGTAGCATATAATCAAGAACCAATGGTACTGAAGGAAGATGTTCAAGCTGCACTGAAGGGAATGGCAAAAACAAGGCTCCAGGAATTAACGGAATACCAATTGAGATGTTTCAACAAAGGGATGCAGTACTGGAGGTGCTCACTCATCTATGCCACAAAATTTGGAGGACAGTTGCCTGGCCAAATGACTGAAAGAGATCCATATTTATGCTCATTCCCAAGAAAGGTGATCCAACAGAATGCAGAAATTATCAAACAATATCATTAATACCACACGCAAGTAAAATTATGCTGAAAATCATTCAAAAGTGTTTGCAGCAGTACATCGATAGGCAACTTCCAGAAATTCAAGCCAGATTCAGAAGAGGACGTGGAACAAGAGACATCATTGCTGATGTCGGATAGATCTTGGCTGAAAACAGAGAATACCAGAAAGATGTTTATGTGTGTTTTATTGACTATGCAAAGGCATTCAACTGTGCAGGTCATAACAAATTATGGATAACAGTGCCAAGAATGGCAATTCCAGAACACTTAATTGTGTTTGTGAGGAATCTGTATTTAGATCAAGAGGCAGTCGTTCAAACAGAACAAGGGGATACTATGTGGTTTAAAGTCACGAAAGGTAAGCATCAGGATTGTATCCTTTCACCATACTTATTCAATCTGTATGCTGAGCAAATAATCCAAGAAGCTGAACTATATGAAGAACAGTGCAGCATCAGGGTTGGAGGAAGACTGATTAACAATTTGCATTATGCAAATGATACAACCTTGCTTGCTGAAAGTGAAGAGGACTTGAAGCACTTGCTGATAAAGATCAAAGACCACAGCCTTCAGTATGAATTGCACCTCAATATAAAGAAAACAAAAATCCTCACAACTGGACCAATGAACAAAGTCATGATAAATGGAAAGAATACTGACGTTGTCAGTGATTTCATTTTACTTGGGTTCACAATCAACGCCCATGGAAGCAGCAGTCAAGAAATCAAATGATGTCTTATGTTGGGCAAATCTGCTGCAAAAGACCTCTTTAAAGTGTTAAAAAGCAAAAATGTCACTTTGAGCTCTAGGGTGTGCCTGATCCAAGCCATGGTATTTTCAATTGCCTTATATACATGAGAAAGCTGGACAATGACTAAGGAAGACCAAAGAAGAGTTAATGCCTTTGAGTTATGGTGTTGGCAAAGAATATTTGGATATACCATGGACTGCCAGAAGAACAAACAAATCTGTCTTGGAAGAAGTACAGCCTGAATGCTCCTTGGAAGCAAGGACGGCGAGACTTCGTCTCAGGTACTTGGGAGATGCTATCAGGAGGGACCAGTCCCTGGAGAAGGACATCATGCTTGGTAAAGAAGAGGTCAGCAAAAGAGAGGAAGACCCTCAACAAGATGGATTAACATGGTGGCTGTAACAATAGGCTCAAGCATAAAAACAATTGTGAGTATGGCACAGGACTGGGCAGTGTTTTGTTCCGTTGTACATGGGGTCACCATGAGTTGGAACCGACGCAACAGCACCTAACAACAACATGATGGTCACCAGGCTTCTAGACAAGCAAAGTCCTCTTTGTATGTATCTGTCACATCCCCATTAGGCAGAGGGTAGGACTTAAAGAGACAGGCCTCCATCCTACAAGTGTTGCCTATATGTCTCTGAAGCTATGATCATATCTGACCAGCTTAGGCTAGAACCAGAGAGTTCTAGGGCCATGTCAGTTTCCACTAGAGCCAATTTGCAGAGGGGCTCTTGAGGCCAAGTCCAAGGGAGTCAGATATGCAGAGTCTGTCTGCATCGATTCAGAAGAAAGCCAAACAGTCAGTGGGGTGGGGTAGGGCTGAATAGGTGAGTACCAAGTAGAATTGGACTCTAGATAATTGGTTAAGGTGAAGTCCAAAAGTCAGAGGGGTCCCTGGAAGCAGATAGGAATCGTAGAGAATAAAAAGTTGGAATTGTTTGTTAATAGGTGGCAGAATTTGTAGTTCCCAGATAAAACATTGGTCTAGGTTTAAGTTACTAAATTGGGGAGGGTTTGTTACATAGCAATAGATTTCTAGAATAAACCTCAAACCCTCAAAAGTAAACCTATTCAGAGTTGCTCTTTCCATCAGTGGATGGGGCCTGGGCTTCGTCAGCTTCTCGAAGCCTGGAGTTCAGTGACCCGAGTCCGGGTGGGATGGGGTGGAGAGAATGAAACTGAAAGTTTCTCCAAACCTTTCTGTAGGCAGCACATATGTAACACCAGCCTTCTACCCAGGTATCTTCCTGCGGCTGGAGCCCAGCCTTGAACCTTAATCCAGCTGATGGCTGTTACCAGTTCTCAGTCCCCAAGATTGGACCCTGTTCTCTTCCCACCCACCCCACTACAAGTTCTAGTTGATTCCTGCATCATCCTGGACCATTCTCAACTGGAGCTACCACCCAGGGCCTTCCTAAGGCCCGGTATCATCACAGACATTTAATACTTCTTTTATAAATGAATGAACTAATGAACTGTGCCTCTGAGGCTGAGGACTGTTGCAGCCTAAACCCCAGACTCTGTATCCTTTCTGTCCCAGATCCCTTAGATATCAGGGCTTGAGTCTCCTGGATCAGATTTGAATTTGCCACCACTTATACTTTGTGATTTGTGTTCGTCCTGGCTGGGGATGGGAGCTACTGGAATGTCATGGTCTGAAATGGCTAGGCTGCCATCACAATTTAAGTCTCTCTACCCGTAGACCTAAGGTCTTGCCTTAGCTTGCTTCTTTCCTTTAATTGCCTTATTTACAACTAGGTCCTCTTGAAATAGAAGGAATGGATAGCTAGGCTGTAGACTGTCTACAGTGACCTTTGGCATTTGTAATACACAAACATTGGAGCCGGCATGAAATGGCACTTCAAGGGGAAAGACTACCTCAGCAGTCCGAAACCATTGGAACAGTGGTATATTAGTTTCCTATTGCTGCTGTAACAAATTAACCATAAACTAAGTGGCTTAAAACAACACAAATCTATTATCTTACAGCTCTGGAGGTCAGAATTCCAAAATGAGTCTCATTGGGCTAAAATCACGGTGTCAGCAGAGCTGCATTCCTTTTAGAAGTTCTAGAGAAAAAGCTATTTCCTTGCCTTTTCAGGCTTCTAAAGGCTGCCCACATTTGTTGTCTCTTGCCTCGTGCCTCCTTTCCACCTTCAAAGCCAGCAATGACCAGTCTAGTCTTCCTCTCACTACATCACTCTGACACTCACTCTCCTGCCTCCATCTTTTGCTTATATGGACCCTTGTGATTACATTGGGCCTATCCAGATAATCCAGGATAATCTCCCCAATCTCAAAATCCTTAATTAAACACACCTGCAGAGTCCCTTTTGCCATGGAAGGTAACATATTCACAGGGATATGGACAGGGACATCTTTGAGGGGCCATCTCTCTGCCTAGCACAAGTGGGATAGTGAGAATAGTAAGAATGGCCATCTCTTCAGAGAGCCTGAGGCAGGCTTTTAGGAAGAGAGAGGATACAACAAAGTGCTGATAATATTTGGTGTAAGATAACACCCAGAAGATATCATTCCAGAGATGCAAATTTCCCATGTGAGACAAAGCAATATGCATTGTTCAGCTTACAATTTGGGGTTGGGAAAGGCATTCGCTGGAGGCACTCCTAGAAGCTATGTCAGATGGAGGAAGGTGATAGGGTTAGTGAGTCCTACCCTGGAAATAAATAGTGAGGTGAAGCCCTAGCCAGCCATAAAGGTTCTCAGGTGCGCTAGATCAGCGACAACTAATGAGTAAACTTCCAACTTTCTTAAATTCTCCATGTTGGTTAAATCTCTTCTCTGTTTCTTCCACAACAACCATAAATAAGCCAAAAAGTCCTGTGTGCTTGTTTGTGGGAGCAGCTCTGAAGGTGAGAGTAAAGAACATTGTGGACCACTGGCCAGGCAGGGTTAAGGGAGGGGGGAGGATAGAGAAAAATGCCACAGATCCAGAGTGTTGGTGACAGCTGCTGAAGAAGGAGAAAAAAGACAGAGTTTGGGAGACTGTGAGCAAAAGAGAAAGATAAACAGAATCCCAAAGCCCACTTTTCAGACAAAGATTAGATAGGTCTATAAAACAAAAAATTACGCACGTGAGGAACGTGCTTCTTAGTTCAATCAAATACAGGAGACCAGATGGGCAACTCCGTCCTAAAGCAAGACAAGAAGGCAGGAAGGGAAGGAACTGGATGAATGGACACAAGGAACCGAGGGTGGAAAAGGGGAGCATGCCGTCACATTGTGGGAATTGTAACCAATGTCACAAAACAATATGTGTCTAAATTTTTGAATGAGAAAACTAATTTGAACTGTAAACTTTCACCTAAAGCATAATAAAATTAAAAAAAAAAAAAAAAGAATCCTGGTTTGGGCTTAAGAAAATGCGCTAGGGCTGAGAAGTTGAAAGGTACATGGATAATCCCCTAATATTTAATGAATTCTGGAAAGCACAAGATGTCCTTAACTCCCTCCACTAATGTTGCCTGGCAGCCTGGATTTCATGCTCAATCAACATGCGTTGTAGGACAGAGCCCTGGGATGGTGAAATATTTATTTCAAGCTTTGCATATATAGGGGAGGCTGCTCTAGAACCACCTGAATGAACTGGTTGTGGGCTTGGATACTATTCCCTAAGTAGGATTGGAAATGCAGCATTCCATTCATCACCTAATAGAGGCTCACTGGACTGTAGGTTTCACCAGCCAGCCTTTCTATCAGCCAGGCTCCCCAAATCAGGTCTAGGAGATTGGGGAGCATCATTGGCAGAAAGCAGAACCCTACAGAACTCAGTAATAAGATAATGTTGTTTATCAGTAAGACGGTAGCCCTGGAAGATGAGATGAACAAGTAGACAAACTCATGCTGCATAGTTTCTCCTCAAGAAGCACTTGTAGGGTTTGTGCCTTTGGCTCTGATAAGCAGAAGAAGATGACAGAGCTCAGAATAAGCAGATTAAAGTTATCATGAGGAGTTACTTATACCATCTCTACTCAGCAGTAGAAACAAGACTGTAAAGACTCTACTCAGCAGTAGAAACAAGAAACAAGACTGTAAAATGGGGGTGTGCTAAGGAAGTGGAGTACAAGACCAGGCCAGAGAACAGGAAAGTAACTCTTGGGCCAAGAAAGGAGAAACAACTGAATGAGAGGGAGTTCCTGCAACTCTCCTCTCTCATGACCTGGAGGCTTCTGATAGAGGAGGCCAGAAAGGAAGTGGTTAAGGCCCAGGTGGGTTCCCTAAAGGTAGGAGTGGAAACCTCACTGCCAAACCCAGCTAGAAGGAAGATCTTGGGAAGACAGAAGAATTCTGACTGGGTGGAATGAAAGAAAAAAGAATCCTAGCAGCTCCCAAAAGCTCATGCATAGAATGGAGTCCTGGAAATGTCTGGAGGTTGAACATTAAAGTGACAGTAACTTAAAGTTTCACATACCAGTTAGGAAAAGAAATAGAAGGGATGAATTTTTTTTTTTTTTTTTTCAAACGGAGGCTGCCTGGTTGATTCTGACTCTTAGTGACTCTTAGTGACTCTTAGTGACCCTACAGGACAGAGTAGAACCGCCCCGTAGGATTTCCAAGGAACAGCTGATGGATTTGAACTGCCGACCTTTTGGTTAGCAGCAGCAGTGCTTAACCACTGCGCCACCAGGGCTCCTCCATTCTCCTATCCCTCTCTAATTAATCCCCCACACTTCCTTCAGCATTGATCACCTCACTCCACCTCCTGAAACCCTTCAACAAAACCCCATTGGAAACATACAGTGAAATCTAAATTTTTGTTTTTTAACCAAAAAGAATTTTAATCATGATTTTCTTTTCTGATTGTATGCTTATTATAAAAATCAGGCAATATAGATAAGCACAAAGAAAAAACTGTACTCATCCATAATTGTACTATCCAGAGATAATAGCTGATGATATTTTCTTACATAATCTGTATGGTCTATGGGAACAATTCAGGCTGTGCAAACAGTTAAGTGCTTGATTACTAACTGAAAGGTTGGCAGTTCACACCCACCCAGGCACCTCAGAAGAAAAGCCTGGCAGTCTGCTTCTGAAAGGTCACAGCCTTGAAAACTCTATGGACTGCAGTTCTACTCTGCACACATGGAATTGCCTTGAGTCAGAATTAATTGGACAGTGACCGTTGTCTTTGTTTGTATGTTTAACATGAATGTCTAAATTATAATGGCTTTTAGACCTCATTTCCATAACAATAGAGTGTCATTCCTTCCCTCAGAGTCCCCCTCAGTTATTTCTATGAGTCCCAGACCTGTCTCAAGCAGGCTTAGGAACAAGTCAGTTCTTGATCTTCCACTTTAGCCTCCCTGTGGAAATTCCGCTGCATTCCAGCCCTTAAGGAAGGTGCCTCAGCTACAGGTGTCCGCCATAAGCACAGTTTCTGGTCCTTCCACCAGGCACAACAGGCCCCTGTGTGCTGGCAGAGTGGAGAGAACATTCTTCCCCCAGCCTCTGGCCCGACTTGGTCACTGGGTCCGGAGAGGCATTACTTGTATTCAGAGTCCCAGAGTCTGGCAAAAGGGGACAGACACCACACTATTCCCTCATTTCCTTCAGTCTACGAGCTCCTTCCAGGCACTCAGTCACCGAGAATTCAAACAAACAGGCCACCAAAAAAAAAACACAAAACAAAACCAAAAACCTATAACCACATCAACAAAAACTTCCTCTTTCAGGAAAAACCCACAAAATCTTCCCAAAAGATAGCAATGTTAAAAGGAAGAAACTGAGAACTTCTGGTAAAGGCAGTTGCTTGACCCCAGGCTTAACCCTTCCCAGAAACTTATGATAAAGGCTTAACCCTTCCCAGAAACTCTAATAAAGACTTAACCCTTTATCAGCAAATTTAGAAAGTACTCAATTGCAAATAATTAGATAAGCCATACCTAGCCTATAGACTGCAGAGAGACAAATTTAATAAACCTATCTGAACTAAAGCCCTGCTTTTACAGAGTACGCCTTCGGCCGATTAAGTGAATGACAACCAATCATTTTAAATTTCCCTTTTGGGAAATCTTCTAACAGTTTGCACTGTATATAAAGGGATGAAAATTGTAGTGGAACTAGCTTATCAATTCAGAGAGAAGACCCCCTGTTCACGACCAGTTTTCTCCCTTAATAAAACTCTAACTGACTCATTGATCAGATTTTTCCTTCAACAGTAACAAAACAAAAAACAAAAAAACCCACTTACATTGCGCTTTCTGTATGTCACTTACTTTGGACATGTTATTAGGAAGGATTAGTGCCTGGAAAAGGACAGCATGCTTGGTAAAGTAGAGGGACAGCAAAAAAGAGGAAGGCCCTCAAGGAGACGGATTGACACAGTGGCTGCAACAATGGGCTCAAGCATAGCAACAATTGTGAGGATGATGCAGGAGCGGGCAGTGTTCCGTTCTGTTGTATATAGGGTCACAATGAGTGGGAAATGACTCAGTGGCACCTAATAACAACACCATGCCAGGTACTATTTTAAACACTTTCTGTATATTAGTTCATTTAATCCACAACAGTCCTGTGAGATTAGATATTATTGTCCCTAACAGTACCTGTTGGAGAGACCGTGGTGGTGTAGTGGTTAAGTGCTATGGCTGCTAACCAAAAAGTTGACAGTTCGAATCCACCAGGGGCTCCTTGGAAACTCTATGGGGCAGTTCTACTCTGTCCTGTAGGGTCACTATAAGTCGAAATCGACTCAACGGCAATGGTTTTTTTTTTTTTTTTTTAGTACCTGTTGTACCTAATAGGCAGTATTGTCTCTTCATTTTACAGAGAAAATTGGGGCCTAGAGAGCTTAAATAACTTGCCCAAGGGCACACAGCTAGCAAGTGGCAGAGCTTGAACACTGGACTTGAACCCAGGCAAACTGGCTTGAGTGTCGGTGCTCTTAGGGGTCAGGTCCACTAATTCTGAAAACAGCAATCTGACTTAGCCTTTCCCAGGGTACCATGTTACAGGTGTACGTCCTTCTAGTTTTTCCTCAATGCAATTTCCTTCCAGGCACTCAAAAAAATAAAATAAAATAAAATAAAGAAAAAAACCAAACCCATTGCCATGGAGTTGATTCTGACTCGTAGTAACCCTGTAGGACAGAGTAGAACTGCCCTATAGGGGTTCCAAGGAGCAGCTGGTAGATTCAAACTGCTGACCTTTTGGTTAGCAGCTGAGCTCTTAACCACTATGCCACCAGGGCTCCACCCTCCAGGAACTCAGGCCTCCAGAATTCAAACAAAACAAGCCAAAAAAAAAAAAAGCCTATAACCACATCAACAAAAACTTCTTTCTCTTTCAGGAAAAACCCACAAAATCTTCTCAAAATATAGTAATGTTAAAAGACAGAAACTGAGAAACTTCTGATAAAGGCAATTGTTTGACCCCAGACTTAACCCTTTCCATAAACTTCTTCCCATGAACTGAAACTTCTCAGCATGCTCCCCCAGGCAGAGATGACCCCGCCCCTGCTCTCCACCACCCACCGTCAAGGGTAGCCACTCTGAACACGGAGCCCTCCCAAAGTTCTCCTGCTCTTGCAGGCCTCTCTGCCTCTGCACAGAGCTTGTCTCCATGGAATGCTCCCAGCCCTCTGCATCCGCCAGGTGGATCCTGGCTCATCTTCCCGGTCATAGCCGAGGCGCTTTGTGCTGTCAGGCCTTTCCTGACTTCCTCAGGCAATTGGATGCTTCTTCCTCCCCACTCCCGTGCCATACATGTCTGTTAGAGGACCTAGCCCATGGTACTGCAGATTTCTGTGCTTACATCTGACTTTCCATGGGACTCTGAGTGCCTCCAGAGCAGGTATTTTGTTTTATTTACTCCAATCCTAGTGCCTAGCATACAACTGAAGTGTCTGGGTAGCGCAAGTGGTTAAGGGCTCGACTACTAGCTGAACGGTTGGCAGTTCAAACCCACCCGCAGGTGACTCAGAGGAAAAGCTCTGGTGATCTGCTTCAGAAAGGTCATAGTCTTAAAAACCCTATGGAGTGCAGTCCTACTCTGCACAACAATTAGCATAGCACTAACTCATTAACTTGTTTTTATAAACTAACTTCTACCAGTGAACATTTATTGAATTTTTCAATGGTTTCTAGGAAGGCTATTTCCTTGCTTTTCTATCATTGATTCCAGTTTCTAATACCTTCCATTAAGGCCTTTATTTTCGAGTTAAAACTGTACCTACTTTTTTCTCTGTCCACAATAGCTACCACAACCTCTACTTCTTCCTCCTGTTTAGAATTTTGCAAAGCAGAGTACAGACCCAAGGTAATAGAACATTATTAAGAAACACAAGTGCCAAGACACACTGATTGAGCAACAGTGCCCAACTCCACTCCACCCCTTTGGGAGCGGGACCAAGTTCTACCTTTTATGGTGAACATTAAGCTAATTTTAAATCTTCATTGCTTTGGGAGTGGAGCCTTTGGACCTACAGTACCTTTTTAAGTCTGTGCATTCCAGCAACATCATGGAAACACTTTTGATTAGGAATCAAAGAAGAGAGGCGTCAAAATCTCAAATCTTTTTGACATTTGCAGATCTTTTTGGGATTTTGGTCAACAGTTAGGTAATCCTTTCGTTACACTGTTCCTTTATTTGCTTGTTGTTTCAATGTAAGGGAGAGTGTTACCTTAAATCTTTTTACCGTTAAATAACCCCATTCCTTTAACCTTTGTGTCTTGGTTATCTAGTGGTGCTATAGCAGAAATACCACAAGTGGATGGCTTTAACAAACAGAAATGTATTTTCTCACAGTTTAGGAGGCTAGAAGTCTTAACTCAGGGTGCCAGCTCTGGGGGAAGGCTTTCTCTCTCTGTCGGCTCTGGAGGAAGGCCCTTGTCTCTTTGAGCTTCTGCTCCTGGGCAGTCTTCATGTGGCTTGGCATCTCTCTTCCCCCACCTCAGCTTGTTTGCTTGCTTGTCCTAATCTGCTTTTTTTATGTCTTGTAAGAGATTGGCTCAAAACGCACCCTACACTAATCCTGCCTTATTAATGTAACAAAGACAATCCATTTCTAAATGGGATTATAACCACAGACATTGAGGTTAGGATTTACAACACATATTTTTAGGAGGACATGATTCAATCCGTTTAACACTTTGGAACCATATTGGTTTTCCTAACGTGCTGATTTTCCTGAGTCTTCCCGTGTGCTTTAGGTGTGTATGTATGAGTTTCACACAAGATCTTCCCTGCTGATGAATACTGGGGAAATGCCCCTAGGAGTTTACACAGATAAAACTTTTATGTGTGTTGGCAACAGTTCTTCACTCTTAAATACTCTGCATCACACAGCAATAAAAAGCAGTGTTCACTTGGGAAACAAAGCATGGCCAGAGGCTTCCTGACTTGGACAAGGCATGATCTAATGGTTAACTCTTCTAAGGCAGAGCTTACATACTATGGTCTAGTGGGGGGTCCTTGGGTGGTACTATGGTTAATGCACTCTGCTGCTAAACAAAGTGTTGGTGATTAGAGTCCACCCTGAGGCACCGCAGAAGAAGGCCTGGCAATCTACTTCTGAAAAATCAGCCATTAAAAACCCTATGGAGCACAGTTCTACTCTGATACAATGGGCTCACCAAGTGTCAGAATTGACTTGATGGCAAACTGGTTTGGTTTGGTTTATGATCTAGCAGGCCATACTATAAATATAAAATTCTATGCTCCAGAACAATGGCCAAATTTCCTTGCCTTAGTTTGGCTTTCTACTGAAACTCTACACACTCTGGTGAAAATAATCTCAATGTTCTTGCTTTCCACAAACGTCATTCTTACACTTTCCTTCCCACCAGACCCAGTGAGTGGTATTGCCTGTGTAGCTCCAGCTGCTGTCCACCTTGGAGTTCTGTGCGTGCCCTCCCTGCGTCTGGAATGTCTTCCTCCCGCCAGGCAGTTCCATTTCTTACTTATAAATTATTTGTTGTCTGAACTAATTGATATTTTCTGCTCTGATGTCTTTGCCACCCCTTATCTTTCCTTCCTTGTTAAACCCAAATAATACAAACCTTCTCAATTTACACCACGTACAAATGTGCTAATAATTATCATTTGCTGAGCAGTTCCTTTATGTCAGACACTGTGAAAACATACACAATTTAATTAATAACACAAAAGTCCAAAAAGGTAAGTATATTTGAGGAAACCGAGGCTCAGAGAGATGAAATAATTCCCTGGGGTCACATAATTAGCAAACGTTAGAGCTGAAATGCAATCCCAGGACTAATCCAAATCTCACACTTAACGTTTTCTATCATTTTTCTATATGAGAATAAGCCAACGTCTATAAAGTAAGTTTCTGAATGTAGAAATGTAGTGTTTATTGGTATGCTTGATTTGTCTTTGTGACTTATAAAGGTTAAAGACGTTCTTTGTAGGAAATCTACCCAAATTACCAAGCAAGAACCAGATCTAAAGTTTTCCCTCTATGGACGTATCTCTTCTTCAATCCCTACTCAGAAGTGTTTCCACTATGTTGCTAGTAGTACAGGCTTGTGTAGTAGGATTTACAAGATACCACAGATTAAGGAGTCCTGAATTTCTGTTTGGGGTGATGAAAAACTTGGAAATAGATAGGGATGATGGTTGCACAACACTGTGAATGTAATTCATGTTGCTGAATTGGACCGTCACAAACGGTTTAAAGTGTATTTTACAGCAATAAAAATTATATATACATATTAAAAAAAAAGATACTGCAGGTTCAAAGTTTCCACCCTTAGGCAATAAAGATTTAAAATTAGCTTTAATGTTCACCTTTTATGGTCCTTTTGGGAGGAGGACCCAGGAGGGTGGAGTGGAGTTGGGCATTGTTTCCCAGTGAATGTGTCTTGGCACTTGTGCTTCTTAGGGATACTTATGATGTTCTAGCATCTTAAACACTATTTTAAACATAAGGGAGAAGTAGAGGTGTGTAGTTAACTGTTGTGGAGACAAAAGCGAGTATGTACATAGTACTTATGTTTTACATACTTGTATGTACTTATTTATTAGGGCCCACATATAGAAACTAGTCTTGTTATAGGTACCCAGTACCAGCACTGGTTGATGGTACCTGCTCGGGTAGATAAAATTGACTGAGGACTGCAGCGCAATGGATAGATTTTTTTATTATTTTTTATTGTGCTTTAGGTAAAAATTTACAGCTCAAGTTAATTTCTCATATAAAAATTTATACACATATTGTTTTGTGACATTAGCTGCAATACTCACAATGTGACAGCACACTCCGCCTTTCCACTCCGGGTTCCCTATGTCCATTCAACCAGTTCCTGTCCCTTCCTGCCTTCTCATCCTGCCTCCAGACAGGAGCTGCCCATTTGGTCTTGTGTACTTGATTGAACTAAGAAGCACACTCCTCATGTGTATTATTGTTTATTTTATAGTCCTGTCTAATCTTGATCTGAAGACTGGGCTTCAGAAATGGTTTCAGTTCTGGATTAACAGTGCATCCGGGGGCCATAGTTTCCTGCAGTCTCTGTCAGACCATTAAGTCTGGTCTTTTAACATGAATTCAAGTTCTGCTCCACATTTTTCTCCTGCTCCATTCAGGATCCTCTGTTGTGTTCCCTGTCAGGGCAGTCATTGGTGGTAGCTGGGCACCATCTAGTTCTTCTGGTCTCAGGCTGGTTGAGCCTCTGGTTAATGTGGTCTTTTAGTCTCTTGGGCTAATATGTTCCTTGTGTCTTTGGTTTTCTTCATTCTCTTTTGCTCTAAGTGGGATGGGACCAATTGATGCATCTTAGATGGCTGCTCACAAGCTTTTAAGACCCCAGATGCCACTCACCAAAGTGGGATGCAGAATATTTTCTTAATAAACTTTGTTATGCCCATTGACCTAGATGTCCTCCAAAACTATGGTGCCCAGCTCCCAGCCCCAGCTACTCTGTCCCTCCAAGTGTTTGGATATGTCCAGGAAACTTCTTAGCTTTTGCTTTGATCCAGTTGTGCTGACTTCCCCTGTATTGTATGTTGTTCTTCCCTTCACCAAAGTTGATCCTTGTCTACTACCTAGTTAGTGAATCCCCCTCCCTCTCCCTCCCCACCCTTGTAACCATCAAAGAATGTTTTTTTCTGTGTTTAAACCTTTTCTTGAGTACTTATAATAGTGGTCTGATACAATATTTGTCTTTTTGCGACTGACTAATTTCACTCAGCAGAATAATACCTTCCAGATTCATCCATGTTGTGAGACGTTTTGCAGGTTCACCATTGTTCTTTATCCTTGTGTAGCATTCCACTGTGTATATGTACCATAATTTGTTTATCCATTCATCTGTTGATGGGCATCTAGGTTGTTTCCATCATTTTGCTGTTGTGAACAATGTTGCAATGAACCTGCTGTGTGCATATGTCTTTTCGTGTGACAGCTCTAATTTCCCTAGATATATTCCTAGAAGTGAGATTGCTGGATCATATGGTATTTCTATTTGTAGCTTTTTAAGGAAGCAGCAAACCGTTTTCCAAAGTGGTGTACCATTTTACATTCCCACCAGCAGTGCATAAGTGTTCCAATCTCTCCACAACCTCTTCAACATTTATTATTTTGTATTTTTGGGATTAGTACCAGCCTTGTTGGAGTGAGATGGTATCTCACTGTAGATTTTATTTGCATTTCTCTAATAGCTGATGTGGATGGCTTTTACATGACCTTTCTCACCATGGTCTTGTAACTCCAACCAAAAGATTAGGTGGGACTATGCAAATACAAATGTGGTGCTTGTGGTCCGCCAAGGGGATTGGATAGCTTGCTAGTAAATAAGGTGCATGACACCCTTGTAGAGGGGTAGGACCATGCAAATAAGGTATATGGAACCCTGTTGTTAGGGAGATTGGTCAGTTTTGCCATCCCTCTAGGTTTAAAATGAGCCATCCCAGAGGCAGACAGGGGCGGGGAGCGGGGGTGGTGGGCTCACAACCACCAAGGAAGAAGAGCTAGAAGTACAGCACGTCCTTTGGACCTGGGATCCCTGCACCGAGAACCTCCTAGACGCAGGAGACAGAGAGAGGGAGCTGTAACAGGGAAGACAGCAAGAGATGGCAGCATGAGGCAGCAGGATCCAGGAGACCCGTGTGAAACGGCTGTAGTGAGGCTTGCCAACTATGGAGCTAAGAATTGTAACACTTGCCAAAGAAGGCCCTCAGAACTGCCGAGTGGCAGAGGGTGAGAAGAAACTGTCCTGATCAAGGAACTGCGTCTTGAGTTGTTCCTGTTAGTTCCAAGTTAATCCCTATCCCGAATTGTACCCTGTTACTTCCATAATAAACCACTTAACTGTAAGCATGATTTGGTTCCTGAGCTCTGTGAGATGTTGCATCGAATTACAGAACCCAAAGACGGGAGAGGGAGTAGTTGAAGTTAGAGATGATGGAGTGGTATAGCAACTTGAAAAAGTTGGATGTTTGGGACATCTTTAACCTCCACCTCACAGGAAACATCTTTGCACTGATCCTTATAAAATAAATTATTCATTTAACGACTTAAACAATAAATCGCTATAAACAAACAAACCAGTGTAACTATGCATGTTATTTAATTTAAAAGTTACTTTTACTGTGAAGACTATTGAAAAAGGAGTTTGGGAACTTTGATTTGTATATTTTGAAGGCATTTATTTATATTTAGCACATACTTGTTAGTTTGAATTCGTTTGGAAGAAGAAAAAGTTGCTCGTCCCTCTGAAGCTCCCAATGAGTTTATCAGGCAGTATAGCCGACTGGAAACTCTCTCTGCCTTTGACCTGTATGAGACTCTCTCTAGGTTCTCCCCACTTCCGAGGAACCACTCAATCTCTTCCTGGCTCCTCTCTGTTTACACAGTACGTAGTTTTAATAATTCCGTTCCTAATCCTCTTCTTGTCTCTCTTCACCTGATCTCCCTGAGGGAGCTAGTTAATTTTACTACCATCACTTATGCGCTTATGACTTTCAAACTTTTATTTACATCCCTAACATGTTTACTTGAATTTTAGATCTGAAATTCTCACAATTCTAGATCTACATTATCAAAGACACCTTACATTCAACATGGTCTAAAAACTAAATTTATTATTTCCTGTTCCTCCTTCAAGGAGCCCTGGTTGCACAGCGGTTAAGCACTCGGCTGCTAACCAAAGCTCAGTATTTGAACCCACCAGCAGCTCCGCAGGAGAAAGATGTGGCAGTTGGCTAAAGATTACAGGCTTGGAAACCCTGTGGGGCAGTCTTACTCTGTCCCGTAGGGTCGCTATGAGCTGGAATTGACTTGATGGTAACGGGTTTGGTTCTTGTTATTTTTCTTCTTCCTCACCCCACACCCACTTACCTCCCCAAAATGGGCCTGCTCCTTTTCCTCTTCTTTCTTCTACATCCCCTAACTCCATTTATGGTTCCATTATGGACCCAGAAATATAAGCAAAAGAGTTAACAGTCATCTTTCTTTACATTTAAACCAAAAAAAAACCCCAAAGAACCCATTGCCATCAAGTCGATTCCGACTCATAGTGACCCTATAGGAAAGAGTAGAACTAACTGCCCCATAGGGTTTCCAAAGAGAAACTGCTGGATTTGAACTGCTGACCTTTTGGTTAGCAGCCTAGCTCTTAACCATTGCACCACCAGGGCTGAATCTGTTTGTTTAAACCCACTGCCATCAAGTGGATTCCAACTCATAGTGACCCTATAGGACAGAGTAGAGCTGCCCCATAGGATTTCCAAGGTTATAATCTTTATGGAAGCAGACTGTCACATCTTTCTTCCATGGAGAGGCTGGTGGGTTCTAACTGCCAACCTTTTGGTTAGTAGCTGAGCACTTAACCACTGAGCCATCAGGACTCCTTATCTGTTTGGTTATCAAGTCCTTTTCTTGCAATTTCCAAAATGTCTCTCCAAATGTGTTCCCTGTATTCCAGAAGCTGGCTCTGGAGAGAGACTGCCCATGTTCAAATTCTGGCTTTATAACTTATTCTCTGTGTTGTTTACTGGAATTTGCTTAATTTCGCTGTGCCTCAGTCTTCTTATCTGTAAAATGGTGATAACACCACTACCTTCTTTATAGACTTTGAAAGAATAATATATAATAATTACCATTGCTATTATATAATAATAATAATATAGGTTAGTGAAATAAGAAAGCTCCTGACATATTCTAAGTACTCAAAAAACGTTGTGATAATTATGATCATGTTTATTATTACCTAGTTCAACCCCTCATCTCCTCTACCCTGGAGCTTTCCTATTGGAGGCTGTCTCAGGCTCCTTCTGATACAGGTACTCTAATAAAAATTACCCAGGTGATCAGACATTTAACAAACTTTGTCTAATTGAATCCCCATTCCTGTCACCAATACCAGCCTTCTCCCTCCAGGATTTTGGATTTTTCATACTCCCTCAAATGGCACTGCCAGCTATTCACCAAGACACTTCTGGTCAGATCCAGTCTGTTTGTGATCCTGACTACCTGATGGCAACTAACTTTGCCCCATCTGATTGTCCTAAAAGCAACTAAGACCAGTGGTGTTCACACTGGTCTTACCAGTCTATTCTCTGCCCCCACCAAGCCACAGTCCATCCTCCTTACTGAGTAGCAGGATGACTCTTGTAATGCAAGTCTGACTATGTTCCTTCTTCTGTTTTCAAGTTTTGAGGCCAAACTCCCTAATACACAAAACCCTTCACAGTCTGATCCCAACCTATTTATCTCTCTTATTGTATTTCCCTATAGATCTTATAGTCCAGCCACTCTGAGGTGTTCACTGCTACCTGAAGAGATCATATTGTTTCATATCGGCCTACCTTCATTTTTGCCGCTCCTTCTACTAGAACTCGTGCTGCAAAGTTCAGTCGCTGATCACCTCCTCTATTATGGCTTGCCCACCCCTTGCAGGCAGGGGCCTACCTTGCTTGGCCTCACTGATGACTTTTGGATTGAATTATTCTGGAGGGAAGGAAGGAAAGTAGACCAATAAGTGTCTCTACCTAACTTTTTAAACATATAGAATATAGTTTTAACAATTGTTTTAATGTCTTTGTTTGCTAATTCTGGCATCTATGTCAGTTCTGCGTCCGTTTTGATTGCCTTCTTCTTTCCACCTTTGCATGATGGTAATTTTGCTTTGGATGTCAGATGTTGTGAATTTTACCTTGTATTCCTGTAAATATTTATGAGCTTTGTTCTGGGATGCAGTCAAGTTACTTGGAGACACTTTGAGTCTTTCAGGTCTTGCTTTTATGATTTGTTGGCCGGGTCTGGAGCAGTGCTCAGTCTAGGGCTAAGTATTCCTTACAGGTGAGGCCAAGCCTTTCTGAGTCCTCTACCCAAAGCCCTGTGAAGCATCAGGCTTCTACTCTGGCTGGTGGAAACAGGCACCATTCCTGGTCTCGTGTTAGCACCAGGCATTGTTACCCTTTTTATCCTTTGGGATTGTTCTTTCCATCAGATAGTTTCCTCACACGTATGCACTGACGAGTACTCCGCTAAATACTCAGGGAGGACCCTCTGCAGATCTCCAGGGTTCTCTCTGAGCAGCTGTCTCCTCTTCGGTACTCTGTCCTGAGAACCCTAGGTGCCTTGGTCTTCCCACACTCTCTGATCCATCTCCTCAACTCATGGAACATACTGGGCTGTCTCAATTGCTCCTCCCTGCACCATGGCCTGGGTACTGTCTAAAGGCTGTAAGCTGAGGCCATTGGACGTTTCACTTCATTTGTTTTGTGTCTCTCAGGGGCCACTATCCTTTGTTGCCTGGTGTCCAGCATCTTAAAAACTGCTATTTCATACATTTTGTCTGTTGCTGTTTCAGGTAGAAGGGTAAATCTGGTCTCCGTCATTCCATGTTGGGTGGAAATGGAAGTAACAGTAGTACACATTTAAGATGAAAATTATTTTTTAAATTCTTAAACTCTCAACCCTCAATAAAATTCTCAATTCAGAATTCGTTGCCAACAACCAGTACGTTAAAGGCCCCATAACGTTTCAACGTTATGAGATCATAAAATGATCCTAAGAGATAGTAAAGGACCTTTGAGATCCTGACTGAAGAGTAATGGTTAGAAGTACCCTGACTCTATTTCGGATGATTAGGTCCACTTACTTATAAAAAAGTTTAATAATTTTTATGGACTATCCACAATATTCCTATAACTATGCCCAAGCATTATGGGAGTACATAGCCCTATCCTTAAAGAACTTGCAGCTTGTCAGGAAGACAAGACATTATACATGTAAAATGAAATCACAGTGTTACTAGTGTTCAAATGGCTGCTCGAGATAAGGAGTGATAAAATGCTATGTCCCAGAATTTATCTTTTTCCTGCTAATGGACACTGGTAGAGGGTTCTGCCCCACCCCACCCCCCACCTTACTCCCCTCTTTTTTTTCAGGACAACTTTGAAATACTTTCACTCAGATTAACATTCCCATCTTGCCTGCTTCATTTGGCAAGAACAAAAAGTTTACACGCTGTGGCAGATATGGTAGATTGGTTGTCTCGATACTTATTTCAACCTCCTTCTGGGGGGCCTTCTTGTACTATAAAAACTGGAGAGCTAAAAATAAGGTTTCCCAGACTCCCTTGCAGCTGGGGGTCTCGATATGTTTTAGGTTCCACCAATCTGATGCATTCATGCAAGAAGTGAATTTGAAACTGAGTTAAGGGGGAAGAGAGGTACAAGGCATTCGTTTTGCTGGGATGGATCACAGCAGGTGAAGTGTGGCTTTGGAGCTGACTGTTCCCTGGTGCTTGCTGATCCACGGATCACAGCTACAGCAGCATGCTCCTGGAAATAACAATTATGGCAGCGGTTTCCTCAACTCCTGATTGAGGCTAAGATGACAATATCCTAGAGCAGTGGTTCTTAAACAGGGGTTATTTTGGCCCCCAGGAAACATTTAGCAAAGTCTGGAGACATTTTTGATTGCCATAACTGAGTAGGTGCTACTGACACTTAGTATGTAGAGGCCAGAAATGCTGCCAAACATCTCACAATGCACAGGACAAACCCCCACAACAAAGAGTTATCCTGTCCAAAATGAACACAGTGGCTGTCCTAGAGCCTGAATTTTGGACAAAGGCTTCCTCATTCCTCAAGTGCCTAATCATGGCAGAAGTAGCTGTTTCCCTAAAGGGTCACTTCTGCAGTGTCATGCTGAGAGTCATTCTTAAAAGTCCAACCTAAAGCCTGTTTTCCAGTCCCTCAAACAGTTTCGTTAGCACCTGACTCCTTGGATTAAATTCCTTTTCTGCTAAGATGTAAGAGCAGTTTTTAATCTGCTATTGAACCCTGCTATTGAACCCTGTTAGCCTGAGTGAAGAGATTCTCGGGTTAGGGACAAGAACTGCATGAACTGATCCTGTGTTGAAATAATGCATAAAATGTAATTTCATGCTAATGAGCCACGAGGAGAGTTGCACTTTTGTATATTTTTGTCTGTCTCCTTTTCTTTTACCCCTGGAGATGTCTGTTGATCTGTATAGAGAATCATGTGTGACCTGCTTGCTCCAAGGATCCTAAGATACAATGAAGTAAATATGCACAGAAAGTAAGAAGAATATAGGACCTTTTCATGATTTATCAGGATATAAATACCAGCAAGTCATTTTTGAGTATAAACAAACACACAAATCAACAAGAATTCACTAGAGGTCCTAGAAGACTTATTGGAGGCAGCATGGCATAGTGGTTGAGAGCACGGACTCTGGTCAAGAGCAGCTGTTTGGGCTCAAATCCTGGCTCTATGACCGTAGGAATGTTGATTACCTGCATCTATAAGCTTAATGCATAGTGATGCATAGAAATGCTAATTAAACGTTTGGTAAATAAAGTAAAAATGGCGGTAGAGCTTCAGTTGGATGGGATGAGTACTGTTAGCCTGAGTGAAAAGATTCCTGGGGTAGGGACAAGAATAGCAAGGCTGGAAGACAGGAAGGAAATTGACTTGACTGCCATGCAAGCTAGGGATTGAGGAGCAGTGACATACAAGTTGGTACAGTAAGGTGGAGGGTATGGGTGGAGAGCCTTGAACATCTTCCTAAAGAGACTGGGCTTTCACCTATAAATGCTGCAGAACTACGGATTGATGTTCAGCAGGCAAGTGAAGTGGAGAAAGTGATGTCTGGGGAAGATCACTCTGAAGGTGTTTTGTTTTTTGTTTTGGGATCCTACACCTTTATGTCAGCCTGACACACCCATGAGCCATTTGCCAGCTGGCCCATAAAAGGACACTTTAAACACCTACAAGTTCTCATGGCAACCATCCGGTCTTTCCCCCTCTGAAATGTCTGTTCTGCCCTAGACAGCTTCAGTGGCCCCTGTGGTTGGGAAGGGAAATTTGGAATTTAGTTATTAACTTTAATAAACATTGGTCTTAAAAAACACCATGGTTATTCTCTTAAGTTTATTTCTGTTAAAAATTATTGGTGTCCCTTGGCTGATTTTTATTTTATGTCTAAGCTAAATCTTTATAGGTCCTGAGCACTCCCTTGCCACTGTTGGTCTTTTAGACATTCATTAGGGTTCTTAGACAGTATCTGATGTCATTCCCACAGCCACAGCTCCCTCAAATGAAGGGCTAAGCATAGGCTGTTCTGTGTATCTTTTTTCCCTACTTTATGGAAAAGAATTCTTTCCGGTGGCTTAATCAAAAACAGGATCATTTAAAATTTCTTTAAGCTATCTGAACTAAGTCAGTGGCATTTGGGAATGAAGACACTAGAGATATCTAGAAAATATATCTATTGAGTTTTTTGTTGGGAGTAGGAGAGAGGGAAAAGTCAAAAATAATTCGTAGATTCTGGCTTGGGTGACTGGATGGATGGTGGTGTCATTTCACTGAGATACGGAAAGAGGAAGAGCGGGCAGAGCCAGCTATATAATTTACAGGGCCCAATACAAAATGAAAAGCTCTGGTGGTACAGTGATTTAGCATTTGGCTGCTGACCAAGGGGTTGGTGGTTTGAATCCACCAGCTGCTCCTTGGAAACCCTGTGGGGCAGTTCTCCTCTGTCCTAGATGGTCACTATGAGTTAGAAATGGGTTTGGTTTTTTTGGGTTAATGCAAAATGAAAATGTGGGGCCTCTTGTTGAAAATACAGGAAAAATTTTTTTTTTTGCTTTCTTTCATGGTCTCTCTCTTGACTTATGGTGTTTTTATTTCCTATTTAATGTTGTGCTCTCTTGGGTACAGGGATACTCACATATGAGTGCAAACCCTCACAGACTCCTGGGGGCCTCACCCCCTGACTGGGCACAGAGCTACCAGGTTTCCCCTCCTGCTAACTGGGGACCAACACACCTGGAAGTTGATGCAGGCATACCCCCTTCCCACTGGCCCACAGTACCAACCCAAAGCAAATGGGCAACCCCCAAGAGTATTACAACCTCTGTACCAGGACACGCTGGGTACCTGGATGGGAGTGGATGAGAGACTATCAAAATGGCGTGAGGATGGTGTCTGACCTCCTCTAACTTCACCAGGGGGGAGGAGAATCAAGATCAATCAACAGGCCAAGGCTGATTTCTGTGAGGCAGAAGGTCACTCATGCCCCCTCCCTCTGCCATCTTTCCCAATTCTGACACCAACCGTCCCTCCCACGGCACTCTCTACTTCTTTGCTGGGTTTGATAATTCATTGCAATGGCCACACAGAACATGCAGACAATACTCACGATTATGGAGTTTATTAGGGAAGTAACAGGTTACAATTCAGGTTCTGGAACACTCGGGATACAGTTCTTATATCAGGACAGCCTCTTTCCAGCTTTGCTCGCAGGCAAGCCTCTCCAGCCCTCAGCCTCTGCCCTGCTCCGGCAAGCGTTACAAAGCTCTTTTAGCCCCTGCCAATAAATGCCCAGAGGCACCCCCCTCCACCAGTAGGCCTTGGGCTGGGAAGCCTGCTGTGTGGTCTCCTG
Organism: Trichechus manatus latirostris; assembly: GCF_000243295.1. Classification (NCBI taxonomy): domain Eukaryota; kingdom Metazoa; phylum Chordata; class Mammalia; order Sirenia; family Trichechidae; genus Trichechus; species Trichechus manatus. Next base: position 2,826,133 of record NW_004444026.1, on the reverse strand, counting down.
TCAGTCTCTCCTACTGCCGTTTCTCTGCCACCACTTCTCACCATCTTCAGGTTACAGCTTGCTCTCTGTCTCCTGAGTCCAGGAGTTTCTCAGTGCAAGGATCCTGGGTCCAAAGGACACGCTCTCCACTCCTGGCTGTTCTTCTTTTGTGGTGGTAGGATCCTCTCTTTGCTCTGGAATTGGCTCTCTTTAAGTGCAAAACGGGCCAATCCCCTTGGTGGGCCACAGTTGCCTTATTTGCATAGTCCCACCTACTCACTTGGGTGGGAGTTAAAAGACCATGGCTAGAAAGGCCACACAAATTGAACCGCAGAGGCCTTGCCAAGTTGTCCACTGAACATGCCATGGCACTATCAGCCTGGGACTCAGACCTTCACACCCTGCCCTGAGATATAGCAGGGTGAATGTGGCCAACCCTGACCCTCCCTGTGCCTATTCCCAAGCTCCCACCACTGGGGGCAGAAGGTGGCAGCAGTCACTGAGTAGAGGACGGGGAGGGGAAATTTGTGGATCGATAGGCTGGGAACCTGTCCCTGGCCAGGCAGAGAGACCATGTGTGAGTCAAGGCTCCAAGCCCCCAGCACATGCTCCACTGTCCCATAGGACTTCACTTATACAAATTCAAAGATAGAACTACTAAGAATTTCAAAAGGCTACCTCTGAGCATTAAACTCCAAGCACAGGGGCCTTCTGAGCACAGCGCCCTGTGCGACTACCTTGGTTCCACGCCCACGAAGTCAAACCTGGGAGCAGGTTGTTTAAGGAAGATCATGAATTCCATTATAGACCTACTGAGTTCAAGGGACCCAGGAGCCCTGGTGGCCCAGTGGTTAAGCACTCGGCTTCTACCAAAAGGTTGGTGGTTCAGGGGCAGTTCTACTCTGTCCTATAAGGTTGCTATGAGTCGGAATTAACTTGACGGCAATGGGTTTGGTTTTTGGTTTAAATGATATTCAACTGGTGATTCTTCATACATAGACTTAATAGATCCAGAGGCCAAGAGTGAGGCTAGAAATACCAATTTGGGAGGCATTAACATATAGATAGTAATTAGGTCCGTGGGAGTGGATGAGATCACCCAAGCACAGTATTTATAGTGAGAAGAGGGTGAAGTTAGAAACCAGGAGGGGGCGGAAGGGTGTGTGTGTGTGTGCCAATATCTAGGAGATGGTCATAGGTGGCGGAGAAGGAAAGAGTAGAAAGGTGGGAGGAAATCCAAGAGTAGAGTATGGTATTCTGGAAGCCAAAGAAAGAAATTGGTCAGCCTGTCAAATGCTACTAAGAAATCAAGCAAGATAAAAATGGAAAAACATCTGGTAGATTTAGTCGTAAGGAGGTAATTGGTGACTTCTCCCAGAGCAATTTGATTTGAGGAGTGAAGCTAGAAGCCAAACTGGAGTAAGTTGAGGAACACATGAATGAAAGGCAGTGGAAGGAAGACTTATGTCAAACTGTATCACAGCTTTAAACATACAAATTCCTAGGCTCTTCATCAAAAGATATGATTTGGTAGATCTGAGCTGGGACCCAAGAATCTGTATTTTTTAAGGTCTCTAGTTGCTATGAGTCAGAATCAACTTGACAGCAACAGGTTAGATGGCTCTGATGTCATACCAGGGTTGGGAATTACTAATAGAATGGGAAGAATATGAACTGGATTCAGGTAGACCTGGGCTCCAAGCCTGATTTTGTCACCGTTTAGCTGTACAAACCTGAAGAAAATAATTAGCTCTCTTTAAGCCTCAGATACCTAATTCATAAATATGGGAGTGATAGTTCTACTGTGCTGTATTATTTTGAAGATGGGTGATAATGTATGTATATATAAAAATCATTTGGCACATAGTAAATGTTTAATAAACAGTAGCCAGTGCTATTTAGAAGTGGATATGGTGAATGTAGACTATTCTCTTAATAAATAGCTTGGCTATGTGACACAGGAGGAAGAGCTACAGGGATACTAAAGGTTAAGTAGGGGTAGTGTTTTGTTTTACTTGATTTTTGTAAGACAGCAGAGATTTGATGTATACAATGACACACAAACTCGTGAAGCGTTCCATACTTTTTGGAAACCCTGGTGGTGTAGTGGTGAAGAGCTACGGCTGCTAACCAAAAGGTCAGCAGTTTGAATCCACCAGGCACTCCTTGGAAACCCTATGGGGCAGTTTTACTCTGTCCTATAGGGTGGCTATGAGTAGGAAACGACTCGACAGCAACGGGTTTGTTGTTGATTTTTTTTTTTTTTTAAACACTGAAAAGCAAAAGAGGGAGATAAGGTATAACTGATGAGCCCACATCTGTCTCTGAGTTGATGGGAGAGATTGTCTCTAAATCACAGGTGGAAGGATTAGCTCTGGGTAGTAAGAAAATACTCCCTGGAAAGAAATTAGTTGGAGTGGGGCCAGGGCGTTCAGAGATTTCACTCCTAATAATCATAACTTTGTTGAGAGGGGTAGGTCCTTGAGAAGAGGCACAGGTTTGGAATAGAATATGTTGGGAGTTTTGAGGAATGGAAAAGCTAGGTGACAAAAGATATATAGAAAGATTAGTTTAGATTTAAAAAACCAAACCCATTGCCATCCTGTTGATTCTGACTCATAGTGACCATACAGGACAGAGTAAAACCGCCCCACAGGGTTTCCAAGGAGCAGCTGGTTGATTTGAACTTCTGACCTCTTGGTTAGCAGCCGAGCTCTTAACCACTAACCAGGGCTCCTAGCTTAGATTGGAAACCACTTATTTCTTTTTTGGCTCTCTCTATGGAGCCCTAGTGGCACAGTGGTTAAGAGCTCAGGCCGTAACCAAAAGGTCGGCAGTTCGAATCCACCAGCTGCTCCTTGGAAACCCGATGGGGCAGTTTTACTCTGTCCTATAGGGTTGCTGTGAGTCAGAATTGACTTGACAGCAACAGGTCTGGCTTTTCTGATTTATAATAGATGTGGATTAATTTAGCTAGTCATTAGATTTATTTGAAAATAATAGATTATACTACTGACATTTACTAATACTCTGTGCCAAGTACTTTGCATGTATTATCTCATTTAATCCTCACAACAACCTGATGAAGTAGATACCATTTGCAATCCTCATTTTACAGATGATAAACCGAGGTTTAGAGAAGTTAACTACCTTGCCCAAGCGTATATAGCTAAGTAGTTGTAGAATAGAGTCTCAAATTCAGATCTATCTGATTCCAGAACTTGTGTTCTTAACTGTGACATGTTGTCATTATGGATTAGGTGTCATAGGTGTCATTCTGGATTGAATTGTGTCCCCCCTCCCCCCAAAATATGTGTCAACCTGGCTAGGCCATGATTCTCAGTAATGTGTGGTTGTTCTCCAGTTTGAGATCTTACGTAATTATCCTGTATGTTGTAAATCCTAATCTCTATGATGTTAACGAGGCCAGATTAGAGACATTTATGTTAAAGAAGTAGGACACAATCTATAGGATTAGGTTGTATCCTGAGTCAACCTCTTTTGAGATATAAAAGAGAGAAGTGAGCAGAGAGGAGAGGGACCTCCTACCACCAAGAAAAAAGAGCTGGAAGCAGAGGGCATCCTTTGGACTCTGGGTCCCTGTACTGAGAAAATCCTAGACCCAGGGGAAGATTGATGACAAGGACCTTCCTCCAGAGTCAACAGAGAGAAATAGCCTTCTCCTGGAGTTGGTACCCTGAATTCAGACTTCTAGCCTCCTGAACTGTGAGGGAATAAATTTCTGTTTGTTAAAGCGATGCGCTTGTATTATTTCTGTTATAGCGGCACTAGATATCTAAGACAGGTGCCATTGAGTCATTTCTGACTCATAGCAACCCTACGTACAACAGAAAGAAACACTGTCTGGTCCTGTGCCAACCTCACAATTGTTGCTATGTTTGAGCTCATTGCTGCAGTTACTATGTCAATCCATTTCATTGAGGGTCTTCCTCTTTTTCGCTGACCCTCTACTTTGCCAAGGATGATGTCATTCTCCAGGGACTGGTCACTCCTGATAACATGCCCAAAATACATCAGACGAAGTCTCACCATCCTCGCTTCTAAGGAGCACTCCAGCCGTATTTCTTCCAAGACAGACTTGTTCATTCTTCTGGCAGTCCATGGTATGTTCAATATTCTTCACCAACGCCATAATTCAAAGGCGTCAGTTTTTCTTTGGTCTTCTTTATTCATCTCGGTGGAACCTCCACCACCACTCATCTGTCAGTTTGTCGTACTGTGGTGGCTTGCGTGTTGCTGTGACGTTGGAAGTTCTGCCACCAGTATTTCAAATACCAGCAGCGTCATCCATGGTGGACAGGTTTCAGTGGAGCTTCCAGTCTAAGACAAACTAGGAAGAAGGACCTGGTGATCTACTTTTTAAGAAAATTGGCCAGTGAAAACCTTATGAATAGCAGCAGAACTGTGACATACCTCATATTAAATAAGATTAAGTTCTGGTGGCATGTGTGATGGAAAATCCAAATAAGTGGATTGAACAAGATACAGGTTTATTTCTTTTTCATGTAAGGGAAGCCAGAGGTAGACAGTCCAGGGCTAGTATAGTAGCTGCACAATCATCAGGTACCCAGACTTCTTCTCTTTTTGTGACCCACCGTCTTTAATATGTGGCTTCCATCCTCAAGGTTGCTTTACAGTCGAAAATGTCTCCTGGAGTTCCAACCATCCTGTCTATGTTCCAGAAAGCAAGAATGTTCAAGAAGCAAAATGGTGCATGTTAGGCTCTGTCCCCTTTGGAGCTTTCCTGTAAGTCCTACCCAATAACTTCTGCTTACTTCTCATTGATGGTATCGCTAGATTCAAGAGAAACTGCAAAATGCCATCTTAAAAGCATACTGCTTGAACATAATTGGATTCTGCTAGTAAAAAAGAAAGAGAAAGCAGATATTGAGTAGGTAACTAGCAGTGTCTGTCTCACATACACTTGAAAATGTAGGGAAAATTGCTCATTCTCATTTCGTTAATCTGCAGATCAGGGTAATTCTTGCTAAGCTTCCCAAACTTTTTAAGAAGTGGGCATACTCTCTCAGCAGTGGTTTTAGAGTAGAGTATCTCAATAATATCTTAATGTGAAGGCTTAATTATTAAATAAGTTAGGGTGCTTTTGGCTCCTAGGAATAGAAAACTATGGGGGGCATTGGTAGTTTAATGGTAGAATTCTCGCCTTCCATGTGGAAGACCCTGGTTCAATTCTCAGCCAATGCACCTCATGCACAGCCACTACCTGTCTGTCAGTGGAGGCTTCTGGGTTGCTATGATGCTGAACATGTTTCACTGGGGCTTCCAGACTGAGACAGACTTGGAAGAAAGGCCTGGTGATCTACTTTGAAAATCAGTCAGTGAAAACCCTATGGATCACAGCTCTCCGATCTGCAACCAGTCATGGGGAAGACTGAGCAGTGCTCCTTCCATTGTGCCTGGGGTCACTATGAGTCAGAGCCAACTGGAAGGCAGCTAACAACAACAATAGAAAACTGCTCTTAAATTGGCTTAACTAATAAAGACCTTGATTAGGTCAGCTGGTCAAGTCCAGAGGCAGAGTGGGCCTTCAAGGCGTTCCAGTAAGAATGGCTTCTGATAAAACTGAGGCCAATTGCTTCTTCATCACATCCATAGGGAGAGAATGAGTATGGTTTCCTCGCGCTCGCCCTTGAGAACAAGGAAGAACTTTTCCAGAAACCTTCAGTCCAACTTATTCTCACGGGCTAAAAAGGGACAAAATGCCCATTCATGAACAAAGCGTGGAATGGAGGATGAGAACACCCTTAGACTAATCAGGCCACACTCCCTGAGCTGAGTTGCTACTGGGAAGAGATGGAATGGATGTTGAGGCATTAACCATAATATTGTCTATAGTATTTTTTTCCAAAACATATCAGAAGGTATGTCTTAGGCTGGGTTCTCTAGAGAAGTAAAACCATTAAATATATATATAGAGAGATTTATATCAAGGAAACAGCTCTTGTGATTGTAGAGGCTAGAGCATCCCAAGTCTGTGTATCAGGGTAGAGGCCTCTCCCAATTCACGCAGCCGCAGAAGCTGGTGAACCCAAGGTTGGCAGGTCAGAGAGGAGGGCTTCTGCTCACAGGCTGTGTAGGTCAACAAATTCCAAGATTGACAGGTAAGCTGCTAGCTCAAGTCCCAAGAACCAGAGGTGAGATGACAAGAGGCAGCTGCTGGGTCCAGAACAAGCCAAAAACCTTGGCAAGGTGAGCAGGAAAGAAGTAGCCACGGAGGGCAGAGAGATGAAGGCTGTGGGGGCAGTGAGTCGTCACAGGCCTTGACTGCACCGGTACCACTCAGTAGATTCCATCATGGGGGTGATAACATATCAAATTTCAACAGAGAAGTGATCACAACAGTACATAACTGCCAAAACACTGAGAATCATGGCCTAGCTGAATTGACATACAATCTTAACCATCACAAGGTGTTTTTACATTCTAGTGTAATTATCATAAGATACAATGTATTGCAATGTTCTTGACTAATGGTTGAAAGTATTAAGAGTTTATTGCTTACGGATGGCACTATCTTGGAAATTATAGAAGTGGAATTTATCAAACAAGAATGAGAAAATTGAAAGAAATTGAAGAATGGAATAAGGCTTGATAAATTCATGTTTTTACTGTTGTATTTAGCAAAAATTTCATTTCTCCCTGTATAAGACTATTAGCATTTTTCTAAGAAAATTTTACAAGTACATTGTGATGATTAAGGTTGTGTGTCAACTTGGCTGGGCCATGATTCTCAGCCACTTGGCAGTTATGATATAGTTTGGCAGTAGTATGATGATATGATCACTTCCATGATGAGATCTGATATAATGTGATCATCTCCGTGATGGGATCTGCTGCGAGTAGCCAATCAGTTGAAAGGGCATTTCCTTGGGGGTGTGGCCTGCATGAAATATAGGTGGACTTTCTGGCAAGGCTTGTGAGCTTTAGCTCACTCCGGATCCTGCAGCTGGCTCCTATTTGTCTGCCCTCAGGTTCTTGGGACTTGAGCTAGCAGATTGCTTGCCGTCTTGCCTGCCAATCTCGGGATTCATAGGTCTTCGCAGCCGGTGAGCAACAGCCCTGTTGTCTGACCTGCCCATCTTGGGTTTGCCAGCCCCTGCAGCTATGTGAATCAGGAGAAGCCTCCAGCCTGACCCATGGACTTGGGATGTTCCAGCCTCTACAACCATGTGAGCCATTTCCTATATATAGAGATATAAATCTCTATGTATAGTTATACTCTTTACTGGTTTTGCTTCTCTAGAGAACCCAGCCTAAGACGTATGTGTTACTGTTGATAAGTTTTAAAATATTTTTTATCCTCATTCTACTGAATTTTATGAAATAACATAAAGACAAAATGAACTATATCTAGAACCTAAGAGTAGTAGTAATTGAGTTTTTGTTGCCCCTGATTTCCATTGTACAGGGGCTTCTGAGAGAGTAGTAAACCCCACTTCTCTTCATTCCCGTCTCTCACTCCTCCCTGTGGGATTGGCAAAGATTTATCTGCATGATGAGTTGGGAAGAATGAACTGGGTGGGAACTGTACCAGACATATCGAGTCTGGAAATCTATAATTTCTGAGTTATTCAATATATTTATAATTACTATTACTGGCATATTTGGATTTATTTCTTCATCTGCAAAAGGAGAATAAACAGAGTTCTTTTAATCTTTCCATTTTTTGTGCTTTACTGGTTTTAAAGACAAGTATTTAAATTTTTTTCTTTTGGTAGTTACCCCTGGAATTTTAACTTGCTTAACTACCTTAACAAAATCTAAAAATAATTGATATCTTTAGCCTCATCCCAAATAATTCTTCAATTCCAATAACCAATTTGTTCTGTCTTGCTTTTTTTTAACTGCACAAATTAAACATTATTATTATTGCTTTCTACAGTCAATGTGTGTTTAGAATTACCCACATCTCAGACATTCTTACTGGGATCATTTTCTTTCTTCATGAACCCTACCCTTTGGAAATGCCTTATTTATTTATCCTTCTTGGAATTTATTGGAATTCCTGAATTTGTGGATTATTGTCTTTCATCAGTTATGGAAAATTCTCAGCCACTATTACTTTGAATATTGCCTCTTCCCCATTCTGTTATCTCTTTTTGGAACTCTGATAAGACACATATGGCAACTTCTCACTCTACAAACACATATCTTAATCTATCATAGTCTCTATCTCTCTCATTTCTGGGCTACATTCTTTGAAATTCTTTCAGATGTATCCTCTAGTTTATTTCAACTTTGCTCATCATGCGGTTTAACTTTTTTTTCAACATTTTATTATAATAATTTTTAAAATATAGATAAGTTGAAAGAATTTTATAACAAACTCCCATGTACTCACCACCTATATTCCACAATTAATGTTTTACTATATTTGTTTTATCACATATCTATCTATATGTCCATCCCTTTATGTAGCCATTAATCCAATTTTTATGCATATCAAAGTAAGTTGCAGCACCGGTATATTTCTCCCCAATACTTCCATTTATTTTTTATTGTCATTCTTATATTTTCCATTTCTAGAAGTTCCATTTGCTCCTTTTCCATATCTACCGGATCATTTCTGACGGTCTCTCACTCATCACATATCTTTCCAATTCCTTCTTTTATTGCAACATATTAGACATGTTTATTTTGTAGTCTATGCTTAAGGTTGTCTGATTTAGTAATTAAAAATATATAATGCCAAGTTAAATTTGAATTTCGGGAAACAATTTTTGTTGTTGTTGTTTTTTAGTATAAGTACAAAATATTTCATGAGACATACTTATACCAAAAAATTATTTATTGCTTACAGTGAAATTCAAATTTAACTGGGTACCCTGTATTTTATCTATTTTCTCATAATTTCCATATCTGAAGTTTTTATAGGACTGATTCTTTTATTTTGCTGTCTCTCACTCGTGATGGCTTTTTTCCTTGTGTATTTTATGATTTGGGGATTGTTAGCTCATCTTAGTTTAAATTTTTCTATCAGATTTCTGCCAGACCTAGGTTGAAGGTACATTCCTTCAGCAGAAGTTGCTTTTGCTTTTGCCAGGTGTCTGTGGCGCTATAGCTATGAGTCCACTTTAAACAAAAATTCTTAGCAGATGATTTTCTGGACTATGCAAAGAGTGAAAATTCAGGCCAGAAACCCTCAAGAGGGCTGTTGTTGTTTGCCATGGAGTTGTTTCCAACTCAAATCGACCCTATAGGACAGAGTAGAACTACTCATAGGGGCCCCTGGGGGGAGGAGCCTTGGTGGTGAAACAGTTAAGTAGTTGGTTGCTAACCGAAATTCAAACCCACCAGCCGCACTACAGAAGAAAGACCTGGCAATCTGCTCCTATAAAGATTACATCCTAGAAAACCCTATGGGATAGTTCTACTCTGTTACATGGGGTCACTATGAGTTGGAATAGAGTCCATGGCATACAGTAACAACAATCTTTATGGGAGCACAAATCGTTTTCTTTTTTAATTGTACTTTAGATGAAGGTTTACAGAACTAACAGTTTCTATTAACAGTTAGTACACATATTGTTTTATGACATTGGTTAACAACCCCACAACATGTCAACATTCTCCCTTCTCGACCTCGGGTTCCCTATTACCAGTTTTCCTGTCCCCTCCTCGCTTCTAGTCCTTGTCCCTTGGCTGTTGTGTCCCTTTAGTCTTGTTTTGTTTTATGGGCCTGTCTAATCTTTGGCTGAAGGGTGAACCTCAGGAGTGACTTGATTACTGAGCTAAAAGGGTGTCCGGGGACCATACTCTCAGGGTTTCTCCGGTCTCTGTCAGGCCAATAAGTCTGGTCTTTTTTTGTGAGTTAGAATTTTGCTCTACATTTTTCTCCTGCTCTGTCCAGACCCACTGTTGTGATCCCTGTCAGAGCAGTCAGCAGTGGTGGCCGGGAACCATCTAGTTGGACTGGACTCAGTCTGGTGGAGGCCGTAGCAGTTGTGGTCCATTAGTTCGTCCTTGGGGCTAATCTTTCCCTTGTATCTTGTTTTCTTCCTTCTCCCTTGCTCCCGAAGGGTTGAGACCAGTGGAGTATGTTAGATGGCTGCTCACTGGCTTTTAAGACCCCAGACACTACTCACCAAGGCAGAATGTAGAACATTTTCTTTATAAACTATGTAACGGCAATTGAGCTAGATGTTCCCCGAGACCATGGTCCACGTGGATGTGTCTGTGGAGCTTCCATGACCTTGCCTTGTACAAGTTGGGGAGCACAAATCTTTTTTTTTTTTAAATTGTACTTTAGATGAAGGTTTACAGAACAAATAGTTTCTCATTAAACAGTCAGTACGCATATTGTTTTTTATGACATTGGTTAACAACCCCACAACATGTCAACACTCTCCCTTCTCGTCCTTGGTTTTTTTTTTTGGTGAAAATATACATAGCCAAAGTTACACGATTTCAAAAGTTTCTACATGTACAATTCAGTGACATTGATCACGTTCTTCCAGTTGTGCTGTTATTCTCACTATCCTTTTCCAAATTATTCCATCACCATTGTCTTCAACTCGCTGCCCCCTAGGTTTCCTATCAAACCTTTTGAGTTGCTGCTGTCAATTTGATCTCACATAGATAATTCTTTTTTTTTTTTGTACCTTAGATGAAGGTTTATAGAACAAAGAGTTTCTCATTAAACAGTACACATATTGCCCTATGACAATGGTTAACAACCCCACAACATGTCAACACTGTCCCTGCTCAACCTTGGGTTCCCTATCACTAGCTTTCTTGTCCCCTCCTGCCTACTAGTCCTTGTCCCTGGACTGCTGTGCCTCATTAGTCCCGTTTTGTTTTATGAGGCTGTCCAATCCCCGGCTGAATGGTGAACTTCAGGAGTGACTTCACCACTGAGCTAAAAGGGTGTCCAGGGGCCATACTCTCGAGGTTTCCCTAGTCTGTCAGGCCAGTAAATCTGGTCTTTTTTTTGTGAGTTAGAATTTTGTTCTACATCCTTTTCCAGCTCTGTCCAGGACCCTTTATTGGGGAGCACAGATCTTTATGGGAGCATATTGCTAGATCTTTTCTCCTTTGGAGGGAGCACGTTCTAGTTGATTCCGACTCATAGCGACCCTGTAGGACAGTGTAGAACTGCTCCACAGGGTTTCCAAGGAGCGGCTGGTGGACTCAAACTGTCAACGTTTTGGTTAACAGCCAAGCTCTTAACCACTGCGCCACCAGGGCTCCTTCAAAAGGGCTGTTGTTGTTAGATGCCTTCAGGTCAGTTCCGATTCATAGAGACCCCGAGTACAACAGAACGAAACACTGCCTGGTCCTGTGCCATCCTCACAATCGTTTCTATGTTTGAACCCACTGTTGTAGCCACCGTGTCAGTCCATCTGTTTGAGGTTCTTCTTCTTTTTCACTGACCTTCTACTTTACCAAACATCATGTCCTTCTCCAGGGACTGGTCCCTCCTGATAACATGTCCAAAGTACGTGAGACGAAGTCTCGCCATCCTCGCTTCCAAGGAGTGCTCTGGCTGTTTATTTCTTCCAAGATAGACCTGTTCATTCTTTTGGCAGTCCATGCTATGTTCAGTATTCTTCACCAACACCACAATTCAAAGGCATCAATTCTTCTTTGGTGTTCCTTATTCATTCCTTTCGCATGCATATGAGGCAACTGAAAATATCATGGTTTGGGTCAGGCATACCTTAGTCCTCAAAGTGACATCTTTGCTTTTTAACACTTTAACGAGGTCTTTTGCAGCAGATTTGCCCAATGCAATATGGCATTTGACTTCCTGACTGCTGCTGATTGCGGATCCAAGTAAAATAAAATCCTTGACAACTTCAACCTTTTCTTCATTTATCACGATGTTGCTTATTGGTCCAGCTGTGAGGATTTTTGTTTTCTTTATGCTGGGGTGTAATCCGTACTGAAGGCTGTAGTCTTTGCTCTTCATCAGTAAGTGCTTCAAATCCTCTTCGCGTTCAGCAAGCAGGGTTGTGTCATCTGCATAACACAGGTCGTTAATGAGTCTTCCACCAATCCTGATGCCACATTCTTCTTCATATAGTCCAGCTTCTTGGATTATTTGCTCACATACAGATTGAATAAATATGGTGAAAGGATGCAACCCTGACACACACCTTTCTTGATTTTAAATCATGCAATATCCCTTTGCTCTGTTGAAGCAACTGCCTCTTGGTCTATGCACAGGTTCCTCATGAGCACAATGTAGTGTTCTAGAATTCCCATTCTTCGCAATGTTATCCAAAATTTGTTATGATCCACACAGTCGGATGCCTTTGCATAGTCAATAATACACAGATAAACATCTTTCTGGTATTCTCTGCTTTCAGGCAAGATCCATCTGACATCAGCAATGATATCCCTTGTTCCATATCCTCTTTCTTGTGGCTTGATTTTCTGGCATTTTCCTATTGCTGTACTGCTGCAAGTAGCTGCTAGTAGCCACAAAGTATAGGGTTGTGGGGGGACGACATTTTTTGGTCTTTTTTTAAACTTCTGCTCAAAGGCAATGTGGAAACAATTTTTCTTGCTAATGACCTCGTCTAAGTATGTCTTCTCCTACTTCATTTTTTAACTGAGAGTCTTACCATTCCTAAGTGCTGGCTACTCTGCACACATGGGGTCTCCATGAGTTGGAATTGACTTTGCAACTAACAACAACAATAACCCCACCCTGCATAGATTCAATCCTTGGTTAGTCCCTGCCGCCCTCGGGCTGAGGCTCTGGGTCATTTTGCAGCCCCTTCAGTGTTCATACTTATTTTCATGGACTTCTGTCTTGGTTTGTTCTTGGCATCAAAGAAATTCCTTTACTTCTTCAGATGCATCTGTTTATTTAAATGAATGATCTTAATATTTTAGTTGACTTTTCAGATGTTTTGTAGACCCTCCAACTAGACTTACTGCTGGAAACTGTGTCCTTTATTCATCAACAGATCTTTTGATTTTATAAAGTTAAAGTGTTGTATCAGGTGTTGTTATGTATGGAGATCTAAACCTTGCCAACCCTATCTGATTATTACCATATACAAAACAAAATAAGCACAATTCCTTTCAGAATTCTATCTTAACTTCAGAAGCCAGTCTTTTTCTGGGCGTGCCACATGGTATAAAATTAAATCAAGGTAGCTACATTGAAAAAAAAAAAAGTGTAACTGGAATGACCAGCTTTACCAGTTTGGTGCACAGATAAAGTCACATCCTTTTAATATTCAAGTAATCCACCTTATTGGAGAGAAAACTGGAGGCCCTGATCAGTCCACTGGTGATCTTCATTTCCGTTATTGCAACACCCATTCCCTGGCTGGGGTTCCTCAGGTACAGGCTCTTTATTTCAAACACTCTGCTTTAGTTCTAAAACTCACCCACAGGGCCTGAATGGCTGGGTCAGAAGGGGTGTTCAGCCTCCTCCACATGACAATGCTCTGGGTTATACTGCTGCCCTAATAATCTCTCCTGGGGCTTGGTTCGGATTCATCTTCCCTCATAATAAGCAATTGCCTGGGGACACTTGGGATCTTCTCCTAATGGTGGACCTCAGACAGATTCAGTCACTACATCTCAATTATTCTATAACATTATACCTCAAGAAAGAAAGAATGTGATGGAAGCAGAATAGCTCTTACAGAAATTGTTAAATAAAT
>NW_004444026.1:2782239-2812387 GCF_000243295.1 Trichechus manatus latirostris | reverse complement strand
TAAATATTTTAATATTAATGATTAAAAACATAGCTCCAGTAGAAAACTATTAGAGTTAATAAACGGGTTCAGTAAGGTTGCAGGATACAAGATCAATATATAAAAATCTATTGTATTTCTATACACCAGCAATGAACAGTCTATTCATAAAATTAAGAAAAAAGTTCTATTTACAATAGCATCAGAAAGAATTAAATACTAGGTATAAGGTTAACAAAAGAAGTGTAAGACTCGTACACTGAAAACTATAAAACACTGCTGAAAGAAATTAAAGAAGATAAATAAATGGAAAGGCATCCCATTTTCGTGTGCATGAGGGTCTCAGTCCCATATCCCTGGGAGGACTCTTGGTCTCTATGTAAAATTTCCTGTCCCCTTCCCAGCATTGCAAGGAGTTTTGGGAAGGGTAGCCTTTGTCAAATCATTAAAAAATGGTAATGCTATGTCCTTATCCCAGGGCAATAAGTGCCTAACTAAGAGGGGCCACTCACATAACTTGTCCTAAAAAAATTTTTTTTTCACTCTCAAGATGAGGTGACTTATGGTCTCCAACACTAGACATAGAAGCAGATGGAAACTTTCAAAGGACAGCTTTTAGCTTGAAAAGAATGTACAACTGTTTATCTCAGCAGATAATCACTACAAAAGAGTTTAAAGATGTGTCTATCCACTGATTGCTTATTAGTTGCAAGGAGAAAAGTAGTAACGCTACAGTAGTAAAGGCAGACAATAACTTGAGCAGGTGATAAAAATTAAGTTCACCAAATAAACACCTCTATTAAAAAAAGAAGAGAGATCCCAAATAAGCAACCTAACTTTACACCCTGTTATGGATTGAATTGTGTCCTCAAAAAATATGTATTGTAAATCCTAACCTCTAGGGTTGCTATGAGTCAGAATCGACTCAAAGGCAATGGTTTTTTTTTTTTTTGGTATGCCTGTGGTTATAATCACACTTGGGAATGGGTTGTCTTTTTTATGTTAATGACACAGGTTTAGTATAGGGTGTGTCTTGAGTCAATTTCTTTTGAGATATAAAAGATATTAAACAAGCAAGTGAGAGAAGCAGAGATGGGGGAAGAGAGATGCCAAGCCACAAGAAGATCACCCAGGAGCAGAAGCTCAAAGAGACAAGACCTGCCTCCAGAACCAACAGAGAGAGAAAGCCTTCCCCTAGAGCTGGCACCCTGAATTTGGACTTCTAGCCTTCTAAACTGTGAGAAAATAAATTTCTTTTTGTTAAAGTCACCCATTTATGACATTTCTGTTACAGCAGCACTAGATAAACAAGACACAGCGCTATGAACTAGAAAAAGAAGATTGAACTAAACCCAAAGCCAGCCAAAGGAAGAAAATAATAGAGATTGTTGTTGATGTTGTTGTTAGGTGCTGTTGAATCAATTTCAACTCATGGCAGGCCCATGTGACAGAGTAGAACTGTCCCATAGGGTTTCCTAGGCTGTAATCTTTACCATAGCAGATCACCAGGTTTTCTCCCAGGGAGCCGCTGGATGCGTTTGAATCAAACACTTAAATGTTGCACCACCAGTGCTCCTTAATAGATATTAAAGAGAGATAAATGAAATAAAGACTAGAAAAACAATAGAGAAAATCAACAAAACCAAAAGTTGTTTCTTTAAATACATTAACAAAATTGTCAAGCCTTTAAGACTGACCAAGGTAAAAAAGAGAAGGTACAAATTAATAAAATCAAGAATGAAAGAGGGGATATCACTCCAACTTCAAAAATAAATAAATAAATAAATAAGGGAATACTATGAACAACTCTATGCCAGTAAATTAGATAATTTAGATGACAAATGGACAAATTCCTAGGAAGACATAAAGTATCAAAATGGATCCAAAACAAAAACGAAAATACCAGAAAATCTTAATAGACCTATATCAAGCAAAGAGATTGAATTAGTAATTTAAAAACTTCCCACAAAGGAAAGCTCAGGACCAGATACCTGCAGTGAATTCTACCAAACATTTAAAAAAGAATTAATATCCATTCTCTACAGACTCTTCCAAAAAAATAGAAAAGAATGGACACTTCTCAACTCATTCTATGAGAAATACAAAGACAGGTAAAAACATCACAAGAAAAGGAAACTACAGACCAGTAGCCCTTCTGAATACAGACACAGATATCATCAACAAAATAGTAGCAAATGGGATCCATCAACATATAAAAAGGTTTATACATCATACTATGATGTCTTATTATATACCATAATTATTTTTCTTTGTTGCTGGATTCAGTTTACTAGTATTCTTCGTTTAATATGGTTGGTTTAACATCTGAAAATCAATTAATGTAATATATCAAGTTAATAGAATCAAGGGCAAAATCATAAGATCATCTCAATAGTTACAGAAAAAGCATTTGACCAAAACCTGCTCAGAGGTAAATTTATAGCAATAAACACACACATCAAAAAAGAAGAAAGGGCCAAAATCAATGCCTTAACCCTACACTCAAACAAATAGAAAAAGAAAAGCAAAGGAAGCTCACAGCCACCAGAAGAAAGGAAATAATAAAGATTAGAGCAGAAATAAACATCAGAAAACAGAAAAACAATCAAAAGAATCAATAAGACTAGAAGTTGGTTTTTTGAAAAGATTAATGAAATTGATAAACCCCTGGCCAAACTGACAAAAGACAAGAAGGAGAAGATGAAAATAACCCAAATAAGAAATGAGATAGGTGACATTACAACAGAACCAACTGAAATAAAAAGGATCATAACAGACTATTATGAAAAATTATACTCCAACAAATTTGAAAACCTAGAAGAAATGGAGAAATTTCTAGAAACACAATACCTACTCAAACTATCACAAACTGAGATAGAAAATCTGAACAGATCCATAACAAGAGAAGAGATTGAAAAGTTCATAAAAAAAGAAACTCCCAACAAAAAAAAGCCCTGACCCAAATAGCTTCTCTGGAGAATTCTACCAAACATTCAGAGAAGAGCTCATACCAGTACTACTCAAACTACTCAAAAACATAGAAAAGGAAGAAATACTACAAAATTCATTCCATGAAGCCAGCATAACCCTGATACTAAAGTCAGGCAAAGATACCACTAAAAAAAGAAATTATAGACCCATATCCCTCATGAATATAGACGTAAAAATTCTCAACAAAATTCTAGCCAATAGAATATAACAGCATATCAAAAAAATAATACACCATGACCAAGTGGGACTCATACCAGGTATGCAAGGATGGTTCAACATTAGAAAATCAATCAGCATAATCCACCACATAAATAAAGAAAAAGAATCACAGGATCATCTCAATCAATGCAGAAAAGGCATTTGATAAAGTCCAACACCCATTCTTGACAAAAACTCCCAGCAAAATAGGAATAGAAGGGAAATTCCTCAACATAATTAAGAGCATATATACAAAACCAACAGCCAACATTATTCTCAATGGAGAGAAACTGAAAGCATTCCCCTTGAGAACGGAAACCAGAGAAGGATTCTGTTTATCATCACTCTTATTCAATATTGTACTGGAAATCCTAGATAGAACAATAAAGAAAGGGAAATACAGGACATACAAATTGGTGAGAAAGAAGTAAAACTATTCCTATTCACAGATGATATGACCATATACATAGAAAATCTCAGAAACTCCACAAGAAAGTTACTAGACCTAATAGAATTCAGCAAAATGGCAGAGTACAAGATCAACTTACAAAAATTGGTTTGATTCCTCTACACCAACAAAGAGAACTTCGAAAACAATACCACTTACAAAAGCCCCCCAAAAGATAAAATACTTAGGAATAAACTAACCAAGAATATGAAAGACTTATAAAAAGAAAACTACAAAACACTACTGCAAGAAACCAAAAGAGACCTACATAAATGGAAAAACATACCATGCTCATTGATAGGAAGACTTAACACTATGAAAATGTCAATACTACCCAAAGCAATCTGTAAATATAATGCAATCCCGATCAAAATTCTGGCATCATTCTTTAATGAGATGGAAAAACTAATCACCAACTGTATATGGAAAGGAAAGAGGCCCTGGATAAGAAGAGCATTATTGAAGAAGAAAAACAAAGTAGGAGGCCTCACACTCCCTGATTTCAGAACCTACTATACAGCCATGGTAGTCAAAACAGCCTGGTACTGGTACAATGACAGACACATAGACCAATGGAGCAGAATTGAGAACCCAGAAGTAAATCCATCCACCTATGGAGAGGTGATCTTTGACAAAGTGTCGAAGTTCATTAAATGGGGAAGAGATAGTCTCTTTTACAAATGGTGCTGACAAAACTAGATATCCGCTTGCAGAAAAATGAAACAAGATCCATATGTCACACCATACACAAAAACTAACTCAAGATAAGACAAAGATCTAAATGTAAAACCTAAAACTATAAAGATCATGAAAGAAAAAATAGGGACAATGCTAGAGGCCCTAATATATAGCATGAATAAAATAGCAAACATAAGTGAAAATGCACAAACAGCAGAAAGTAAACTAATAACTGGAATCTCCTAAAAATTAAACACTTATGCTCATCAAAAGACTTCACTAAAAGAGTAAAAAGAGAACCTACAGACTGGGAAAAAGTCTTTAGCTACAACATATCCAACAAGGGTCTAATCTCTAAAATTTATAGAAAACTTCAACACCTCGGCAACAAAAAGACAAACAACCCAATTAAAAAAATGGGCAAAGGACATGAACAAACACTTCTTCACTAAAGAAGACATTCAGGTGGCTAACAAACACACAAAGAGATACTCGCAATCATTTGCCATTAGAGAGATGCAAATCAAAACTACAATGAGTTACCATCCGTCTTAGTCATCTAGTGCTGTTATAACAGAAGTACCACAAGTGGATGGTTTTAACAAAGAGAAGTTTATTTCCTCACAGTCAAAGTAGGCTAAAAGTCCAAATTCAGGGCATCAGCTCCAGCGGAAGGCTTTTTCCTCTCTGTTGGCCTTCTTCTCTTCGGTGTTCCCCTGGACTAGGAGCTTCTCTGCGCCGGGACCCTGGTTGAAAGGACGCGCTCTGCTCCCGGCACTGCTTTCTTGATGGTATGAGGTCCCCTGTCTCACTGCTTACTTCTGTCTTTTATATCTCAAGAGATTGCCTCAGGACACAATCCAGTCTTGTAGATCCAGTCCTGCCTTACTAACACAACTGCCACCCATCCTCTCTCATTAACATCATTGAGGCAGGTTTACAACATACAGGAAAATCACACAGTACCAGGAATCATGGCCTAGCCAAATTGATACAAACATTTTTTGGGGGACATAATTCAAACCATGACACCATCTCACCCCAGCAATAATGACACTGATCAAAAAAACAGAAAACAGCAAATGCTGACAAGGTTGTGGGGAGATTGGAACTCTTATACATTGCTGGTGATGGCACCACCACTATGGAAAATGGTATTGTGCTTCCTTAAAAAGCTAGAAATAGAAACATCATATGATCTGGGGTTTTCCACTTAAACATTTTCATGACCTTGAGTTACATCACAGATCAGTTACTGGGTTTGTAATCATACACTTAACATTTAAACATTATGTTTTTTAATTTTCTCTCTTGAAGTAAAGACTGGAATTTACCCAGTTATTTTGCTAGGATATAATGTTCCTTCAGGGAAGATACTGATATTGGAAATCACAAAGAAAAGAATGTCCACATATCCTAGATTCAAACAGTCAGCCATTTCTCAGATGCAGCACTGACTGAAAAGCTTTAAGGTTTTTGAGAAAGTAAGGAAGAACACAAGAAAGGGAAAAGCAAGAAAAATGAAGACAGAAAGAAAAATGAAAGACTAACATAATTACAAATCCTCTGAAATGGTGCATCATAGTATCAAAAAAAAAAAAAATTATCTTCCTTCTTCTGGGATCATCTTGTCTTGACCTAACTGCTTTTCCAACATTCGAAAGGATTAAAGAAGCCCTCTCCTTAAATATTACTGTTGCCTTATAGAGATCCTCAGTCTCTATCCCATGTGACTAGGAGAGTTGGCAGTTGCTAAGAACTCTGAAAAATAGTAAATACATAGTTATGCAAAGAGAAGGGGTAATATAGCAGATTAAACACAAGCATCCGATTTTGTTCCCTCCTGAAATTTTATTAAAACCTGAGTAAGAGAATGCTTTTTAAAAAGACATAAGATAACAAGGATGAAGACAATCGGAAAGGAGACAAAAACTATGGCAACTAGAAAGTAGATGGATAGGACTAATAGACCACAACTACCACAGTCTTCACCAGACTGAGTCCAGCACAACTAGATGGTGCCCAGCTACCACCACTGACTTCTCTGACAGGGATCACAACAGAGGGTCCCAGACAGGGCTGGAGAAAAATGTAGCACAAAATTCTAACCCACAAAAAAAAAAAAAAAAAAAGACCAGATTTACTGGTCTGACAAAGACTGGAGAAACTCCGAGAGTATGGCCCCTGGACACATTTTTAGCTCAGTAATGAAGTCACTCCTGAGGTTCATCCTTTAGCCGAAGATTAGACAGGCCCATACAACAAAATGAGACTAAATGGACACACAAGCCCAGGGGCAAGGGCGAGAAGGCAGAAGGGGACAGGAAAGCTGATAATGTGGAACTTAAGGTCGAGAAGAGGAGAGTGTTGACGTGTTGTGGGGTTGGCAACCAATGTCCCAAAATAATATGTATATTAGTTGTTTAATGAGAAGCTAGTTTGCTCTGTAAACTTTCATCTAAAGTACAAAAAAAAGAAAAAAAAAGAATTTAAATTGAAACTAAAAAAAGAAAGTAGATGGATAAATGGTACCAACTTAGAAGACCTCAGGAAGCTGGATTCCCAAGACTGCAAAGGAGGAAGCTGAGAAGCAATCCAAATTACATTTCAGAATCCTGAAAAAAAAAAAAAAATTAGAAAACCCAGCAGGACCAGGTACCTCTGGGATTTAGGGTGAAAGTTATGGCTAAAATAAGGACAGGGTAAAAACCGATTGTGGAACAATGAAATATCTAGATCTTCTCCCCAACTCCACACTACTGGGCAACTTTGCCTCATCTATCACGCCAAAAAAAAAATCATGTGCATTCTCTAAAGAAGGTCTTTGAACTAGGGAAGGCTGAGAACAGTTGAAGGTATAGGTAAAATTAAGAGACAGTATGCAAGAATAATTTTTATTCTCAGGAAATACACAATGATATATTATGAGTTAAAGGAGAATGACGTACTAATTGCCATCCTCAAATGGTTTAGAAAAAATAAACAGTAATTTGTGTATGGGAAAAAATGTTAAATGTGGCAAAACTCTAAAAATTGGTAAATCTGGATAAAGGATATATGGAAATTCTCAGTACTATTCTTGCAACTTTTCTCTAAGTTTCAAATTATTCCAAAATGAAAAGTTCAAAAGAGAGAAAACGCACATACTGAATACTGAATGCAAAGAATATTAGACCCCTTCTGACCCCACCTATTGGTTAGTCAGACCCTTACTCTTCAGAAAGGAGATCTGAATACCCCTCTCTGGGGAATTTGAGCAGCCCAAGAGGTAAGCCTTAAAAATAGTTAATTGGAGATTTCTCTCCCAAGCAGCCATTGAGAGTGCCCTCATGAAGATAAGGGTCAATAAGCCCCATTCAAACAGTCAAAACTTCTAATCACCTTTATAGTACGCCACATTTAATCATAAACAGATAGCAAAAGAGACAAGACACACAGATACCAAAACAAACAAACAAACAAAGCCCAGCTTGTAAAGAGAATCAGACACTATGCAAAGAGAAAAATCTGGTGAAAAAAACTATCATTAATGTCTTCAGAGAGATAAGGTGTTATATTAATGAAACAAAAAAAGGGATACAATCAAAAGGACAATTAAGAGAATAAAAAATAGCTCTTAGAAATTAAAAACATGTTAGCAGAAATAAAGATCTCAATAAAATATTAGAAGATATGGGTTTGGAAATTTCCCAGAAAGTAGGGAAAAAAAACAAAGAGATAGAAAATTAGATATAAAGAGTGAGAAAATAAGAGGATCCATCCAGTACATACAAAACCCAAACAAATAGGAGCACTGGAAAGAGAGAAAAATCATTAATATATAATTCGATAATGTCTCAGAACTGAAGGACAAGTGTCTTGCACAATGGAAAAAAGACTTACACTAAGGTACATTACTTTTAAATTTCAGGACACTGAGAACAAAGAGAAGATTCTAGAAGCTTCTAGAGACAGAAAAAAAGTTTGTTTTTTTTTTAAGAGGGCAGAATCTGGAGTCTGAATGGCTTTGTATTTTTCATTAGAAACCCTGGAAGCAAGAAGACTACACAGCATTGTCTTCAAGATTCTGTAGAAAAATTATTTCTATATATCACTTTATTTTATACCTAGTTCATTTAACACTCATATATAAAAATAGATTAAAATTGGCCTCTCATATACCCTTTCCTCGAGAAATTCTCAAAAAAAAAAAAAAAAAAAACTGAGCCAAGAACCAGAAAAGATGTGTGATGCAAAAAAGATCTCACATAGGAATGAAGCAAAAGGAATCATAAGAAGGACCATAAAGGAGCCCTGGTGGCACAGTGGTTAAGAGCTACAGCAAGCTATGGCTGTTAACCAGAAGGTCGGCAGTTCGAATCTACCAGCCGCTCAAAGAAGGACTATGAAAGGAAGTTCTCAGATCACAGCTACACACCAGATGGAGAGGGCAACCTATCCAGATAGGAGCAGTGTACTCAAAAGACAGACATATTGACAGCAATAATTCCCAAGATCCCTACTGCCATTGTCCCATCTTTTTAAGTGTCAGGGTAAGCCTGACATTGATTCTTATCTGATCTTGGCTTGAATTAACTTTATATTAATGAATTTCTGCTCTTCTCTCCATGCCCTGCTGGCTAGATCAACTGAGTACACTCACTTTCCCCAAGAGATGTAGTATGCTTTGATCTACTCATGAGAGCTAGAGATGGGCCATGAGCATAGAAGCCAAAAATACAGAGCAACCCACTCTCTCTGACATATTTCTGCCATGCATCCAATACCTGGTTTATATATACTTCAGCCCTGCCAGATACCATGGTAAGCCCTATGATACTCAGCCTCATTCATGAAACTCATCTAACAGTGGCCCTTTCTTTACACATTTAGGTTTTTACCTGTTATTCAGTTTCTCAAAATTGTTTTGCTTAGGAATATAAACATAGATGAAAGTCTATTTTTTTTTTAAAAAAGGAAACTATTAACACAGGATGGTGGTTACCTGAAAGCTGGGGATGGGGAGATGGAGGGAAATGCAATTGGAGGAAAAATATCAAAGGTACCAGTAATATTCTATTCATTAATTTGAGTGTGCGTGTGTATGTGTGTGTGTGTGAGAGAGAGAGCAGGTCCGGGGAAAGAGTGCATGCTACGTAGATGTTCATCATATTCTTATTATTCTAAAAATTGTACATATATGTTTTATACATGTATCTGTACATCAATATGTATGCTATATTTTATAACAAAACTTTCTTTTACAAGAAAGAAATATTAATATAACCATTCCAGCTCTCTTTTGTTTACTATTTACTCAGAACATCTTTTATCTATCCTTTCATTTTAACTTATTTGTGCCTTTGGGTTTAAAATGAGTCTCTTGTAAGCAGCAAATAATTGGATCATGGTTTTTGTTTGTGGTTTTTTTTTTTGTCTGTTTGCTTTGTTTTGTTTTTGCCTTTTTTTAAACCCATTCTTCCAATCTCTGCCTTTTAATTGGTGAGTTTAGTCCATTTATATTTAAAGTGATTAGTGATTATCAAAAGGCTTACTTTTGCTGTTGTGTTATTTGCTTTTTATATGTCTTACACCCTTTTTGTTCCTCAATTCCTCCTATAATGCCTTCTCTTGTGTTTGATTTTTTCTGGTATACCATTTTGATTCCCTCTTCATTTCCTTTTCTGCAGATTTTTAAGTTATTTTCTCTAGTTATTCAGTAGTTCTTTAGTTATTTTGTTAGTAATTTCCTACAAACTATGGAGATTATAGTTAGCATCCTAATTTTATAACAATATCATTTGCACTGATACCAATTTAGCTTCAATAGCATACATTAACTCTGCTCTTATTCAACTTCATCCCACCCTTATGTTGTTCTCATCACAAATTACATCTTTATCCATTGTGTGCTTGTTAACATAGATTTATAATTATTGTTTTATGTATTTGTGTTTTAAATCATACTGTTGTTGTTGTTAGGTGCTGTCGAGTTGGTTTCAACTCACAGTGACCCTATAGGACAGAGTTGAACTGCCCCATAGCATTTCCAAGGAGCAGCTGGTGGATTTGAACTGTTGACCTTTTGGTTAGCAACCACGCTTTTAACCACTACATCACAAAGGCTCCATTTTAAATCATATAGGAAACAAAAAGAGGTGTTACATACCAAAAATATAATAATACTAGCTTTATATTTACCTATCTAGTTTCCTTTACCAGTCATTAAGGTGACAATACTAATATCAGACAAAACAGATTTTAAGTAATAAATTATGACAAGAGACAAAGAACATTTTATATTGATAAAAGGGTCAATTCATGAAAAGATATAAAAATTATAAACACATATGCATTAAACAACAGAGCCCCAAAATATATGAAGCAAACTTTGATAGAATTGAAGGGAGAGATAGATATTTCTACATTAACAGTTAGAGACATCAACATCCCACTTTCAATAATGTATAGAATATCTAGACTGAAGATTCATAAGGAAAAAAAAGAGCTGGAACAATGCTATAAACCAAATTGATCTAAGAGACATATATAGAACACCAAAAGCAGAATATACATTCTTCTCAAGTGCACATGAGATATTTTCCAGTATAGAGCAAGGTCTACAGTTCAAACTCTGCAGGGGAAAGATGTGTAAGTCTGCTTCCATAAGGATTTTCATCCTTGGAAACCCTATGGGGTAGTTCTACCCCGTCCAATAGGGTCACTAAGAGTCAAAATTGACTTGATAGAAGTGGGTTTGGTTTCGCTTTTGGTTTTAGGCCATAAAACAATTCTCAGTAAATTTTTAAAAAGTCACAATCGTACAAAGTATTTTCTCCAACCACAATGGAATGAAGCTAAAAATCAATAACAGAGGAAAATTTAAAAATCCATAAATATATATAAATTAAACAATATACTCTTAAACCATCAATATGGCAAGAAGAAATCGCCAGGAAAATTAGTAAATACTTTGAGACAAATAAAAATGAAAGCACAACATGCCAAGCACGTGGAATACAGAAACAGCAGTACTCAGAGTGAAATTTATAGCTCTAAATGTCTACATTAACTTAAAAAAAAAAGAAAAAGAAAGAAAGATTCACATCAACAAATTAACTTTACACCTTAAGGAAACAGGAAAAAAAAAAGAGAGAGCAAACTAAACACAAAGACCGCAGAAGGAAGGAAATAATAAAGAATAGAGCAGAGATAAACAGAATAGAAATATAAAAACAATTTAGAGAATCAATGAAACCAAAAGTTAGTTCTTTTAAAGGATCAACAAACTTTACAAACCTTTAGCTAGACTAAGAATAAAAAAGATACAAATAACTAAAATCAGAAAAGAAAGTGGTGACATTACTAGAGATCAGTAATCAAAATCATCCCAACAAAGAAAAGTCCAGGACCAGATGGCTTCACTGGTAAATTATTCTAAATATTTATATATATAAAAACCCAATCATACTCAAATTCTTCCAAAAAATAAAGAAGAAACACATTACTCTGATACAAAAGCCAAAGATAGAAGAAAAGAAAACTACAAATCAATATTCCCATAGATGCAAAAATCCTCAACAAAATACTAGCTACCCAAATCCACCATGATTAAGTAGGGATTATTTTGGGAATGCAAGGTTGGCTTAACATCCAAAAATCAATCAATGTAATTCAACATATTAATAGAATAAAGGAGAAAAACAATATGATCATTTCAATAGTTACAGAAATAGCATTTGTCAAAATTAAACACCACTTTATCCATTAAAAAAAAAAACTCTCAGCAAAATAAGGAATAAAAGGAAACTTCCTCAACCTGAGTAAGGAGATCTACAAAACAACCTATTGTGATTCACAAGGGTTTCACTGGCTAATTTTCAGAAGTAGATTGCATTCCTTTCTTCCAGCATAGCTTCCAGCATCATAGAAACATGCAAGCCGCCACACTATGACAAACTGACAGACCATGGATTACCAAAAGAATGAACCAGGCACTTCTGAGCAACATGGCACTATAGGCAGAAGCACCATGCCGTCCGTCCACAGCAAAGATCTGAAAAACAAACCAAACAGAGAAAACGTCAATCCTGAAACCCTAAGCATCAAATGAAGAGATAAAGAACTCAGCCAAGCACTGAATGGAATAAGAAACTGGCAGAGAAGGGAGAGTGAGGAGAGATACATGCAGAGGTCCCCTATCAGCTAACACAGCACAGATCCGCCATCCTGGACTCCTACTGGAGATCAGTGAACAGGGGTATGGGAAAGCAGCTTCACAGAGCCTCCAGCAGGAGACAGAACAACCAGTAACCAGCAATATATGCTTTCTCACCCCCCACCCGTTTTCACCCCCACTCAGCCTCCTCTGCTTCCTGTGGCCAGTCTCTTAGCCAGGAAGCACCAGCTTCACCCCAGTGCTGCTTGGATTCCACCTGCCTGCACTGGCCGGCTCCCTGAGTGCCATTTGTTGGCTGCTGTTGTTGCTTCTTTCCGTTTCTTTTGATTTCTTCCATACCTCTCACCACCTCCCTCTCCTTTCTCTCAAATACCTGGCTCCGTGCACCATCTTTGCTTCTTCCTGAGAGGCTATGAGACTGCTTCCTGGCCTGTGTTGCCACGCTGGTGGGATTCCAGGGTTTTTGTTTGTTTGTTTGTTTTGAATTGTTTCTTTGTTTGTTTTCTTTTTCTTTTCTCGAATTGGGAGCCCATTCTAGCCAGGCAGTACTGCGTGACTTGGGACCTACCCTCTCAGTTTGTGCAGATGTGCACAGGGATCCCTGAGAACATTTCTTGTTGTTTTTTTTTTTCTGTTTTTTGGGGGGGTTTCTTGCTCTTTTTTTATTATTTGTTTTTTTTCCCTCTTTTTCCCTTTTTGTCTTTCTTCATTACTCAGTTTCTCATCTCTCTATATGTACCTTCTCTTGCTGTCTCCTGAATACCTGGCCCTGAGTGACACCTCTACCCTTTTCGCCAGTCTGTACTTCACGGCCTGGGAGCAACTTCCCCAGACCTCACAGCCACACCAGTGGGATCCCTGGGGGCTTTGCTTTTCTTTTTTCTTTCTAATTTTTATTTATACATTTTTTTCTTTTCTTCTTCTTCTCTTTTTTGTTTTTCTCCATTTCTCAGTTTCTCATCTCTGCACTTGAACGGCAAGCTCCCTTAGCATGCTTTTTTGTTTGTTTGTATGTTTTTGGCTCCTGTTCTTCTCTCCTCTCTCTCCTCTTTCCCATATCCATCTTAGCTCCACACATCACAATCTACCCCCTCCATCCTCCCTACCAGCACCGTGTGCTGAACATCACAACCCCAAGCAGCACAGGCATGGCCTACCGGAACCTGCCCTGCACTGATAACCAGCCTGCCCTGTTGGTCCTATTATGTGCCACAAGTAACCCATCCCAGAAACTCCTCTTCAGCTAGACCTGCCCTGCTGTACCATATCTGAGTGACTGACCCCGCCGATTGGAGAAGGAGGCTAAAAGTATCATGCCCACAGAAGAGCAAATGAGAAAGAACACACAGCCTGCCTGCTCAGACATAACCAAATAAAACAAAAAAGCAGGACAAAACAAACAAATCTATAATCAATAAAGAAGGAAGATAACTACCGAATGCCCTGAAGACAGCAGACAATATCAAAACATTTACAAAAACAGGACAGGATGGTTCCAGTAGGCATCCAAAATAAAACACCAGATGGCTTTCAAGTAGAAGAAAAGGCACTAGAACTACCGATAGGGAATTCAGATCTCTAATATTCAGATCCTTTCAAGTAGAAGAAAAGGCACTAGAACTACCGATAGGGAATTCAGATCTCTAATATTCAGAGCTATCCAAGAGTTGAAGCAGAAAGCGGACAAAAATGAGGGAAAAATAGACAAATTCATGGAAAATACAGACAAAAAAATGGAAGAATTCAGGAAAATAATGCAGGAACAAATGCCAAAATAAATTCACAACTAGAAATCATACAAAAATAACAATTAGAAATCCAAAAGATAAACAACAAGATTTCAGAAATGGATGGTGTCGTAGAAGGGCTGAGGAGCAGGTTTGAAATGGTGGAAGACAGAGTCAGTGAACTTGAAGACAAACACTTGGATACAACTCTGTTTGAGGAAAAATCAGAAAAAAGAACAAAGAAAAATGAAGAGACCCTGAGAATTATGTGGGATACAATCAAAAGCAAAAATTTTCCAGTGATTGGAGTTCCATAACAGGGGGAGAAAACAGAAAACACAGAGATCATTGAAGAATTGCTGACGGAAAACTTCCCCAATATCATGAAAGATGAAAAGCTGGCCATCCAAGAAGCTCAACGAACCCCATATAGGATAGACTCCAAAAGGAAATCACGAAGGTATATCATACTTAACTCTCACTAAAACCAAAGAAAAGAATTGTGACAGCAGCTTGAGAAAAATGAAAAGTCACATACAGAGGAGAAACAATAAGACTAAGCTCAGATTATTCGGCAGAAACCATGCAGGTAAGAAGGCAATGAGATGACATATATAAAACCTTGAAAGAAAAAAATTGCCAGCCGAGAATAATATATCCTGCAAAGCTCTTATTCAAATATGATGGTGAAATTAGGACATTTCCAGATAAACGGAAATTAAGGGAATATGTAAAAACCAAACCAAACTTACAAGAATTATTAAAGAGAGTCCTTCAATCTGAGAACAAAGAACATCAGCTCACAGGCTGAATCTAGGATGCAGGATCGTACCAGCCAGATACCAGTCTAGGAAATGAACTCTCAAGGACTACCCAAAACCGAAAGAAATACAACAGCAAATCAGAGAAGTTAATCTGTAAATGACAACAACATCAGAACAATAAAAGAGGGAATACATGGTGTAGGTAGAGAACCTTCTAATGGAGAGCAAGACAAGGCAGTACCAAGTAATAATAGACTGCTTCAAACTTAGGAAGATAAGGGTAAATTTCAAGGCAATCACAAAGAAAGTTAACAAAACTACTCATAAAAATAAAGAGGAAAAACACACAAAAAGAAACAATCTTTGTTGGTTACAAGGGATGGGAGGGGTGGGGGGGAAATACTAAATAGACAATAGATAAGTGGTAACTTTGGTGAAGGGTGAGACAGTACACAATACTGGAGAAGCCAGTACAACTTGTACAAGGAAAGGTTATGGACGCTCCACAGACACATCCAAACTCTCTGAGGGACTGAATTGCTGCGTGGAGGGCTGTGGGGACCATAGTCTCAGGGAACATCTAGATCAATTGTCATAACCCAGTTTATAGAGACAATGTTCTACATTCTACCCTGGTGAGTAGCATCTGCGGTCTTAAAAGCCTGTGAGCAGCCATCTAACATACTCCACTGGTCTCAACCCTTCGGGAGCAAGGGAGAAGGAAGAAAACAAGATACAAGGGAAAGATTAGTCCCAAGGAATAATGGACCATAACTACCACAACCTCCACCAGACTGAGTCCAGTACAACTAGATGGTTCCTGGCTACCACTCCTGACTGCTCTGACTGAGATAACAACAGAGGGACCCGGACAGAGCTGGAGAAAAATGTAGAACAAAATTCTAACTCACAAAAAAAGACCAGACTTACTGGCCTGACAGAGACTGGCAAAATCCCGAGAGTATGGCCTCCAGATACTGTTTTAGTTCAGTAATGAAGTCACTCCCAAGGTTCACCATTCAACCAAAGATTAGACAGCCCCATAAAACAAAATGAGACTAATGGGGCACAAAAGTCCAGGGACAAGGACTAGAAGGCAGGAGGGGACAGGAAAGCTGGTAATAGGGAACCCAAGGTTGAGAAAGGACAGTATTGACATGCTGTGGGCTTGTTAACCATTGTCATAAAACAATATGTGTACTAACTGTTTAATGAGAAACTGTTCTGTAAACCTTCATCTAAAGTACAATTTAAAAAAAAAATGAACTAACCAGTCTTAGAAGAAATACACCCAGACTGTTCCTTAGAAGTGAGGATGGTGAGACCTCAACTAAGTTACTTTGGACAAGTCACCTAAGGAATCCACGAAAGAGAAAAAAAGCTATATAAATTAAAGAGATTATAAGAGAATAGAATAAACAATTTTACACCAACAAATTAGATAATCTAGATAAACTGGACAAATTCTTATAAATACACTAATAACCAAAACTGATTCAAGAAGAAATAGAAAATCTCAACAGACCTATAACAAGTAAAGAGATTTAATCAGTATAAAAATCCTCCAAAAGAGAAAAGTTCAGGACCAGATGGCTTCACTGATGAATTCTACCAAACAGTTATAGAAGAATTTATATCAGTCCTTCTCAAAATCTTCCAAAAAACAGAAGAAAAGGGAATATTTTCTAATTCACTTTATGAGGCCAACAAAACCCTGATACCAGACATATAAAATGATCACAAGAAAAGAAAAATCACAGATCAATATCCTTTAGGAATATAGATACAAAAATTCTCAACAAAATAATAGAAAACTGAATCTACCAGCAAATTAAAAGGATTATATACCATGACCAAGTGTGATTTATCCCAGAAATGCAAGGGTGGTTCATCATATGAAAATCAATCAATATAATACACCACATTAATAGAATGAAGGGAAAAAAAGACACATGATTATTTCAATAGATGCTGAAAAAGCATTTGACAAAATTCAACACCCTTTCGTGATAAAAACACTCAGCAAACTAGAAATAAAGTGAGGTTCCTTAACATGAAAAATGGTACTTATGAAAAATCCACAACTACTATACTCAGTGGTGGAAGAACTGAATGCTGTCCAAGATCAGGAATAAAACAAGGATGCCCGCATTCACTACTGCTATTCAATATTTTACTGGAAGTCCTAGCCAGAGAAATTAGGCAAGAAAAAGAAAAAAAAGTCATCCAAATTAGAAAAGAAGGAGTAAAACTATCTCTATTTTTAGGGGACATGATTCTATCTATAGAAAATCTCTCAGAATACACACAGACAAATTCACAATTAGAGCTAATAACCAATTTCTGCAAAGTTTTAGGGTATAAGATGAACAGACAAAAATCAGTTGTGTTTGTCTTAGTTACCTAGTGCTGTTATAACAGAAATACCACAAGTGGGTGGCTTTAACAATCAGAAGATTGTTTTCTCATAGCTTAGGAGGCTAGAAGTCTGAATTTAGAGTACCAGCTCTAGAGGAAGACTTTCTCTCTCTTTTAGCTCAGAGGAAGGTCCTTGTCTCTTTGAACTTCTGCTCCTGGGCTATCTTCATGTGGCTTGGCACCTCTCTTCCCCTATCTCTGCTTCTCTGGCTTACTTGTTTAATCCCTTTTATATCTCAAAAGAGACTGACTCAAAATATACCCTAATCCTGCCTCATGAACATAATAAACATAACCTAATCTTCATCAACACAACCTAATCCCGCCTTATTAACATAAAAACACAACCCGTTCACAAATGGGATTATAACCACAGGCAAAGTTAGGATTTACAACATGTATTTTTGGGGGACACAGTTCAATCTATAACAGTGTTTATATACATCAGAAATAAACAGTTTGAAAAGAAAATTAAGAAAATCATTCCATTTACAATATCATGCAAAAGACTAAAATACATAGGAATAAGTTTAACCAAGGAGATGAATGATTCGTACACTAAAAATTACAAATGTTGCAGAAAGAAATTAAAGAAAACCTAAATAAATGGAAAGATATTCTGTGTTCATGGACTGCAAAACTTAATACTGTTAATAGGACAATACTCCTCAAAGAAATCTACAGACTCAATGCAATTCATATCAAAATTTCAATGGCAATTTTGCAGAAACATAAAAGCTGATCTTCAAATTTATATGAAACTGCAAGGGGACCCGAATAGCCAGAATAATAATGAAAAACAAAAATAAAGTAGGAAGACTCACACTTCCCTATTTCAAAACTTACTACAGAACTAAGGTAATTAAATAGTGTGACACTGTTGACAAATGGAACAGATTAAGAGTCCAGAAGTGAACCCAAACATCTATGGCCAATTAATTTTTGACAATACTGCTAAGACCATTCAATGGAGAAAGAACAGTCTCCAACAAACAGTGCTGGGACAACTGTATACCCACATGAAGTTGGACTCCCACTTAACTCCATATATGAAAGTTAACTCAAATGAATCAATAAACTAAATATAGAAGCTAAAACTATAAAACTTTTAGAAGAAAACATAGAGGTTAATCTTCATAACCTTGGACTTGGCAATGGATTCTTAGATTTGACCCTGAAAACACAAGCAGCAAAAAAAAAAAAAAAGAAAACAGATAGAGTGGACTTCATAAAAAGTAAAACTTTAGTGCATCAAAGGACATTGTCAAGAATGTGAAAAGACAATCTATAGAATGGAATAAAATATTTATCTTATAAGGGTTTAATATCCAGAATATATAAAGAATTCTTGCAACTCAACAACAGAAAGACTAACGGCTCAGTTTTAAAAAGGTGCAAAATACTTGAAGAGACATTTCTCCAGAGAAGATATACAAATGGTCAAAAAGCACACATGAAAAGATGTTCATCATGGTCATTAAGGAACTGTAAAATCAAAACCACTTCACATCTGCCAAGATGGCTTTAATTAAGAAGACAGAAAATAACAAGTGTTGATGAGGATATGGAGAAATTAGAACCCTTGTACATTACTGGTAGAATGTAAAATGATGCAGCCACTTTGGAAAACTGTTTGGCAGTTCCTCAAAAAGTTAAATGTAGAATTATCATATAACTCAGCAACTCCACTTCTAGGAGAAATGAAAACATATGTCCACACAGAAATTTGTACATGAATGTTTATAGCAGCATTATTCATAACAGCCAAAAAGTGGGAAAAACCTAAATGCCCAACAACAGATGAATGGATAAAGAAAATGTGGTATATACATACAAGTCAATGGGCTCAAGCATATCAACGATTTTGAGGATGGCACAGGACCGGGTAGTGTTTTGTTCTATTGTACATAGGGTTGCTATTAGTTGGAACCAACTTAACGGCACCTAACAACAACATACAAGACAGAAAAAGAAACAAATAGCGGTACGTGATACAACTTGGATGAACCTGGAAAACATGCCGAGTGAAAGACGCCAGACACAAAGGGTCACATATTGTATGATTCCTTTTATATGATATATTCAGAAGGGGCAAACCCTTAGAGACAGAAGGCATATTAGAGGTTATCAGAGGGTGGGAAAGGGGGAATAAGGAGTCATTACTAAATGGGTGCAGGATGTTTTTCAGGGGTGATGAACAGGTTTTAAAACTAGAAAGAACTGGTGGCATAGAACATCGTGGATACACTAAATACCTCTGAATTGTATAATTTAAAATGGTTAATTGTATGTTACATGAATTTCACCCCAATTTTAAAAATCACTAACATTTTGTTCAAAAATTCTTTTTCCTTAATCAAGGATTTATAGATACTAACACACTAAGGCAGGTTTTTCTTTAAAGAATTTCAATGGTCCTTCCAAACGTTATTTTTAAATGTCTGAGTAGTTCTGTATGGCTGGAAGAAGGGTGAATATAGCGAGTGCAAGGAGACAGATCTAGAGGCAGACAAGGCCAGATCATGAAGGACTTTTATGCTAAAACAATCCTGTGCTGAAGTGAGGTCTTTAAACCTGGCTGAAGACCAGTATGTGTGGCTAGTGACTCTCACACCCCCAAGCCCTTCTTCATCAAAATGTCTGGGGCAAATCAGGGTGCACTATGGAGCCCTAATAGTATATAGTGAGCAAGATCCTAAGGTAGAATCACAGCAAATGCTCTAGGCTCTGAGAGCAGGTAAGTATTCTTTTGAGAAACAGCTCTTGGCTTACCCTGGGCTTTGGTAGAAATTGAACCCCTGGCCGTTAGACACCAAGACAACTATGTAACCTTAGCAGCCTATCATGAACCAAGTGTTAGTTGGTCCAATTAGCCCTTACACTATTCCTGTCCAGAGGTACTACATCATCAGAAGGTATTACATCATCATATGTATAATAAAGACTATGTCTGAACAGGTCCTGAAA
The DNA here is from genome assembly GCF_000243295.1 of Trichechus manatus latirostris. NCBI lineage: Eukaryota > Metazoa > Chordata > Mammalia > Sirenia > Trichechidae > Trichechus > Trichechus manatus. The sequence goes on along the minus strand of NW_004444026.1, from coordinate 2,792,059 downwards.
GACAATTGTTTCAAGAGCAGGTGGATCATATTTGCAGTGTATCTACTCATGCTACACTCCAGCCCCTGCTGACTGTGGACATTACTGGGTCCTCATGGAGAATTCCTTAAATCTAGTTGATTGAGGAGGAACAATTTTGAGCCTGGAATACTGATATATTTGTTGTATTGTAGTCCACTCAGAAGTTATCCTGAAGGAGAGTGAAACACATGTGGTGTTCTCCTCAAAAGCTGGCTGAAGAACATATGGGAACTCTCTGTACTACCTTTGCAACTCTTCTATAAATCTGTAATTATTTCAAAATAAAACTAAAAAAAAATTTCAAAAGAAAAAAAAGGTAATACGTTTGTTTCCAAAGGATCCCCACTAAAAGAAATTTTAAAGCAGAGTGAAAGTAATCCTAGATGGAAGGTCTGAGATTCAAGAAGGAATGATGAGCAAAAAAATTATATTTAGGTAACTCTGAACCGTAGTTAGGAAACCCTGGTGGTGTAGTGGTTAAGAGCTAAGGCTGCTAACCAAAAGGTCAGTAGTTCAAATCCCCCAGGCACTCCTTGGAAACCCTATGGGGCAGTTCTACTCTGCCCTATAGGGTCACTATGAGTTGGAATCCACTCGATGACACCTAACAGCATAACAACCAACAAACATTGACTGTATAAACAATTAATAATGCTTTGAGGGTTTAAAAAAGAGAGAGTATGTATGACAATGCCAAGTATGTCAAGAGTGGAGGATCACAGTTAAAACGTTCTAGTATCATTGCATCATTCAAGAAGAAGATAAAGATATTCACTTTAGACTTTGATAAGTATACATATTAAATTTTCTGGGGTTACCAATAAAAGAATGATGCTTATCATCCAAATCAATAAAAATTTTAAATTATCTGAAATGAAGCAAGAAAGTAACTACAAATAAAAATAGAAAAGACAGGATAAATTGAAATCACAAAATATAAGTAAATACAAATAAAAATAAACAGACTAAATGCTCTAGCTAAAGAAAAAAACATTAAACAATATTTTTTAAATTAAGATTTAAGTGGTTTACAAGAGACATTTCTAAGACTTAAAGATATAGAAAGTTGAAAGTAGAAAAATGGAAAAATATATAGTAGACAAGACAAATACTAACCAAAAGAAATATACTACCAGACCAAATAAACTTTAAGGAAGAATGCAATATTTAGAGCTAAGAATTATCACAACATAATGATAAAAGGCTCAATTCTACAGAATGATATCAGTTCTAAACGTGTATGTGCCCAATAACATAGCCTCAAAATATATCTTTTTTAAAAATTCATAGAATTTCAAGGAGAAATAGACAAATCCAACATCATAGTAGAAAATTTTACACTACTCTTGATAATGGATATATCAAGGGTAAAAATGATGTGGGGGTGGTATCTGACCTCCTCTAACTTCACAAGGGGGAAGGAGACTCAAGATCAACAGCCCAAGGCTGATTCCTACAAGGTGGTGGTCAAACATGCCTCCTCTCTCTGCCATCTACAATTCTGACACCAATCATCCTTCCTATGACATTACTTCTCTGCTGAGTTAGATAATTCATTGCAATTGCCACACAGAACTCACAGACTGTACTCATGATTACGGGGTTTATTAAGGAAGTAACAGGTTACAATTCAGGCTCAGGAATACTCAGGATACAGTTCTTCCATCAGGACGGCCTCTTCCCAGCTCTGCTCCCAGGCATGCCTCTCCCTGGTCCTAGGCCTCTGTCCAAAGGCACTCAGCTTTCTCTCTCCGTGAGCCTCTGTCTCCTGCTGCCAGGTCTCTGCTGCTGGGTCTCTGCCACCACTTCTCACAATCTCCAAGGCTCACTCTCTGTCTCCTGGGTCCAGGAGCTTCTCAGTGCAGGGATCCCAGGTCCAAAGGACCTGCTGGCTCCTGGCTGTTCTTCCTTGGTGGTGGTGGGGTCCTCTCTTCCTTCCTGCCTCTGGGGTGGCTCATTTGAAGCCCAGCAGGATGGCAAAACTAATGAGTCCCCTTGGCGGGCAACAATTACCCTATCACACAGTCCTGCCTAATCACTTCGTTGGAAGTTACAAGATCATGGCTAGAAAGGCCACACAAAAGCTGTCTATGGAACCACATCAAGCAAGAAAAAAACATCAGAAAGAAACACGAGATTCGGATAACACAATTAACACGCTTGATCCAATAGCTATATTATAGCTATATTAACAGTATTCTTTTCCAATATCACATTTTTCAAGCATAATGGAATATTTATGAAATTGATCATATGCACTTTGCAATAAAGCAATTTTCAACAAATTTTTAAAGGATTAATATCGCATTCTTTAACCACAGTCCAATTAAATTAGGAATAAATAATAAAAAGATAACCAGAAGAATTCCCTATATTTGAAAATTAAGTAATATAATTCTAAATAACTCAGAAAATGTTTAAAATTTCCAAATGATTAAATAACACATATCCAAACTTGTTATTGTTGGGTGCCATGGAGTTGATTCTAACTCACAGTGACCCTACGTGACAGAGTAGAACTGCCCCATAGAGTTTTCCTGGCTATAATCTTTATGGAAGAAGATTGCCAGGTTTTTCTCCTGTGGAGCTGCTAGGTGAGTTGGAACCACAAACCTTTTGGTTAGTAGCTGAGCACTTAATCATTTTGTCACCAGGGCTCCCTGGTTCAATTCTTATATTACAAAAGAAGAAAAGGTGAAATACATATGCTAAATATCCACTCAAGAAATTAGAAAAAGAATAAATGAATAAATCCAAAGAAAACATAAGAAAGGAAACTGTGATAGTTAAGGTTGTGTGTCAACTTGGCTAGGCTATGATTCTCAGTACTTTAGCAGTTATGATGTAGTCTGGCAGTCATATAATGATGTAATCACTTCCATGATGAGACCTGATATAATGTAATTACCTCCATGATGAGATCTGCTATGAGTAGCCAATCAGTTCAAACGGAGTTTCCTTGAGGGTGTGGCCTGCATCCAATATATGTGGACTTTTCTGGCAAAGCTCACTGGCTTTTGCTGTGCTCTGGATCCTATATTCAGCTTGTCAGCATCTGACCTCCAGCCCTAGAGACTGGGGCCAGCAGCCTGCCATCTTAACCTGCCAAACTTGGATTCATCAGCCCTTGCAGCCATGAGCCAGCAGTCTGCCATCTGACCTGTGGATCTTGAGTTCATCCACCCCTGCAGCTACGTGAGCCAGGAGAAGCCTCCAGCCTGACACCTGACCCATGGATTTGGGACTTGCCAGAGATAAATCTCTGTTTGTCTCTCTCTCTATATATAATATATACATACATAATACATATATACTATAGAACTGCCCCCATAGGGTTTCCAAGGAGCAGCTGGTAGATTTGAACTGCCAATCTTTTGGTAAGCAGCCATAGCTCTTAACAACTGCACCACCAGGGCTCCATATATAATATATATATGTATACATATATATGTATATACACATATGCTTCACTGGTTTTGTTTCTCTAGAGAACTCAGCCTAAGACAAATATTAATGATTAAAGCAGAAATTAAAGAAATAAAAAACAAACATATAATAGAAATGGTCAGCAAACTGAGAGATTGTTACTTTAAAAAGATTCATATTGACAGATGAACTTCTGTGAATAATATTCAAGGAAATAAAGGTGAGAAAGCAAAAATAGGCAATATTAAAAATGAGAAGAAAAACTTAATTACAGATGCTACAGACATTACATGGATCATAAAATGATATTATATGCAACTTCCTGAAAACAAAAATGAAACAAACTCTCAGAAAAATACATTATCAAAACTGAATAAAGGATAGAAAACCATTATAATCTTAGAGCCATTAAGAGATTAAATTAGTATGTAAGCATTTTCCCATGAAGAAAACACTAGACCTGAATGGTTTCATTGTTGAATTTTTCTAAACACTTAAAAAATAAATAATTCAATTTTATAAAACTATTCAGAACATAGAAAAACAAGAGGCTCTCCATTCTCATTTTATGAGGTCAGCATAATTTTGATACCAAAACAGGCAAGAAGAGTACAAGACAGGAAAATTACAGCTCAGTTTTACTCACAAACATAGTCTCATAAATCCTAAACAAATTATCAATGCATGTAATCCTGCCATGTATAAAAACGATACTATGTTATGACCAGATTTGGTTTGTCTCAGGAATGCAAGGTAGCTTTAACACAGAAAAACAATCATTGCCATTTATTACCTTCACAGATTAAAAGAGAAAATCAACAAGCATGTTATTAGTTGCAGGAAAAGCATTAAACATTTGGTTATGTTAAAACTTCTTAGTAATGTGGGAATAGAAAGAAAGTTCTTCATCCTCATAAATATCATCCTCGAAATACGTACAGGAATCATTGTTCTCAAATTGACAGCATTCTTTATAAGATAAGAACAAGACAAGGGTGCCAACTATGAGCACACAAATTATAAAGAAAAGGATTGATACATTTGTGTGAAGTAATAATGAGAATTTTTGTTCACCAAAAGACACTGTTAAAAAAAGTGAAAAGACAAGCTAAAAACTAGAATATGAAACAAATGTAACTGACATGTATCAGTACCCAGAATATATGAAGAACTAGAGATCACTAAAAAAATATAAGCCATCCAATTAAAAAAAAAATAGACGAAAGACTGGATCAAGAACTTCAAAGAAAAGAAAACTCCAGTGGCCAATAAACATATGGGGGAAAAAAAGGTCACCCTCACTAGTAATCAGGAAAATGCAAATTAAAATATTGCAAATAATAACTACAATAACAAGAGTTAACACTTACAGTGTGGTAACTATATAACATGGACTGTTTTTAGTGTTATTAACTATACGGTTATCCCATTGCGGTCAAGTCAATTCTGACTCATAGCGACCCTATAGGACAGAGTGGGACTACCTCATAGGGTTTCCAAGGAGTGGCTGGTGGATTCGAACTGCTGACCTTTTGGTTTGCAGCTGTAGCTGTTAACCACGGGGCCACCAGGGCTCCTGTTATTAACTATAACCCCAAAAAATCAAACCCATGGCCATCAAGTCAACTCCAACTCATAGCAACCCTATAGGACAGAGTTGAACTGCCCCATAGGGTTTCCAAGGGATGCCTGGTGGAACCTATAGGACAGAGTTGAACTGCCCCATAGGGTTTCCAAGGGATGCCTGGTGGATTTGAACTGCTGACGTTTTGGTTAGCAGCTGAACTCTCAACCACTAGGTTACTGGGGTTTCTGTTATTAAATATGTTGTTGTTGTTAGGTGCCGCAATTCAAAGCCATCAATTCTTCTTTGGTCTTCCTTATTCATTGTCTGCTTTCCCGTGCATATGAAGCAACTGAAAACACCATTCCTTGGGTCAGGCACACCTTTGTCCTTAAAGAGACATCTTTGCTTCTTAACACTTCAAAGAGGTCTTTTGCAGCAGATTTGCCCAATGCAATACGGCATTTGATTTCTTGACTGCTACTTACATGGGTTGATTGCGGATTCACGTAAAATGAAATCCTTGATAACTTCAATCTTTTCTCCATTTATCATGATTTGCTTATTGGTCCAGTTGTGAGGATTTTTTTCCTTATGCTGAGGTGTAATCGACACTGAAGGCTGTAGTCTTTGATCTTCATTACTAAGGACTTCAAGTCCTCTTCACTTTCAGCAAACAAGGTTGTGTCATCTGCATATCGCAAGTTGTGAGTGAGTCTTCCTCCAATCTTGATGCTCTGTTCTTCTTCATATAGTCCAGCTTCTCTGATTATTTGCTCAGCATACAGATTAATAAGCATGGTGAAATGATAGAACCCAGACCCACACCTTTCTTGATTTACAAACCACTAAATATTCCATTGTCTGTTCAAACAGTTGCCTCTTGGTCTATGTACAGGTTCCTTATGAACACAATTAAGTGTTCTGGAATTCCCATTCTTCACAATGTCATCCATAATTTGTTATGATCCACACAGTTGCATAGTCAATAAAACACAACACATATCTTTCTGGTATTCTCTGCTTTCAGCGAAGATCCATCTGATACCAGCAATATCCCTCATCTCACGTCCTCTTCTGAATCAATCCGACTTGAATTTCTGGCAGTTCCTTGTCAAGGTATTGCTGCAACTGCTTTTGAATGATCTTCTGCAAAATTTTACTTGCGTGTGATATTAATGATATTGTTTGGTAATTTCCACATTCTGTCAGATCACGTTTCTTTGGAATGAGTACAAATATGGATCTCTTCCAGTCAGTTAGCCACATAGCTGTCTTCCAAATTTCTTGGCATAGACGAGTGAGCACGTCCAGTGCTGCATCCGTTTGTTGAAACATCTCGATTGGTATTTTGTCAATTCTTGGAGCCTTGTGTTTCACCAGTGCCTTTAGTGCAGCTTGGACTTCTTCCTTCAGTACCATTGGTTCTTGATTGTATGCTACCTCCTGAAATGGTTGAACGTCAACCCATTCTTTTTGATACAGTGACTGTGTATTCCTTCTATCTTCTTTTGATGTTTCCTGTGTTGTTTAATATTTTCTCAGTAGAATCCTTCAATAGTGCAATTCGAGGCTTGAATTTTCTCTTCAGTTCTGTCAGCTTGAGAAATACTGAGCATGTTCTTCCTTTTTGGTTTTCTAACTCTAGGTCTTTGCACATTTCATTATAATACTTTAGTTGTCTTCTCGAGCTGCCCTTTGAAATCTTCTGTACAGCTTTTATTTCATCATTTCTTCCTTTAGCTTTAGCTACTCTACGTTCAAGAGCAAGTTTCAGAGTCTCTTCTGACATCCATTTTGGTCTTTTCTTTCTTTCCTGCCTTTTTAATTACCTCTTGCTTTCTTCGTGTATGATGTCCTTGATATCATTCCACAACTCATCTGGTCTTTGCTCGTCAGTGTTCAATGCGTCAAATCTATTCTTGAGATGGTCTCTAAATTTAGATGGGATATACTCAAGGTCATACTTTGGCTCTCGTGGACTTGTTCTAATTTTTTTCAACTTCAACTTGAACTTGCATATGAGCAATTGATGGTCTGTTCCACAGTTGGCCTGTGGCCTTGTTATGAATGATATATTGAGCTTTTCCATATCTCTTTCCACAGATGTAGTCAATCTGATTCCTATGTTTTCCATCTGGTGAGGTCCATGTGTACAGTTGCCATTTATGTTGGTGAAAAAAGGTATCTGCAATGAAGAAGTCGTTGGTCTTGCAAAATTCTATCATGTGATCTCTGGCTTTGTTTCTATCACCAAGACCATATTTTCCAGCCACTCTTCCTTCTTCTCTGTCTCTAACTTTTGCATCGCAATCACCAGTAATTATCAATGCATCTTGATTGCATGTTTGATCAATTTCAGACTGCAGAAGTTGGTAAAAATCTTCAATTTCCTCATTTTTGGAATTAGTGGTTGGTGGGTAAATTTGAATAATAGTATTATTATATTAATACTATATTAATACTATATTATTATTAATACTATTATTCAAATTTATCCATATGCCTTGTGGGCGTATGGATATTATCCAGTCACTGACAGTGTTGTACTTCAGGATAGATCTTGAAATGTTCTTTTTGACAATGAATTCAACACCATTCCTCTTCAATTTCTTATTCTTGGCATAGTAGATCATATGATTGTCCAATTCAAAATTGCCAATACTAGTCCATTTCAGCTCACTAATGCCTAAGATATCGATGTTTATGCATTCCATTTCAATTTTGACAACTTCCAATTTTCCTAGATTCATACTTCATACATTCTACATTTATATTATTAATGGATGTTTGCAGCTTTTTCTTCTCATTTTGAGTCATGCCACATCAGCAAATGAGGTCCTAAAAGCCTGACTCCATCCATGTCATTAAGGTCACTCTACTCTGAGGAGGCAGCTCTTCCCCAGTTGTCTTTTGAGTGCCTTCCAACTTGAGGGGCTCATCTTCTGGCACTATATCAGACAATGTTCCGCTGCTATTCATCAGGTTTTCACTGGCTAATTTTTTCAGAAGTAGATTGCCAGGTGCTTCTTCCTAGTCTGTCTTAGTCTAGAAGCTAAGCTGAAACCTGTCCATATGGATGACCCTGCTGGTATTTGAAATATCAGTGGCATAGCATCCAGCATCACAGCAACTTGCAAGCTATCGCAGGACGACAAACTGACAGATGTGTGGGGTCATATGATCTAAATCCTCTAAAATTTATTGAAACTTGTTTTATGACCCAGAATACGGTCTATCTTGGTGAATATTTTGTGTGCACTAGCAAAGGATGTGGATTCTTCTGTTGTCAGGTACATTGTTCTATAAATGTCAATTAGTTCAGATTGACAGTGTTGCTCATTTTCTTATCAATTATTGATACAGAAGCGTTGAAATCTTTAACTATAATTGTGGATTTAACTATTTCTCCTTTCAGTTCTGTCAGGTTTTACTTCATTGTTTTGAAGTTCTGTTAATAGTTACATATACTTTTAGGATTATTATGTCCCTTTGATGACTTGACCCTTTTATTATTCTGAAATATTCCTTTCTATCCCTGGTAATATTCCTTGTTCTAAAATCTATTTTGTGTCATATTAATATAACCACTTCCACTTTCTTTTGATTAATGTTTGCCTGATATATCTTTTTCATTATTTTACTTTTAATCTATTATGTCTTTATATTTAAAATGTATTCCTTGTTGTTCCTGTTGTTGGGTGCTGTCTAGTTGATTCTGAATCAGAACAACCTCATGTGACACAGCTGAACTGCCCTATAGGGTTTTTAGGCTGTAATCTTTACAGGAACAGGTAGCCAGTCCTGAGAAAACTACTGTGGAGCCCTGGGTGGAGTCAAACTGCCAATCTTTCTGTTAGCAGCCGAGCGCTTAACTGTTGTTCTTTAAAATCTCATTGCCATGGAGTCAATTCCAACTCATAGCGACCCTATAGGACAGAGTATAACAGCCCCATAGGGTTTCCAAGGCTATAATCTTTACAGAAGCACATTGCCACAAGTTTCTCCAGTGAAAAAGCTGGTGGATTCGAACTACCAACCTTTCCATTTGCAGCGAAGCACTTAACTACTGAGGGACCAGGACTTCTTCTATTGCAGATTAGACAGCATATATTTGGGTCATGCTTTTATCCACTATGATATCTCAACCTTTTAATTGGATGTTTAGGCCATTTTTATTTAATATAATTATTAATATGGTTGACATTGACTTTATTGTTTTTGTTTGTTTGTTTTGTTTATTGTTGCAGTTTAAGTGAAAGTTTACATTTCAAGTTAGTCGCTTACACAAAAATTTATATATACTTTGTTACGTGACCTAATTGCTCTCCCTATACTGTGACAGCACACTCCTCCTTTCCTCCCCTGATTTCCCGTGTCCCATTCAACCAGCTCCTGACCCTCTCTGCCTTCCCATCTCACCTCCGGACAGAAGCTGCCCGTTTAGTCTCATGTATCTACTTTACCTAAGGATCACTCTCTTCATGAGTATCATTTATGTCTCACAGACCAGTCCCATCTTTGTCTGAAGAGTTGGCCTTGGAAATTGTTTTAGCTCTGGGCTGATAGAGAATCCAGGGGCCATGCTTTCCGGGGTTCCTTCAGTCTCAGTCAGACCATTAAGTCTGGTCTTCTTACCAGAATTTGAGTTCTGCACTCCACCTTTCTCCTGCTCCATCAGGGACTGTCTGTTGTGTTCCCTGTCAGGGCAGTCATTGGTGGTAGCTGGGCACCATCTAGTTCTTCTGGTCTCAGGCTGATGAAGTCTCTGGTTTATGTGGCCCTTTCTGTCTCTTGGGCTAATACTTT
>NW_004444026.1:2778847-2782032 GCF_000243295.1 Trichechus manatus latirostris | reverse complement strand
GAAGTGTTTGGTTGTATTCATGAAACTTCTTAGCTTTGGTTTAGTCCAGTTGTGTTGACTTCCCCGTAGTGTGTACTGTCTTTCCCTTTAATATGGTTGACTTTAAACCTACCATCTTGCTATTAGTTTTCTGTTGGTCTCATTTATTCTTTTTTTCCTTTTTTCCTCTGGATGAATTTAGTATTTTTGTCACTGTATTTGTTTTTCCACTATTAGTGTATTAACTATATCTGTTTTACTATTAGAAAACCTGGTGGTGTAGTGGTTAAGAGTTCAGCTGCTAACCAAAAGGTTGGCAGTTTGAATCCACGAGGTGCTCCTTGGAAACTCTACAGAGCAGTTCTACTCTGTCGTATATGGTTGCTATGAGTCGGAATCGACTTGACAGCAATGGGTTTGGTTTTACGATTATTAATTTTTTTTTTCTAGTGGTTGCTCTAGTGTTTATAATAGAGGCAGTCCCCAACTTATGACATATTCAAGTTATGATGAACTGCCCTTATGATCATCAGTGTATCTGGAACATTGCATGTTCCTGGTAAGAATTTATGGAAAAATATATGTAGGCGATATGGAAAAAATTGCTGAGTTATGTGAACACACTCCAGGCATTTGATCAAGATAATATGATGGAAGAGATTGGTTGAAAAATTGTCCATATGGTAAGAATGCTGAATTTAGAACTTGATATCGCTAATGCGGAACAGCTCATAGGTCACAAAGGAGACTTAACAGACCAAGACTTAATGGATTTTGAAGAGGAAAGAAATACTGAAGAAGAAAGAAATAATGAAGAAGGGAAAGGAGAGAAGTTGTCAAAAAATTTTATATTGAAAGGATTAACTAAATCACGGGCCTCAGTTGCTTAAAAACATGGACCCAAACACTGATCGCTTTGCTGAAGTTGATAGGCAGATTTGGGAAGGAATGTTGCTGTGAAATATATGAGGAAAAAAAAAAAAAAAGAAAATGACCATACAGACAACTCTCACTAATTTTTTGACTAGAAACACCACCCCCTTTCTCAGGGGTAATGTAGATGATCCAGAGCATTTCACAAGTGCAGTTATTACCAGAACTGATAAATCGCCAATGTTGTCCAACTCTTCATCGTCGGAGTAAATTTTTATTTATGTATTAAAATATATCTGTAAATTTATACACAATGTTTCCAACACCCAAAGACAAATAAAGATCGGATTTACAAAGATACTGATAATAAAAGGCAATATCAATGAAAACTTTACAAAAAAAAAATGAGGTGCTCAACTTATGTCAGAACCAACTTATGACAGAATTGTCAGAAAGGAACCCTGTCGTAAGTGGGGAACTACTGTATATATCTTTAGCTCATCATAGACTACCTTCAGATAATATGCCACTGCATGCATAGTGATGAGAGCCTTGGTGGTGCAGTGGTGAAGCGCTCAGCCGCTAACCAAAAGGTCAGTGGTTCAACCCACTACCTGCTCTGTGGGAGAAAGATGTGGCAATCTGCTTCCATAAAGATTTACAGTCTTAGAAGCCCTATGTGACAGTTCTACTCTGTCCTCTAGGGTTGCTGTGAGTTGGAATCAACTTGATGGCAATGGGGGTGGTGCATGCATAGTGTAAAATCTCACAACATTACTTCCATTCCCCTAGTCACCACTCCCATTATCCATTTTAGTTCTATACAGGTTACAAACCCCACAATATGTTACTATTACATAATATAAACATGCAAACATATAAACAATCATCTTAGAAAGCGATTAAAAAGTTGTCCTTTATATTTATCCACATATTTCCCATTTCCTGTGCTCCTAATTTCTTTCCATAAATTCAGATTTGCTTTATTTCTGAAGAAATTTCTTAAACATTTCCAGCAGTTCAGATCTGCTGATGGTAGTTAGTTTCTTTCTTTTCCTCTTTCCTTTCCTTCTCTTGCTCTCTCTCCCTCCCTCCCTATCTATCTATCTACACTTTTCTTTTTAGAGCAGTTTTAGGTTTACAGAAAAATTGAGCAGAAAGTACAGAGTTCCCACATACCTTCTCTTCCCCCTGTACGCAGTTTCTCCTGTTATGAACATCTTGCATTAGTGTGGTACACCTGTTACAACTGATGAACCAATACTGATACATTATAATTAACTAAAGTCCATAGTTTATATTAGGGTTCATTCTTTGTACTGAATAGTTCTATGGGTTTTGACAAATGTATAACGTCATGTATCCACCATTAAGTATCTGCAGAATAGTTTCATTCTCCTTAAAATGCCCTCCCCGTTTCCCTGAGCTCCTGGCAACTACCGATTTTTTTTTTTTTTTTTTTTACTCTCTATAGTTTTGCCTTTTCCAGAATGTCATATGGTTGGAATCATACAATGTGTAGCCTTTTCAGACTGGCTTCTTTTGCTTAGCAATATGCATTAAGGCTACTCGATGTCTTCTCTTAGTTTGATAGCTCGTTTCTTTTTAATACTCCATTGTATGGATGTAAGGAGCCCTGGTAGCACAGAGCTGCTAGTTAAAAGGTCAGTGCTTAGAACTCGCCAGCCGCTCTGCAGCAGAAAGATGTGGCAGTTTGCTTCCGAAAAGATTACAGCCTAGGAAGCTCTATAGGGCAGTTCTACTCTGTCCTATAGGGTCCCTATAAATTGGATCGACTTGACAGCAAGAGTTTTGTATGGATGTACCACAGTTTGTTTATCCATCCAGTGTTAGCTTTTGTTTTTCTGAAAAAGTCTTCATTTTGCCTCCATTTCTGAGAGAGATTTTTGCTGATTAAAGAATTCTAGGTTGATCTTTTTGATCTTTCAGTAATCTAAATATGTTTATTCATTTTATTCTTTTTTTTATTGTACTTCAGGTGAAGGTTTACAGAACAAATAGTTTCTCATTAAGCAGTCAGTACACGTACTGTTTTATGACATTTGTTAACAATTCCACGACATATCAACCCTCTCCCTTCTTGATCTTCTTTTTTTTTTTGTGAAAATATACATAGTCAAAGATACACCATTTCAAAAATTTCTACATGCACAGTTCAGTGACATCGATTACGTTCTTCCAGTTGTGCTGCTATCCCACTTTAGGTTTACGGAACAAAATAGCTTCTCATTAAACAGTTAGTACACATGTTGCTCTATGACAATGGTTAACAACCCCACTACATGTCAACATTGTCCTTACTCAACCTTGGG
>NW_004444026.1:2769533-2777232 GCF_000243295.1 Trichechus manatus latirostris | reverse complement strand
GTTGCATAGTACTCCATTGTGTGATGTACCATAGTTTGTTTAGGCATTCTTCTATTGAAGGGCATCTAGGTTGTTTCCATCTTTTTGCTATTGTGAGCAATGCTGCCATGAACATGGGTGTGCATATGTCTATTCGAGTGATGACTCTTATCTCTGTAGGATATATTCCTAGGAGTGGGATTGCTGGATCGTATGGTATTTCCATTTCTAGCTTTCTAAGGAAGCGCCATATCATTTTCCAAAATGGTTGTATCATTTTTTTCATTGTATTCTTGATTGCATAGTTTCTAATGACAAAAACCAAACCAAACCCATTGCCGTAGAGTTGATTCTGACTCATAGCAACCCTATAGGACAGAGTACAACTGCCCCATAGGGTTTCCAAGGAGCAGCTGGTGGATTCGAACTACTGACATTTTGGTTAGCAGTCAAGCTCTTAACCACTGCACCACCAGGTCTCCTTTCTAATAAAAAATCTGATGTAATTCTCATCTTTGTTCCTCTGGCTGTTATAAAGATTTTTCTCTTTATCACTGATTTTCAGCAATTTTACTATAATGTGCCTTGGTGTGGTTACATTTTTATTTATTTGGCTTGGTGTTCATTGAGTTTCTTGAATTTGTGGGTTTATAGTTTTTATTAAATTTGGAGAAATCTCAGCCATTATTTCTTTAAAATTTCCTCTCCTCTTCTGCTTTTATATAGGTTGACTTCAACACCCTCCTGAGGGTTCTACCTAAAGCCTTGTGTATTGAAAGGTCTTCCCATTCTGGTTGGTGGAAATAGGAAATATTTCCAGCTGTATGTCAGCTCTGGGAATTGTTTTGCCTACCCCTCCCCCACCTTTTTTTGGTTTTTTTCCTCAATTAGTTTACAATTAGTTTCCACACAAACATATGCAAATAAAGACTCAACCAAAGACTTGAGAGGACCCCTCTGTAGATATTTGGAGTTCTCTGTATGTGCAACTTCTCCCTTTCTGGTTCTCTGCCCTGCAAATTTTCTCTACCTTCACCTCTCTGAATTCCCCAATAATTTGTCTCCTCAACTCAGCAATACTGCTGGACTCTGGACTCCCCTTCTCTATCAGGTGGCCTGGAAACTGTCTCCAGGTAGTGGCAATCATATGTTTCAACTTGTTTGCTTTCCTTCTGTCAGTGATTGTTGTCCTTCATTGCCTATCATCCAATGTCTGAAAATCATTCTTTCCTATATCTTGCCAAGTTTTCTTGTTGTTTAAGGGAGGAGGATAAATCAATCTACATTACCCAGTCATGGTTGGTAGCAAAAGTTTTTAACTTTAGAGGTTTAAAAAATATAGAACCAAATTTATCTCACTCTCAGAAATTTGAATTCAGTAGGTCTAGTGTAGGAGCCCTGGTGGCCCAGTGGTTATGAGCTCTGCTGCTAACCAAAAGGTTGGCAGTTTGAATGCACCATCTGCTCCTTGGAAACCCCATGGGGCAGCTGTACTCTGTCCTATTAGGTTGCTACAAGTCGGAATCGATTCGATGGTGATGGGTTTTGTTTTTTAGGTCTAGTGTAGACTTCTGGAATGTTACTTAAAAAGTACTCAGGTGATTCTGATACACAACCAGTGGTGGAAACTATACCGTGATACCTGAGGCAGAGCCATGTTCAGACATTTTTCTACTTAGATGAATGGCCAGAACCTATTCATTTTTAAAACTTTTTTTTCTGGTCCTGGGTATGGTAGAGTACTTATAACAGACCGATAATTCAGCTGAAAACAATTAGGAGAGCTAGATACAATATAAAATATTCATTTTAGGCATCAGAGAGCTGCTGAGGCAAACAAGACTTGAGAGGACACAATCTCAGAGAAGGGGAAACCATATGCAGAGGTGTGATGACACCACAGTACCTTCTTCCCTTGGGGCAATTTTGGCCATAAGACAAGAGTCTGAGTTTTGGGACAGAGTCCAAAAAGAGGCCCTAAGAGGCAAAAATACCAGCAGAAATTTTGGCAGTTAAGCATGGTTGGAGAGACAAAACTTAAAGACCATAGGGGCCAGATTCCCATTGAAAAAGGAAAGGTGAATAATTGAGCTCAATAATCTGCCTGTTTTTCTCAAGTCATTTGTCAAATTCTGAAGAAGTCTGAGACAGACAGAAGGCTAAGAAGCCAAACAGAAAGCCTCTGAAAGGTAAGTGGAGTTTTTGGCAGTCCCATACTGCTGGGAAAACAAGGATTAGAATTCAGTATCTACTGGGGTGAGAGGACCAAGGGAACATACATACACTCTCAGTTGCAGTTCCTGGAGGGATATATTGCAGGAGCAGCAGCAAAACAGAGGTAGACTAAGCTTTGCCAAAAATAATCTCAAATTACCTCAGTTTCTGATTGATTAAGGTGATTAGTCCTTATTCTAACTCCTCTGCAAAGGAAAGAGTGAACCATCTCTGGATAGAGAAAATATTATCTAGAGCCTCTACAATTTTTCGTACATAATATACGGCATTCTCTCAAAAATTACCAGGCAAACCAACAGCAGAGGGTGGGGGCTGAGTCTAAGATCAATAGGAAGAATATACAATACAAATAGACCCTCAGGAGATCAAGATATTGTAATTATCAGAAAGGGCTTTAAAATAGCCAGGATTGATATGTTCAAGAAAATAGAGGGAAAGGTGGAGAAAATAAAAAGATTGAGAATTTCACCAATGGACTGGGTTTTATTTTTAAAAAATCATATAAAAATTCTAAAACTTAAAAAATACAATGATCAAAATGAAGAACTCAATACATGGGCTTAAGAGCAGATTATACAGATGAATAGAAAATAAACAAACTCATACACAGAGAAACAAAAAAAATAGAGGAAAAAATGACAGGATATACAGGTTGTAAACAATGAAAAATTTTGAAATATGTTTATTTTAAGTCCTACAAGGAAAAGAGATAAGAAGAGGTAATGACTGTATTCCTTAGGGCTGCTGTAATAAAATACTACGAACTGGGTAGTTTACAAGAACGAAATGTATTGCATCATAGTTCTGGAGGCTAGTCTTCCAGAATTCAGGGTGTCAGCAGGATCATATTCTCTCTGAAGATTCTAGGGGAAGATCTTTTCTTGTTTTTCACAGCTTCTGGTAGCCCCAGGCACTCCTTGGCTTGTAGATGCATATTTACATGGCTGTCTTCCAAGGTTTGTCTCTCCGTGTTTCTAAAGCGCCAAACTTCATTTTAATGTCTTTTGAAAATTCTATAAATTTCTAGGATTTCTTCTTTTATAAGGAGTCACTCAGATTAGATTAGGGTCCATTCTACTTCAATATGAGCTCATGTTAACTGATGACATCTTCAAAGACCCGATTTCCAAACAAGGTCATGTCCAGAGGTACCATGAGTTAGGACTTCAACATAAATTTCTGGAGGACACAATTCAATCCATAACAGTGACCAATAATTTTCCAAAACAGATAAAAAGATGTCAAGCTACAAATTCAAGGAACTCCATGAATGAGACCCATTTCAGTCATGAACCAAAGTGGGATAAAATTAAAAGAAAACCAGATCTAGACACATCATTGTATAACTGTTGAAAACCAAAGACAAAGAAAAAAAAATGTTAAAAGCATTGAGAGGTGGTAAAAAATACAAGCAAGAACATAGATACGTGTACACCAATATTCATTGCAGCACTATTCAGAAAAGCCAAAATGAAAGTCTAAATGTCCATCAACAGATGAATGGATAAATAAAATGTGGTATATACAAACAATGGAATATTACTTAGCCATAAAGAGAAATGAAGTCCTGATAAATGCTACAACATGGATGAAACTTGTTGTACATTTGACAATACTATGCTGAATGAAATAAGTCAGTCACAAAAGACAAATATCATATGATCCCACTTATATGATATATCTAGAATAGACAAGTGTATAGAGACCAAAGTTTATTAGGGGCTACTAAGGAGAGGTGGGAGGGAGGGGAAGAGGGGGGGCTCATTATTTAGGGGACACTGAGCTTTTGTTAAGGATGATGGAAAAACACAGAAATGAATAATGATGATAGTTGAACAACATGATGAACCCAATTAATGTCACTGAATTGTACATGTTAAAAGTGTTAAAATGGCAAGTGTTCTGTCACATATATATTTACCACACACACAAAACAGCAAAATGAGAAAAAAGCACTATTTTGCACTCTTAAAGTCCATGGTCTAAAAATTTAAGTATTAATGTGTACTTTAACATTCAAAGGAGGGCAGATTAAAAAAAAATCTAGAATAGTATAAATGAATTATGATTAATAATAACATGTTAAACTGCCTACTACATATAGTATCTACCAATAATAACGCACTACGTGTATTTACAGTTCCAAAAAAAAAAAAAAAAGGCCTGAGAGAAGAGAAAAAGAGATACAAAATAGGTGGCCACGTAGAAAACAAATAGTAAGATGGCAAGCATAAATACAAATATAAACCCAAAAAAGCCCATTGCCATTCAGTTGATTCTGACTCATAGTGACCCTATAGGACAGAGTAGAAGTGCCCCACACGGTTTCTAAAGAGCGGGGCTGGTGGATTCCTACTGTCAAAGTTAAATACCAAAGTTAGCAGCTGTAGCTCTTAACCACTTCACCACCAGGGATCCTATTTACAAATACAGCAGTAATTATATTAACTGTAGGGTGCAACTGGTTTTTGGTAGGAGCGCAGTGGTTAAGAGCTTGGCTGCTAACCGAAAGGTCTGCATGCGAATCCACCAGCCGCTCCTTGGAAACCTTATGGGGCACTTCTACTCTGTCCTATAGGGTTGCTTTGAGTTGGAATCCACTTGATGGCAAGGGGTATTTTTGTTTGTTTGTTTCTTTGACATTAACTGTAAATGTGCTAAAAACTTCCTGTTGAAACCAGGACAGAGAAACCTTCCAATTTGGGCTCAGCTGTATTCTGCATAAAACGTAGTTATCAGTTGCAAATGAAAAGGCAGCTTTTCCTCGGGCAAAATGTGGAAGAGGAAGTAAACTTCAGCTGCCAGCCCTGCGGGGCTGAATTCTTAGTTAAGGCTGAGCTAAGAAAACTGTCCTTTCAGAGCAGCAAATCGTTTTCTAACTTGCAAAAGATGAGGACTTTAATCTGTTTTTGTTGCAAACCTTTTACTTTGAGAAGACCCCCCGGAATGTGTCATTTAGTTATGCAAATTTAAAGCAAAGACTCTTTATGGAAGCTGTTTGAAAAGCTAAACTGTGCTTTGTTGTTGCAAATTGTTTTAAAATCTTGCTACTGTGAGTTTAAAAATTCTTTTCAGAGGGATAGCTGTGGCTAGTTTTCTTACGAATTATCCAAGAGCAAACACAACTCATCTCTATTATTTTTCTGCTGAAAACCATATACTTCAGTCTCACACGAACACCACATTCTTCTTATACTAATATGTCTTTAGAAACCCTGGTGGCGTAGTGGTTAAGAGCTACGACTTGCTAACCAAAAGGTCGGCAGTTGGAATCTTTGGAGACTCTATGGGGCAGTTCTACTCTGTCCTATAGGGTTGCTATAGAGTCGGAATCGACTTGATGGCAATGGGTTTGGGTTTTTTGGGAATATGACTTTATCCGCCCTCTTTGGGAAACAAAAATCTTGTCTTATTCTCCTAAAAGAAAATTTACCTTTTTTTCCCTGCATGTGCTTTCACTTTTTAGAAACAGCCCCCATTTTACCTAAGAATACTTCTGTCTGATCCATCTAGGATGCAAGGTATCCTTTCTAATAGATTATTTTGTACCTCCAAATTTCTCCCCTAATTTGGGGATGGGGCTTGGAAGGTGATTAGTGGTGGTGATTCAGTAAACCTCACTACACAACATTAATGCTATCAACGTTAATGTCAGAATGTTGCATTGGCTGGACAATCATCTGAAAATATAACACTTTTATGGTCTAGACAGTCTACTGCATGGAATAATAAGGCTAAGGATTAAAATGGAGATGGTCTAGAGAGACAGGAAAGTATGGGTTTGTATAAACAAGGAAGGACTCTAGGTGGGATGAAGATACCATCTCTTTCTTAGAGGCTTAAAAAGTGTTCATTAGCAACTTATTTTTTCAGCTCCTACTACTTGTACAACAGTATACTAGGCACTGGAGATACAAAGAGGCATGCTAGAAGAGCATTTATCTGGGAATAGATTCATAAAACATAGATGAGACTCACATCTTGAGTGACAAATGAATAGGGCAAATGGTCAATACCACATAAGCTCGGAACAGGAAGTAAATACTAAAGTTAAGGCAGTAAGTCAGAGGGGGGTCTTTAAAAGGTAAGACAGAGATAAAATGAGGAGGCACAAGGTAGATAAAGGTCCACTAGAAGGAATACATTTCCACACAAAATTATTAAGCATTTATTATGTCTTCTCATTTGTCATTTACTGTCTTTCCAGTGAATGCAGGGGGAAAAAAAAAAGTATGATTCAATCTCTGCCTCAAGGAGTTTAAGTCTAGATGAGAGACAAGACAAAGAAACACACAGGCAGCTAGTAGACAGACTTGCCACAAAAAGTGCTAGTTTGTGGTTCAGCCATAAATGCAGATAAAGTTCTGCATAGAGCATGAATAGAATACAGGATTTGGAAAACGACAGATCCAGGCTCCAAACTCAGGTGTCTGCTAAGTACTGTGTGACCTTGGGCAAGTTACACGACCCGAGTCTGCGCTGTTTACTACAAAAATGCCTCTAGTAAGGTCTAACAAATCTCAGTTGTTGTGGGGTGGATGAAATGAAGTCATTGTGGTGAAAAGGCTTGACACGGGTGTCTAAGTTTCTACTCTTCTCTCCCCCCCTCCCCCCCTTTTCCCTTCTCATCGCATCTACTCTCCTTCCTACCAGTAGGGGTGAGATGTCTGGGGTGAGCAGAAAGGGAAAGATGAAGGGAGGCAACTTCCTCATCTTCCTCCCCTCCCCCCGACATCAGGTTCCGGGAGAGTTACTGTGGAAGTGGGTGAGGGCACAGAAGTAGGGAGGGAGGACCTGCTAACTGTAAACACTGGCTCCACCAACAGTTCCGATCTCGTGTGCCTACCGGATTTCCGTGCTATACTAAAGCCACCCCACCCATGCCCCTGCTCTCAGTTTCCCCAGCTGTGTTATGGGACTACACCATCTCCTTCTTTTCCTTCGTAGGCGCCTGGCCTAAACGCGTAAGAAAGGCGAGAAGAAGCCCCCACTCGTTGGCCTCCGGCCCCATCAACTCCTCCTCCCACTTTGGCTTTGGCCTTTTGTACCGGCCCCACGTGACCCGCCAGGCCGGCTCTTCCCTCCTTCCCCCCCGCGCCCTCCGGCTTTTCCCGGCTCCAGGCCTAGCTCTTCCCGCTCCTCGACCGCCCCCCGCCCGCGCGCCCCTTTCCTCCCCCTCCCCCTCGCCTCCTCCCAGGCTGTTCCTGCTCCCTCCCCCAGGCAGCCGTTCCCTCGCGACGCTTCCCCTCCCCCCGCGGCTGTTCCGCCGCCACGCCTCCCCTCCCCCCGGCCGGAGCTCACTGTCTCCAAGATGGCGGCCGTGTCAGTTTGGGGCATCTCCGCGGTCCGGCCCGGTGCCCCGGGATCCCGGCTCTCTTCTCCCCCGGTAAGTAGCCGAGGGGCCACCCCCGGCCGCCCTCGGCCGCCGAGCCCGAGGCTGAGCCCCTCCGGGGCCCGCTCCACCGCCTCACGGGGTCGGCGGGCC
>NW_004444026.1:2753803-2769264 GCF_000243295.1 Trichechus manatus latirostris | reverse complement strand
GCCCGCTCTCCCTCGGGGACGCGCCCACCGCCCCGGCCCCACCTGCGCCCGGTCCCAGGCCGCCCCCAGCCCTGCCCTTTCTTTCCGCACTCCCGGGCGCTAGCTCTCTGGGCTCTCGCCCGGTGCTTGGACATCCGAGCCGGGCTGAGGCGGCAAGTGGGGGTGACAGGCGGGCGGGTGTTGTGGTGCGGAGGAGGCAGCACGTGTGGTGTTGTGTCTGTCGGGCTGTCAGCCCCGGCGCTGGGAAGGGAGGTGGCGGGCTGCCTGTCAACCTTCGGCCGGTTTAGACGGGAGCTACCCGACCTGTCAGGCTGCGGGGGAAGCCTCCGTGCCCTGCACGCCTCCTTTGAACAGGGCTCTGTGGAGTTCAGTGTTTGGAGGAGCTGGGAATGGGAGAGCCATTGCTCTTAACTTTCACGTGATTTCATTGTTAACTTATTCCTTGGGTCCTGTTCTCATCTAATAGAACGGCGAAGCAGCCCCTTGGTAAACTGCAGGGTTGTGCCGTTCCAAGTTTTTAAAGTTTCTCGCTCTTTAAAAAGAGAGCGCGAAGATGTGTTTGGGGGTGGGGAATGGGGAGCGAGGAAGAAGTCGGAAGCAAGTTGCGATTTCTCTGAAGCCGCTTCTGTACTTTCCGAGATTAAGGTACAAGTCTGCAGGCTCTTTATTTTTCTGAAGACCTGGAAGCTGATGCAGATCTCGGCCGGAGAAACAATGACTAACTGTCACTCATTCTTTTACCTGCGAGATTAATCAATTAGAATGTTCCCAGCTTAAACTCAGGCTGTAGCTCCTCATTTACTTTAGCGTTAATGTCTACATAATGAACTTTCTTGGAGTATTACTATGATTTCTGTCCTCTTGAGACCCTCACCAAAGTGCGGCATAGGTCTCCCAGGGGCCTTTTTAGTCAGCTAGTTTTAAAAGAAATGTTGGCTCGGGTTTGAGTGTTTGCTTCAATCTTTTCTTTACGATCCGAGTTAATAGTACTCTCTCTTTCCTAATGCTTATTAGTTTTCCTTTGGATTTTAATGTCATTCTTAAGAAAAGTTACTGTGGAAGCCATTTTTCTAGCATTGTTTACGTTGTAGTGTAAATGCTACCCGAGAATAAGAGCAGAAGTTATTTAAAAAAAAAAAAGCTGGGTGAAATTTAGTTTTTTGAGGCAAAGAAGTTATTTAGATTCAGAACTCATTATTTCGATGATTTTTCTTATTTGTATCTGCCAGATTCTTGTGTGTGAAAGAAGATTCACTTTGATCTTAGAGAGGCAATCCTTGTTTATATGTTTTATGCAGTAGTGTTCAGTACAGCACAGCAGTCTAGCAATCTTGAATTCATATCTTTATGAGATCTGACTCCTCTTTAACCCACAAACAGCTACTATGTATATATATGTATATATACGTTGTATACATTCTCTACTGTTTATTTGATATGTAATATGTGTATTTGACTCCAGTGACCCTCGGTGTTTCTCACTTCTAGTTTATCTGTAGATTGTTTATGAACAATTTGAAAGTTGTTACTTCTTTCAGTATATGGATATTAGTATCTTAGTTTGGATTAGGAGGAACTGTAAGCACGTAATTTTGTAAACATTTGAATGAAATTGGATTATTTTGAAATTCTTTAAGCACTTTTTCACACTTGGCCATTTTCAATGTTATTTTTGTTTCCATTGGAATGTTTAATAGTGTACTTAAAATATGAGCTTGGTCTGTAAATTATAACTGTTTCTTTTAATGTATGAAATAGTTAAGATTTTCTCAGTGGTTGTCTGCCTATCTTATTGTTTTTATCCAGTCTGAATGTTTGGAATTTTGAAAGATGAAAGATTTACTGTTACTTTCATTGCAGGATTCTTTCTACTAATCCAGTTATTTGTTGAAGTGCTGAATAGTTATTTCTTGGGGAAAGATGTCAAGGAGTTGCAGTTGAGAGACTGGTGAGCAGAGATTGCTGAGTACAGAATAGCGAGCACCTTTCTGGTTAGTTGTAGCCTAAGGTCATTCATAGAATATCTCATCTTGTTTACTAATTACTCATCTTTTTTTTTTTCTTTCTATTTTCCCCCAGTGATTTACATACGTGTTTGTTTTGAGATTTTAATAGAAACATCTTAAAACTCCTACTGGTGCTCAGTAAACACTTGCTACTTACTTGGTTTAAAAGAATAGGTTATTTCAGTTACAGCTTATTTCCAGTGTGCCTTGATATGGTAAACTGACCTTGTTTTAATTGTTTTTCAGGCATAAGATGCACATTTTTCTAATGTGAAGCTGGGAATGAGATGTTCTTGAGTTTTTACAACTTTTTGAAAAGACCCATGTGTGGTGCTATAAAGAAATTTATTGGGAAGTGTGAAGATATTTCAAATAACAGGTTGTTTTGGTTTCTAAAATAAAATCAGAAAGCATTCTACTTTGCGAAAGGAGGAAAGACTCAGGCCAGAAAACTTGTGTGCTATGGTTAACTGGTTCCCAGCCTCTGAGAATCTTGTTTTCCATGGTGTGAAACTGAGTCAGCATCAGGATAAGGGATAACGACTCTATGGATATACAGAATCCTTCACCATGGTAAAACTCGCTAACCCGCTGTACACAGAGTGGATTTTAGAGGCCATCAAAAAAGTGAAGAAGCAGAAACAGCGTCCTTCAGAGGAAAGGATATGCAATGCAGTATCTTCATCCCATGGCTTGGATCGTAAAACTGTTTTAGAACAATTGGAGTTGAGTGTTAAAGATGGAACAATTTTAAAAGTCTCTAATAAAGGACTCAATTCCTATAAAGATCCTGATAATCCTGGGCGAATAGCACTTCCTAAACCTCGAAACCATGGAAAATTGGATAATAAACAAAATGTGGATTGGAATAAACTGATCAAACGTGCAGTTGAGGGCTTGGCAGAGTCTGGTGGCTCAACTTTGAAAAGCATTGAACGTTTTTTGAAAGGTCAGAAGGATGTGTCTGCATTATTTGGAGGCAGTGCTGCCTCTGGCTTTCACCAGCAGTTTCGATTGGCTATCAAACGTGCCATTGGCCATGGCAGACTCCTTAAAGATGGACCTCTTTATCGGCTCAACACTAAAGCAACCAATATGGATGGGAAAGAGAGTTGTGAGTCTCTTTCTTGTTTACCTCCTGTGTCACTCCTTCCACATGAAAAAGATAAGGTAAGAATGGTATTTGCGTCAGAGTTCATAGAGCTGATGATATAGGATGCTTCAGGTTTATGTTCCTGGGAAGTTACTTGATCAAGTTTTGTGTTCGGGAGCTTTTGTGTAGCAGTCCATGGTGGTTTGTTGTTGGTGAGTTCTAGATGTGAGAAGTCAATAGATGGTGATTGTTTCTGATACCTTGAAATATTTCATAGCTAAGATTCAAAGTGCTGGATATTAATCTAGCTAAAAGAACATATTTATATTAGAATCAGAAACATACAACATTAAAACCTTTAAGTTAAGGTTTTTCTAAGACCTTAGTGCTGAAAGTTAATGAGTGGCCAATTACTGGAAACTTGAATTTGAAACAAGCAGCTGGCTCTATGAATTGCTATTTTTTTTTTTCCACTTTGTTGCAGGTGATCATTAGACAGGAATGAGCCTGATTCTCATGACCAGTAGTAGTAGCCAAGTAAACTTAGCTATTCTTATTTCTGCTATTTGTGTTCTAGGTTTGCATGTGTGAAGTCCTAAATGTTAACTGTTTTTGGCAGCTGTAGTTACATGGGTCAGGATACATGGTAAATCCTGTATTAGTAAATTCTGGAGAGTTGGGAGTTATGATGCACAGGTGGTATACCTTACTTTGCTTCATGTTTTATGCTGTTATTTTGTGCATTTGAAAGTCTGTCTTAACTGTGAATTCTGGTCTGTAACTAGATTCTTGGGGATGAGGAGAATTTTGTTAGAGGCTATTTTTTGCATTGACCAGGTGTCTTAGCTATATATTTAAGTGCTCTGAATTGTAATTTTTGTGAAGAGTGGAAGTACTTTAAAATTAGTAACAGTATCTTTTAATTTTGCTTAAGACCATGGGAGTTACTCCTACTATGAGAAGATTGCAAAGTTAATACTGAGTGTATTTAAAATATTTGAGATTTGATCTAAAATTACTGCAGTTGTTAACAGCTCACCAAATGACTACCTGTAGATTTTGTTTAAGTAACAATTGAAAATTAACAGTAGTTTTGATGGAATGTTCAGAGATCTATTGTAGAGTTCAATTTTCTCTGTGAAAATTGAAATAGAAAATTTTTTTTGGAAATAAAACATTTTCTTACTGATAGTACCCTTCATAATGATTCTGATAGAGTCATGAATTGATAGAGAATACCGTTCATAAAATGGTTTTACATCATTTGAGCATTAAGACTGGCAATTAAAGTTCAAGATAGGCAAGTAACTGAAATGCTCTATTCTGTAGTTCAGTGCCATATGAACTGTCATCTTTAAGAACTGCTTCTGATCACACTCAACTGAAGTTAAATAACATATAACAATTTGATTCTTACAAATGTTATGAAATGATCTATCAGGTTAACCGCTTGGAGACAACAGGAATTTATATTTAGGCAATTCGGTGACATGCTTGTGTATTGCATATTGTAAGTTCTTGTTAGAATGCCATGGGTGTTGGCTTTTATAATACTCTTCCTTGAATTAGCTGTTTTAATTTTTAAAAATATTAGCCATAAATAAAATGTCAGTGTGTGTATTTTTAAAAGATAATCAATGTAGTACCAGACCCATTGCCGTTGAGTCGATTTTAACTCTCGGCGACCTATAGGGGTTCCAAGGAGCAGCTGGTGGATTTGAACTGCCAACATTTTGGTTAGCAGCCGGAACGCTTAACCACTGCAGCACCAGGGCTCTGTATTAGAGTCTTGAGATTTTACTTTTGAAAGAGACCTTGAGAATCATCTAGTCCAACAATCCTTATTTTGCAGTTGAGCTGAGAACCTTTATGAGGCCATTGCATTGTACCTTTGCATTAAAAAAGTTTCATTCAGTAGAGATCTACTGGTTTTCTTTGGTTAAAAATACTTCTTTGGTTACACAGCTTTAATATATAATGTTGATACGTACTATTTGAGTTAACTGAAGTAACTAAATTTCGAGTATACATTTGGGAAAATTGAGTTTCTTTGAGTGGACTTCCATGTATGTGTACTGATCTCATTGGAAAATTAATTTCATGATAATATCTATGAAATTAGAGTAGATGAGATCTGTTCTGTATTTTGGAGCCCTGGTGGCACAGTAGTTAATAACTTGGCTGCTAACCAAAAGATTGACAGTTTGAATTCACCAGCCGCTCCTTGGAAACCCTGTAGGGCAGTTCTACTCTGTCCTGTAAGGTCGCTATGAGTTGGAATCGATTCGATGGCAACAGGTTTGGTTGATTTTAGTTCTATGTTTTAATATGGAGTCTTATTTTAAGTAGTAAACTTCCTTGAGTGACGTTCCCCAAAGGTATGAAAAGCCCACATTCAAAATCATAACAGAGTGAACTCTAGAGTGAGGAATTATTCCCCTTCCCGAACAGATTACAGTATATGTTTGCACCTTTGATATTATTTTATTTACTTTCTTTCCTCTTCTTCAAGCTGCCCAATTCAATTCCTGTTCAGAATTGATTGGTTTGCCGTTATGAACCTAGATATTCTAAAAAAAAAAATTATCCAGAGTGTGTTTGACAGTGATGGAGAAAGGAAGGTGTTGGCAGAACTAATTTCCCTTTTAGACATCAGTTAATTCAGCAAGTAGTTATTGAGTACCTACTGTGGGCCAGGCACTCTGCTTGGAACTGAAATGGCATTCTCGTTTTGGAACGCTATTATATCTATTGGCTGGGTCAACTGTGGGGTGAGAGATAAAATTCAGGGACAATATGGAGTGACCTGAGCAAGTTCCTCTTTTTCTATATCAGTTCTCACTTTTAAAATTTATAATATTAACCTTTGGAAGGAACTATAGAACTGTACGTTAGATTTTGAGCAGCTGAGTGACTTTTGTTCTTTTTGGGGAGGTCAACTGTGTAGAGCTATTTCAAGAGGAGTTTTTGTGAAGTTACTTGAACTTTAGTGTGCTCTTTTCACATTGATAAGTAGAGAAGAGAATCTATGGGATTCTGTTATTTAAATGATTTATGCATGTTATAAGGGACATTCTGAGTGAACTTTAGGGGCATGGTAGCTTATTGTGATTTTATTCATTTAACGTGTTTACTATGTGCCAAGCATTACTTTAATGTTATACATATATTCATTCAATTCTCGTAACAATTCTGTAATGTAGGTACCTTTATTTTACAGATTATGAAACTGAGACCCCCTAAAAGTTCAGTAATTTACCCAAGTCACACAGCTAATAGGAGGCAGAGATTGGATTTGAAATGGGCTGTTTGGCTGCAGAGTCTTTGTAACCACTATACCTACTGTCTCTTGAGAGTTGTTACATATAATGTGTATCATTGCACTCAAGTATAGAATTGTGAGCATCCTCTGTGTTAACTTCATAGTGCATTTTCTAATTGTAAAAGGACAAAAAAGGACAAAAAGCTGACTTTGGACCAGTGATAATGTGTCAAGAGCCAAAGGTTATGAATAATCTAGTTTTTACACCTGAGGTTCATAAAAAAGAGAAAAGTTTAGTTTTAACTTTGGTGCTTATTTTCATTTCAGTTGTCGCTAAAGTTTTCTGATTTGCAGTTTGGGGGTTGGTTGCATGGCTGTAATAGAGTGCTTTCACTTGGGACAGAAGGTTGCTTTCCCTTGAATTGTGGGATATGGGTGAGAGGAGGATAAGTATAAGTGACTTAAAGTGCAACTCCTTGAGAATTTCTTTCTTTTTGAAATTTTATAGGTAATGTAAGATAATTTGTCCATTTACTTATTATCATTCAGCAAACATTTGGATGCCTACCATGAACATGGCATTTAGGATTTGAGGACGTTTAAGACAGACAGCATGGAGATGTAAAATAAAATTTTTTCTAAACCCTTTTTTAGTTCATGAAATGTAACTTTTTTTAAAACATACACTGTTATTTTTTTTATATCAATTAGGCATCATGAATCACTGAGAAATAATTAAATGTTTCTTGGGTGAGGCTAATTATTATTTGAGATTATGATGGTCCATTAAAAAAATTATCTTTAAACACTGAGTCTTGGAAGGATCTCTTCTCCCTGTCAGGAATAATTTTCACCTTGATTTCAAACTTCTGGGTTCATTTTATATACTTTAGCAGCTTTACAGATGTAATAATTGTTACAGAAATCATTTACTTGAATATATCGTTTATGCTCCATATTAATAGTCCAGAAATACATACTCTTTTATGATAATCAGGGAAATCATTATGGTAAAGTGTTGTTATCCTGCGGAATAGTATTTTGGAACAGAATTATAGTTTGCTGAAGCATTCGGTTGGAAAGGGAAGAGAAGGTATTGTCAATTAATGTTATTGTTTGGGTTATTACCCAGCTGGGTAACTTGGAGCAGAAAGATCAGTGATAAATCTGTAGAGCCTTCTAATATAAATTATATCTCCATACAGTAAACTCTTAACGGAGTTCAAATTATTTTGTTTTACTGGAATTTGGTATTTTAAATTCATAGTGTAAGTGGGTTTTGACAGGAACTTAAATTTTTGATGTAGAGATAATGATTAGAATGAGATGTGGTTCTTAAGTTACTGAGAGTTAAAAATAATAACTAAGGACTGTACTTAAAAAAAAAAAAGTGGATCCTGAGGGATTAGGCCCCTGCCACCCCATATGAAGTTTTGATTTAGCAATTTGAAAATGGCCTCTGTAGTAAACTTGTTTGACATGTTATATGTCATACTAGTGGCATTATATAGGAAAAGGGTTTATGAATGTAAACTTGGTAATTACAATTCAGATAGTCTTTTGCTATGATACTTTGTAAAAAAGGCAATGAATGGCAGTTATCCATGTTGTTAGATTCAGGGATGTGTTTACTTCTTGAAAGAATGATTGCTCACTTAAGAAACAACAGTAACAAAAAACCTTAAAGCAAAAGATGGCAGCAAAAAAAAATTGAGAAGAAATAAGTTAGTACTAAATAAATGGAAAAAGCTGTCAATTTAAAGAGTGTATTAAGATTCCTTTAGGAGGGCATGCAGGCAAGTATGTATATAGTATATGTTTATAGTATATATACATAGTATGTATACATACACACAATATGTATAAATTGTGAGGATGGCACAGGACTGGGCAGTGTTTCATTCTGTTGTACATAGGGTCACTCTGAGTCAGAACTGACTCGACACTACCTAACAACAACAACATATACGTAGCATGTCTGAACCAAACTCTGCTGCCGTTGAGTTGATTCAGGCTTGGCGACCCTGTAAGACAGAGTAGAACTGCCCTATAGGGTTTCCAAGGCTGTATATCTTTATGGAAGCTTGCTGCCACATCTTTCTTTTGAGGAGTGGTTGGTGGGTTGGAACTGCTGACCTTTCTGTTAGCAGCTGAGCACTTAACCACTGTGCCACTGGGCTCTGTAAAGTATGTATATATAATATAATTATTGGGAAACTTTTTTAAAATTGCAAATTTTAATTCTTACTTTGTGGAGTAGGGAATGGAGGGTGATGCCAGCTGTATTAATCTTCAAGTATAGGAAGATTATTGTAGAGAAAGTCAACTAATATGGTTAGGATAATTTTATTTTTGACAATGGTAAGGACACAGTGACATGGATAATGTAGAGTTTGTGATGTTGTCAGGTTTGCAACTGATTGATGTGAAGTTATATTTTTTATACAATGCGTTTCTTACGTCTTTGTTTATACCATTTGGTGGTAACTCCAAATGTGCTGGGCCCTGAGGAGAAGCTGACTGGAAATAAAAATTTGTTACTAACAAGTCATTGAGGTGGATTAATTGTTAACTGTACTTAGGAATTGACTTTATCTCAGCAGACTTATTTTTATTAAAAAAAAAAACAAACACCCAGAAATTGAAAATAACTCAGGCAGAGATACGTTTGTAATGCAGTATTTCTTTAAATGTAATAAACTGTACAGAGATTTCGATCTTTTAGTTAGCCTGTGAGCTCAGTGTTTTTTGTTAATTTTCAGCCCATGACATCTGAAAACTTGAGTTACCGCCCACCTGCCTCTAAAGCAACCTCTGGTTTAGCCATTGCTAATCACACAACTGAGATTTTTCTTAAATTTCAGTTACTAGCACATCACTCTTTTCTGGTGAAGGGAAGAAATTAATGAAGATATCATTTACTATAAATTGCTTCAGTAAAAGAGATCTAGAGGATCTAACCATCTTGGCTTCCCTTTTTCCTTTGCCCTGTATCAATAGACTAAAGGAATGTAAGCATTTGCTTATCGACACCTATTAATAGCTAACATTTGTTAAGGGCTAGAGATGTGCTTGAGTATTATTCTAAGTGCTCTAGCATGTAATTTCTTATTAAATTTCAAAAGAACTGTACATGGTTAAGTTCTATAGGCATAATATATTTATTTAATAATGTTTAATAATACAAATTTCCATGGTGATTTCTTACACAAATTCAAATAGAAAGTGAATGTAAAGAAATGTCGAATATATTACATTACTTCTTAACCTTTGGTTTCTATTTAATTCGTCCTGTACACATGGACCATGCCTTTTTACATTGCACTTACCTTTAATAGTATGAAAGCAAGTAGATAACAGCAACTTTGATGAATCTTGAAAAAGCCCTCTTGAGGTTGTCAGAATCTCCTTGACATCTTTTTTTTTTTTTTTTTTTTTGCAATTGAAGAACCAGCTTTTTGACTTTTTAATTTTTAGAGCAGTTTTAGGTTTACAGAAAAATTGTGCAGGAAAGGTGCAGCAGTTAAGAGCTCAGGCTGCTAACCAAAAGGTCAGCATTTCAAATCCACTAGCCGCTCCTTGGAAACTCTATGTGGCAGTTCTACTCTGTCCTACAGGGTGGCTATGAGTCGGAATCTACTCGATGGCAATGGGTTTGTTTTTTGATTTTATTTACCCCCTACTCATTATTTCTCCTATTAACATCTTGCATTCTTGTGATACATTTGTCACAACTGATGAACCAATATTAATACATTATTACTAAGGTCCATGGTTTACTTTAGGGTTCCCTCTGTGTTATACAGTCCCATGGATCTATGGATTTTGACAAATGCTTAACTTCCTTGACATCTTTTAGATTTTTTTTTTTTTAAATGAGAAAAAGTGTATCTTGCACGTTGACTTGGTTCTTAACTATGTAAGAGAACTGAATCTAGGTGTCATATCTGCTGGTTAAAACCAAAAACACCAAACCTGTTGCCATCGAGTTGATTCCAATTTATAGCGATCCTATATAGGACAGAGTAGAGCTGCCCCATAGGGTTTCCAAGGCTATAAATCTTTGTGAAAGCAGACTGCCAAATCTTTCTCCTGTGGAGCAACTGGTGGGTTTGTTAAAGTAGAATTAAAAATTAATAATTCTTTTCTAGTGAACCGGAGAGTTAGTTTTTTAAAATTGCAGGCTGTGATTTATGCATGTTAAGTACTGGAATATTAAGAGCCTTATTCTGGTAAAATTATTTACCAATTGGCTACTCAGGGGTGGAGTCAGTTCACAAAGGATCGGCAGCAGATGAATTAGACCAGTAGCAACTTTACCCTTCTGCTAGCCCAGCTGGTGCAGGATTAGGATTCATTCAGTTGCAGCTGGTTACCAGAAAAATGAAGGCTGTTCCTTCTGGATTTTTCCTTTGACAGGAAGGTCATAGTTCCCAACAGATGGCTTTCATCAACACTGTACATAACTATGAAATTCAAGTCCAAAGAATTACTTACAACTTCATTAGGGAACAGGTGAAGAGACAGTTCATAGTAAGGCACTATTTTGTTATGGTATGAAATTAAGCATAGAGGTTATAGTGGTATAGCATTTAGATGTTCAGAATGCTGTTCTAGGTTAAAATAGTCTTTAGCTGCCAGCAATTAAAAAAAAAAAAAATTACCAAGAAAAAAAAGTCTGGCAGTAATGTCGATTGAGGTGTGTTTTGTAGTTGAATTATGCTTACAAAATACAGGTACACTTTTAGGAAAAAATAATGGAATCATCTATTTTGTAGAATTTTGAGGCACTAGCAATCTTGGATCACAGTGATTCTCATTCTTATTTCAAAAATAGGGAAATTGAGGGCCAAAGAGATTTAAGTGTTTTGTTCAGTGCCACACAGCAAGTTAATGACATCTGAGAGAAGTGGTCAGATCCTTTTCGGTTCTGTGCTTTATTCATTATTCCGTGATACTCCTTACAGTCTTAGAGGGCAATGAGTATATAGAACTCACTTCCTTAGTGGAAACTATAGAATAAACCCTGGTCTAGAGAATTTTTGTGGTTTTGTAGACCACAAATAGTAAATCTGCTTGTTCAGGTGTTTGAAAGTAACTATACACTCTTGTTAGAGAGTTAAAACAGTTTTTGGAAAGACTGCTTTTGTATGGCCCAGTTAGAGGAATTAGAAAAACTTTTCCCTCCCTCACTTTCTTTCTTCCTTTCCATTCTTTTCTTTCTTTCTTGTCTAAATATTAGAAAGAGAATATGTTGAGCTACCTTAATGCTGGAAGAAAAAAGTACTAAAGTTTTGAAAAAGTTCAGTTACAGTTAAGTTTGATTTTCAGTAGGTCTACAACACAGATGACCTCTTAAGTGACTTGAATATTGGTTAGAAGTTAAAAATTCTTGAGACTGAGTTAAAGCTAGAAAGGCACACACCTTTTTATTAATTAATGAAGCCATTCTTATCAAAGTCATTAAATATGGGTGGATCAGGAGTCTGTAGTTCTTTCTAAAGCAGTGGTTCTTGACTCTAAATCCACTTTAAAATCACCTGAGGAGCTTTAAAAAATAAACACCAAACCAATTAAATTAAGCTCTCTAGCAGTGGGATCCAGGTTTCAATTTTTTAAATTAAGTCTCCATGTGAATCTAGTGTGCAGTCGAGATTGAGAACCACTGCTGTAATGCTTAGAACCAACATCTTTGTAGTGGGAACTTGCTGAGGGAGTGGTGGACAGAAAAAGGAGATACTTTTTACTTAATAATTAGAATTCAGACAAAGAGATGAGGCAGTGTACTTCACATCCGCTCTCATCCTTTGGACCCAGGACAGTGTACTTCTGAAAATCTAAATTAATTTTATCTACCTCTGACCATAACTGCCCTAATCTTCCACCTTTCTTCTCCTTACGGTCACTGCATCTGCTCTTTGATCTCATCAGAGTCTCATCTGGTAAATAGTTTGGGAAAAGCTCCCTGGTTGATTCCGATGGGTGCCCCACTTCCTGCCACTGTAATGCGTTTCTTCTAATTGCTTAACTTTATTATGGTTCATCACCTCAGCTAGTCACCCTACTCCTGCATCAGATTAGCCAAGCCCCACCTTGAAATTAAGCCAACCAATTTTCCTCCCCGCTTCTGTTTATCATTTTGGAGAAAATCGCACAACCATGTGGTGGGATGGCACTTAAATCAATTTGTGGCCTGTAATCTCCGCTCTACCCTCTGGGTCTGTATCTGTAGTCTGTTATTTTTGCTGCAATTCAGTGTTTTCTCCAACCCTGTTCCCTCTCGTTTTCAGCAGATACTCTCATAGAGTGTCTTCATAGAGAGAATAGAATCTCTCTGGCCATGTGAGCTCATCCAACCTACATCTCTCCGCGCCACCCTAAATGTATTTATTTTTACCCTCTCTGCTACCTTCTCAGAGGACAGTGAAGAAATGTCTTATCTAAGGCTAATCTTTTTTTTCTGCAGGATCCTATTCTCTCCAGCCTCAGGAACCTTGCTTCATCAGTAATGTTCCCCATCTTTTAACTCTTTGATGTCCTTCTCTCTTTCACTTCTTACCCACTCTGGGTCTCTCCCATCAAATTGGAGTTAACAAAAAACAAAAACAAAATCCAAAAAACCTCTCCATATCCATCTCTCTATCTACAGCCCTGTCTGTCTCCTCTTTATTTCTTAACTTCTTGGAAAGAGAGTCTGTATTTGATTTGTAATCTGGTTTTTGCTCTAGAGCACCATTTCAAATTGCGCTTGCGGACAGTTTTCAGTCATTATTTTACCTGAACTCCCAGCAGCATTTAGTACTTGTTGACAGTTCTCCCTGGATCTCTGGGATCATTCTTTCCTAGTTGTCTCCATTTCCGTCCCTCATCTTTCTGGCAATTCCTTTTCGTTTACTTTACTGGCTTTTTATCTTTTGCCTGTGGCTTACATGCTGGTATTTCCTAAGGTTCTGTTCTTGGTCCACTTCTTAGTGTTTCAACCTTCCTGAGTTATTTGTAAACCTACCTCCTGTATACTGATGACTCTAAATTCATATTTTTATTCCAAACCTCTCTTCTGAGCTCTAGACTTACATATCTCTCTGAGTGATATCTTATCTCAGTTACTTCAAATTCGTGATTACCCAGATGGAGTTTGTAATCCTCCCCCAACCTGTTCTTCTGATTCCTTACGGTGGTGAGAGGCTTTGCCATTGACTCTACCTCAAACAAAAACTTTGGTGTCATCTTCCACATCTCACTTGCACCTCTTTTGGATGCAGTTCTGGTCTGTCCCCAGTCTTCTCTGTTAGCTCTCTCTTTTTTTTGGAACCTTTTAAAAAAAAAAAAAAAAACTGTGATGAAAATATATACAACAAAACATAACCAATTCGGCAATTTCTACATGTATAGTTCAGTGACATTGATTACATTCAAGTTGCGCAACCATTCTTGCTATCCTTTTCCAAATTATTCCACCATCATTAACCTAAACTCACTGCCCCCTTAGCAAAAACTTCCCCTTTTGCCTCCTTTTCCTCCTCCTGGTAACCACTCTTTTTGCATATAAGTGAGATCATGCAGTATTTGTCCTTTTGTGACCGACTTATTTTGCTCAGCATGATGTTTTCAAGGTTCATCCATGTTGTGGATATGTAATACTCCATTATGTATAGACCGCATTTTGTTTATCCATTCATCTGTTGAACATTTTGGTTGTTTCCACCTTTTGGCTATTGTGAAAAGTGCTGCAGTGAATATTGGTATACAGATTTCTTGTTTGTGTACCTGCTTTCATTTCTTCTGGGTATATGATTGGGATTGCTGGGTCATATGGTAGGTCTATGTTCAACTTTTTGAGGAACTACCAAAATGTTTTCCACAGTAACGGTACCATTTTACATTCCCACCAGCAGTGAATAAGGGTTTCCAATTTCTCCACAACCTTTGCCAACACCGGTTGTTTTTCTTTTTGATAATTGCCATACTAATGGGTGGTGAGATGGTATATCATTGTAGTTTTGATTTGCATCTCCCTAATGGCTAATGGGAGCCCTGGTGGCGCAGTAGTTAAGAGCTCAGCTGCTAACCAAAAAAGATCAGCATTTGAAATCCGCCAGCCTCTCCTTGAAAACCCTATGGGCAGTTGTACTCTGTCCTGTAGGGTTGCTGTGAGTTGAAATCGACTCGATGGCAATGGGTTTGGTTTGTTTTTTTAATGGCTAATAAGGAGCTCTGGTGGCGCAGTGGTTAAAGTGGTGGGCTGCTAACCAAAAGGTCAGCGGTTTGAACCCACCAGCCGCTCTGGGCAAAAGCTGTGGGTGGCAGTCTGCTTCTGTAACGATTTACTGCCTTGGAAACTCTATAGAGTTTCTATGAGTCAGAATCGACTCAATGGCAATGGATTTTTGGGAATGGCTAATGAAGGAGCCCTGGTGGCGCAGGGGTTAAGTGCTCAGCTGGCTAACCGAAAGGTCGCGGTTTGACCGCTCTGTGGGAGAAAAATGTGGCGGCAGTCTGCTTCCATAAAGATATACAGCCTTGAAAACCCTATGGGGCAGTTCTACTCTGTCCCGTAGGGTCACAATGAGTTGGAATGTACTTGACCGAAGCGAGTTTAATGGCTAACGAAGGAACCCTAGTGGCACAGTGGTTAAGCCCTTGACTAGTGATCTGCTCCT
The DNA here is from genome assembly GCF_000243295.1 of Trichechus manatus latirostris. Taxonomy (NCBI): domain Eukaryota; kingdom Metazoa; phylum Chordata; class Mammalia; order Sirenia; family Trichechidae; genus Trichechus; species Trichechus manatus. The sequence continues at coordinate 2,754,243 of NW_004444026.1, read as the reverse complement.
GTAAAGATTGTTGTTATTTCATGCCGTCCAGTCCACTGATCTTTTGGTTAGCATCTAGCACTTAACCACTGTGCCACCAGGGCTCCTCCATAAAGATTACAGCCTAGAAAACCCTGTGGGGTTGTTCTGCTCTGTCTTATGGGATCACTATGAGTCGGAATTGACTGGATGGCACACCACAACAACAACGGCTAATGACCTGGAGCATGTGCTTGTTGGCCATCTGAATATCCTCTTTAGTGAAATGTCTGTTCAAGTTCTTTGTCCATTTTCTGATTGGGTTGTTTGTCTTCCGTTGTTAAGTTGTAGAATTATTTTATATACTTTGGATATTAGACCCTTATCTGATGTGTGGTTGCCAGAATTTTCTCCCAATCAGTAGGTTGTCTTGTCTTTTTTTTTTTGTTAATTGTACTTCAGGTGAAGGCTTACAGAACAAA
>NW_004444026.1:2740143-2753695 GCF_000243295.1 Trichechus manatus latirostris | reverse complement strand
GGTGAAAATACACATAGCCAAAGATACACCATTTCAAAAATTTCTACATGCACAGTTCAGTGACATTGACTACTTGTCTTTTCATTTTTTTGATAAAGTCCTTTGATGAACAATAATATCTCTTTTAATTAAGATCCTCTCCATTCCAGCTGCTACTCTTAGTGCAAGTCCTCATCATTTCTCTCCTGATTTACTTAAATAGCTTCCTTATTGGTTTTCCTCCCTCCGGCAATATCTACCTCCAGTCCACGTTATTGCCAAGAGTGATCTTATTATGAAGTGATTAAGAGCATAGGCTCAAGAACCAGACCATCTAGGTTTGTGTTCACTCTGCCACTACTTGCTTTATGACATTGAGTAATTTGTTTAGCCTTTCTTTGCCACATTTCTTCTTATAAAATGAGGATAATGTAGTGCCTATCTCATAAGGAAGTCGTGGGATTAATGAGTTAATATATATCTAAAAAACTTTGTGTGATGATGGAAGTGTTCTATATCTGTGCTGTTCAATATGGTAGTCATTTTAGCCATATGTAACTATTGAGCACTTGAATGTGGCGAGTGTGACTGAGGAAGGGAATTTTTTATTTTATTTTATTTTAATTTAAATAGCCACACATGGCCAGTAGCTATTGCATTGGACAGTGCAGAATACATAAAGTTCTTAGAATAGTATTTAGCATATAGTAAGTGCTCTACAAATGTTAGCAACTATTGCTCTTTCAAAAATTAAAATCACTCTTCTGCTTAAAATCCATCAGTGCCAAATTCTGTGTTATAGTAAACTCTCACCTCCCCCTTCTGCATTGCTCCAACCTTGTCTACCTCTAAGGGGCCCTGGTGGTGCAGTGGTTAAAGAGCTCAGTTGCTAACCAAAAAGTTCAGTGGTTTGAACCCAACCAGCTGCCCTGCAGGAGAAGGATGTGGCAATCTCCTTCTGTAAAGATTTACAGCCTTGGAAGCCCTATGGGGCAGTTATACTCTGTCCCACAGGGTCACTGTGAGTCGGAATTGTCTTGATGGCAGTGGGTTTGGGTTTTATCTACCTCCACTTCTTCATATTCCCTCTGTGTTCCACTATATCACCAGTATCAGTTGCTGTTGAGTAGATTCTGACTCATGATGATCACGTGTGTCAGAGTAGAACTGTGCGCCATAGGATTTTCAGTAGTTGATTTTTCAGAAGCAGATCATCAGGCCTTTCTTCTGGGGTGCCTCTGGGTAAACTTGAACGACCGACCTTTTGTTTAGCAGCTGAGTGAGTTAACCATTTGCATTACCCAGGGACTCCTTCCACTGTACCAGTGGTTCTCAAAATGGTCCTTGAACCAGCAGCAGTACCTGAAAACTTGTTAGAAATGCAAATTCTTGGCCCCTTGAACCAGCAGCAGTACCTGAAAACTTGTTAGAAATGCAAATTCTTGGGCCCCATTCCCGATCTACTGAATTAGAAACTGAGTAGGGGCCAGTAAACCGTATGTTAAGCCCTCCAGGGGAGTCTGATGCATGCTAAAATTTGAGAACCACTGCAGTAAACCAGACTACTTGCAGTTCCTCAGATCCAGCTTGTTTTCTCTTGCTCCTGTATTTTTTTCCTGCCTATTCTCCCTTCTTTACCATTTAGTTTTATTTATGCTTACAGATTTAGTTTAGGCATAGTCTCTGTTTCTCGCCTCCTTATCACCCACCCTGCTCCCAAGTTGACTTAGAGACCTCGCTTCGTGCCCGATACCTAGTACACACCTCCATTATAGCCCGTTTTACACTCTGTTGTTTAGCCTATCTCTCCTACTAGACAGTGAATTTGGGACCTTGTTTTTCATATTTGTATCCCCCTGTCTGTATAGCACGGAGCCTTGGCGGCTCAGTGGTTAAGAGCTCAGCCGCTAACCAAAAGGTTGGCAGTTTGAATCCACCGGCTGCTCCTTGGAAACCTACGGGGAAGTTCTATTCTGTCTTATAGGGTCAATGGCAACGGGTTACAGGTCTGTATAGCAGAGTGTCTGTATGCTTTGCAAGTGTTTATTGAGAATCTTCCAGGTGCCAACATAGTGATTAGGTCCTGGATGAAAGAGGTAAAGTCTCCATAATTAACACACACAGTGAATGATAAGTGCTCTGATGCGGTAAGACTGAGTGCTGTGGAAGTACAGATGCGGGGCTGGCGAGAGTCTGGGAAGTCTTCTCACAGGAAGACACATGTCAGTTAGTGAAGTCGGGAAGCAAATGGGTAGGGTGAGAAAGAGAGTAGTAGTTCCTTGCAGAGGGAACAGCATATACAAAGGCCTAGAAGCAAAACATTGTGGGAACTTAATAAATATTTGATTGACTATGAATAAAAAAAATCATGTCTAACTTTTAGACTTTGGTTTTGAAGTGACCCTGCTCCCCAGCAAACATTGCATTTTATGTGCTTCTGCATTTTATAAGCAGCCTTTATACTTGATATTGTGCTTTTTCTGAGCTGATATCTAAGGTGTGACAGGGTAGCCTGTAAGCCAGTGGTTGTCCATTTATTGCCTTTTTTTAAAATTGTGCTTTAAGTGAAAGTTTACAGTTCAAGTTAGTCTCTCAATTCAAGTTAGTCTCTCATACAAAAATTTATACATACATTGTTGTGTGACCCTAGTTGTTCTCCCTATACTGTGACAGTGCACTCCTCCTTTCTGCCCTGGATTTCCTGTGTCCATTCAGCCAGCTTCTGACCTTCTCTGCCTTCCCATCTCGCCTCTGGACAGGAGCTGCCCATTTAGTCTCATGTATCTACTTGAGCTAAGAAGCACAGTCTTCATGAGTATTATTTTATGTCCAATAGTCCGGTCTAATCTTTGTCTGAAGGGTTGGCCTCAGGAATGGTTTCAGTTTTGGGCTAACAGAGAGTCTGGGGGCCATGTCTTCCGGGGTCCTTCCATTCTCAAACAAACCACTAAGTTTAGTCTTTTTGCTAGAATTTGAGTTCTGCACCCCACTTTTCTCCCACTCTCTCGGGGACTCTCTGTTGTGTTCCTTGTCAGGGCGGTCATGGGTGGTAGCCAGGCACCATTTAGTTCTTCTGGTCTCAAGTTGATGAAGTCTCTGGTTTATGTGGCCCTTTCTGTCTCTTGGGCTAATACCTTCCTTGTGTCCATGGTGTTCTTCATTCTCCTTTACTCCTGGTAGGTTGGGACCAATTGATGCATCTTAGATGGCCACTGGCTAGCTCTTAAGACCCCAGATGCCACTCACCAAAGTGGGATGCAGAACATTTTCTTAATAAGCTTTGTTATGCCAGTTGACCTAGATGTCCCCTGAAACCACGGTCCCCAGACCCCTGCCCCTACTACTCTAGCCCTCAAAGTGCTTGGTTGTATTCAGGAAACTTTTTAGCTTTGGTTTAGTCCAGTTGTGCTGATTTCCCCTGTAGTGTGTGCTGTCCTTCCCTTCACCTAAGATAATTCTTGTCTGCTCTCTAGTTAGTGAATAACCCTCACCTTCCCTCCCCACCCTCGTAACCATCAAAGAATGTTTTCTTCTATGTTTAAACCTTTTTTTGAGTTTTTAATAGTAGTGGTGTTATACAGTATTTGTTGTTTTGTGACTTTTTGTTGCCTTTTAATGGCAAAAGAAAGAATTTGTTTTATCTGAAAAACTATAGGTAGAGGAGCACATTAGTAGTGGCAGAGGTAAACACATTCTTCTTGTTGCATATGAATAGACCAAGATTTTAAACAAGCAATTTCAAACTTAGAGCTTAGAGCGTTTGACAAAGCATATCATTAAGAAGTCTGAAAGGAGTCCTGGTGGCACAACGTGCTTGGCTTCTAATCGAAAGGTTGATGGTTTGAACCCATCTAACAGCTCTGCGGGAGAAAGCTGGCAACCTGCTTCTGTAAAGATTATAGGCCAGAAAACCCTATGGGGCCGTTCTGTTCTGTCACATGGGATCACTATGAGTCAGAAATTGACTTGATAGCACTCAACAACAACAAGAAGCCTGAAGGCAGCCAGCATGTCAGCCACAACTGTTGTCAATTTTGTAGCTTCACTCTGTATTGGCTATTTTTGCCTTTGTTGCTGCCACCCTAGGCTTCCTGTTGCTCTCATTAACCCCTCATTGTAAGAGCAAGAAGGCCTTGTTCACCTGCTGTGTAACCTCCAACTTTTAGTTGCTACTGAAGACTTGCTCTTATCTGTTTGGGACTTCATATGTATAATTTTCAGTAAAAACTTACCTTTTACTTTCTTTGAATGTTTACAGGTGGCTTTGCTCAATCATTTACTAGCTTTGAAAGAAGAAATACATAATTTTGTTTCTGATAACTTCAGCTAAGCAGAACAAGCATAGACGAGAAGGAAAAAGGGGGAAAACCCTTTTTTCTCCCAAAACTTCACAGATTATAAAGAATTATGCTTTCACATAGGAGTATTCTAATTCCTGTTTGCTTTTGATATAACACTGTATAATAAGATAGGCAAACCAGATGCTCTGATGGCCAGGTTTTACTTAATGCAGAATTACATGGTTAGTTAATGGAATAAATGGAACTAGAGTCCAGGTCTCTTCAAGTCCAGTACACCTGCAGCCACATCAACCTGTCTCGTGAAAAACATAAGACTACAGTTCATGAGAATGACAAATGGCCTGTACTGATAGATTTCTGTCCTATAGAATGAGTCCTCTTCCCACCCTCAAATAAAAATCTTTGCCTGTTGTTTTGCTGCTAATGCAGGGAAAGCCTATTTAATGGGAGGAACCATGGTGGCGCAGTGGTTAAAGTGCTCGGCTGCTAACCAAAAGGTTGGTGGTTCGAACCCACTAGCCACTCCATGGAGGAAAGATTTGGCAGTCTGCTTCTGTAAAGATTACAGCCTTGGAAACCCTATGGGGCAGTTCTTTGTCCTGTAGGGTCACTATGAGTTGGAATCGCCTCGATGGCAGTGGTTTTTTTTTTGGTTTAGTATGTTTTGGTGTGTCAGTCTTTTAAAGCACACATTATACTTTCATATGTGGTACTTGTATTTGAACACTTGTATAATTTTGAATATTTGTTATATGTTAAGTGTTATATTTAGGCCACAACAACCCTTTAAGGAAGGTTATCTATTTCGTAGATGAAACAAAGGCTCACAGAGGTCAAGTGACTTGCACAAGGTTATATAGCTAAAGTGTAGCATGCTAGAATGTAGAGGATAGTGGAGTGGACAAAAGGGGGGGGGAATAGAAACTACTACAAATTCAAAGTTGAGATAAATTGAAATTATTTTACACTGGTTAAGTAGTTTAAAGTATTCTCTGAATTATTGCAACACTTAGTTTTGATGTGAGGGATTATCTAAGAGTATTTAAGAGCACAGATTCTGGCCTCATCATTACTTTTAGTTTGATCTTTGTTAACCCATGAACATCAGTTTCCTTTTCTATAAAAGGGGGATAAAATAATGCTGAAATTATCAAATTAACAAAGCAACTGCATTTTTAAAGATTGTCTGTAGCCTGAGCAGGTCATGTTGTTGTTAGGTGCCGTCCAGTAAGTTCAGACTCATAACGACCCCATGCTCCAGCCTCACAGTCGTCACGATGTTTGAGCCTGTTGTTGCAGCCACTGTGTCAGTACATCACCTTGAGGGTCTTCCTCTTTTTTGCTGACCCTCTACTTTACCAAGCATGATGTCCTTCTCCAGGGACTGGCCCCTCCTGATAACATGTTCAAAGTATGTGAGATGAAGTCTTGCCATCTTCACTTCTATGGAGCATTCTAGCTGTACTTCTCCCGAGACAGATTTGTTCATTCTTCTGGCAGTTCATGGTATATTCAGAATTCTTCTCCAACGCCATAATTCAGAGGCATCAATTCTTCTTTGGTGTTCCTTATTCATTGTACAGTGTTTGCATGCATATGAGGCAGTTGAAAATACCATAACTTGGGTCAGGCACACGTTAGTCCTCAAAGTGGTATCTTTGCCTTTTTCTTTTTTTGCTCCATGGTTTTCTAGCCATTACTTTAAAAAATAAACAACAGGAAGTACTGCTGACTTCCCTCTCTTTTTTTCAGTAAAACAAAACTAAAAATGAGTTTATTAACCAAAATATTCTGAAAGCCATTTAAAATTGTTATGAACACATATCAATTTAACAGGACATAAAAATAGACATCCAGATAGTTTAAAAAGCATTTCTTACCCATTTGAATTAGAATGGATGTTCTCTGGACATATTGCTTTTTAATAGGCAAAATATTTTTGACAACTTTGAGACCTATTTTTTAGTATTTGGAAGTAACAGTGTATCCCCCCCAATTCTTCTATAAACAAACAAGCAGATTACTTCCTTTGTTAAGGTTATTAAAATAGATCTTTATTTTGTATCTGATGTTCAAGATCAGGATAGAATGAAGTCATGGAGCTGTTTGTCCCCGTACAAATTAATCTGGCTCATATTGGGAATCTAACTAATGACTAATGTAAGTAAGCACTGTGTTCTGTAGCACTGCTTCTCAAATTTTCATCTGGAGATTCTGTTAAAATGCAGTGTTCTTTGGTAAGGCCTGAGATTTTGCATTTTTAATAAGCTCCCTAGTATTCTACTGCAGCTGGTCCACAGAACACACTTTGAGTAGCAATTTGCATTGTTGTTGTTACTTGTCTTCGAGTCGGCTCCAGCTCACAGCAACCTTATGTATAACAGAACAAAATGCTGTGTGGTCCTGAACCATCTTCAAGATCGTTATTGTGTTTGAGTCCATTGTTTTGGTTTTTGTCAGCCCTCCACTTTACAAACCGTGATGTCCTTTTCTATCGATTGTTCTTTCCTGATGATGTGTCCAAAGTAAGCTAGCTGAAGTCTTGCTTTCCTCTCTTCTAAGGAGCATTCTGGTTATATTTCTTCTCAAACTAGTTTGTTCATTGGTCTTGCAGTCCATGGTATATTCATTATTCTTTGCCAATACCACAATTTGAATGCATCAATTCTTCTGTCTTCGTTTTTCATCGTCCAGCTTTCACATGTATATGAGGTGATTGAAAAGACCATGGCTTGGGTCAGGTGTACTTTAGTCATCAAAAGTGACATCTTTGCTTTTTAAAACTTTAAAGAGGTCTTTTGTAGCAGATTTACCCAATGCAACACATCAAAAAGAAATTTGATGACTTGTTTCCATGGATGTTGATTGTTCATCCAAGTAGAATGAAATCATTGACAGGTTCAGTTTTTTCTTTCATTTCTTACATTGCTGTTTATTGGTCCAATTGTAAGGATTTTTGTTTTCTTATATTCAGGTAGGTATAATCCTTACTGAAGGCTATATAGTCTTTGACCTTCATCATTAAGTGCTTCAAGTCATCTTTATTTTCAGCAGGCAAGGTTATGTCATCTTCGTATTTGCAGGTTGTTAATTAGTCTTGTGAGGAGCCCTGGTGACACAGTGGTTAAGTGCTCAGCTGCTAACCGAAAGGTTGGTGGTTCGAACCCACCAGCTGCTCTGAGGGAGAAGGATGTGGCAGCCTACTTCTGTAAAGATTTACAGCTTTGGAAACCCTATGGGTCAGAATTGACTCAACAGCAGTGGATTTGGTTTGGAATGAGTCTTCCTTTAATCCTGATCCCCTGTTGTTCTTCATATAGTCCAACTTCTCAGATTATTTATTCAGCATACAGATTGAATAAATAAGGTGAATGGATACAACCCTACCACAGACCTTTTCCAGTTTAGAAACATGCAGTATCCTCTTGTTCTGTTGTTTCAATGTTGTTGTTGTTAGTTGTGATTGAGTCCATTCTGTCTCATGGTGACCCCCATGTTTGTCAGAGTAGAAACTGCTTCATAGGGTTTTCAAGGCTGTGACCCTTCAGAAGCAGATTGCCAGACCTGTCTTCTGAGGTGCCTTTGGGTGAGCTGGAATCACCAGTCTTTTGGCCAGTAGTCAAGTGCTTAACTGTGTCACCCAGGGACTCCTGTTGTTTCTATGTTGTTGTGGTTGTGGTGTGCCATTGAGCCTATTATGACTGATAGGACAGAGTAGAACTTCCCCATAGAGTTTCCTGGGTTGTAGGAGTAGGATCACCAGGTCTTTTCTCTTGCTGAGTGGAGCTGCTGACTTTTTGGTTAGCAGCTGAGCACTTAACCATTGCACCACCAGGGCTCCTTGTTGTTTCTGTAGGACTAAGCAAATCAGTTTAGATATTTCTTGTCAATCTCTCTGTTCTTGACTGGTTGTCTTAAATCATATGCTTATTTTCAGACATTTATTTAGCAGATATTTTTTGAATGTTTATGACCTAAGTACTATGCTAGGTGCTGGAGATATAACAGGGATGCTAGGTAGACACTCTGCTCTCAGTCAAGTGAGGAAGCCAAGGAAATAATAACAATAAAGTAAAATCATGCGTCTCTTAACGTCCATGATACATTCTGTGAAATAGGACCTTATATGATTTGGACATTGTGTGAACAGTATATTATGTATGAAGGTCCTTTCAAGCATTCGCTTCTAGAATAAGGAGGTTTTGTCCATATTAAAAATTTTCTGGGGAAAATGACTTCCCTCTGCAATTAGTTTATCTAAGGTCTCAACAAATTCTCCTGCTGCCTTTGCATCTGCACTTGCAGACTCACCACTCGCTTTCATGTTATGCAGCGAAAATCATTGTTTGAAGCACTTTAACCACCCAGAGCTAGCTCTAAACTTGATATTGTAGTCTGGTCCTGCTTTTTCTTTGAGCATCTAGAACAAGCTTCGTACCTTAGCAGTGATTATCAGTGTGCTGAGAGGGATTCATGTTTGTATTTGGTCCTCAATCCAATCATTAGCAATTTCTCTATATCTGATATAGGTCCCTCTTGTTTTTGGTTAGCCTTTTAGCTTTCAGTGGAGCCTATCCTTTAACAGCTTGGAGAATTTTTTCTTTGTTTTTGAGGATCGTTGTTATTGTCGTGTGTGACATGCCTAAATCTGCTATGTCCCGTTCTCCAGTCAAGATTTCCAAACTCTGTTATAACCTTATGGGACCACAGACATATATGTGGTCAGACACTGCCTGAACGGATGTTGTGCGACACGTGACTGTTTAAATAAGTGATGATGAGGAAGTACCGGAGTTCTGAGAATATAAATACAAAAGCTGATTTTTTACAAGTTTATGAAGATATCGAACCTGGTTTGTCTGATGTATTGACATCTAAGTGCCCAATAAGTATAGTAGGTTGGAGCTTTGACTGAACTGATTCTCAGTCTAGAATAGGAGTTGGCAAATTTTTTCTGTAAAAGGCCAGATGCTAACCTTGGAGAATATTTTAGGCTTTGTGGGCCATGCAGTGTGTGTTCTAATTACTCAGCTCTGCTGTTGTAGCACAAAACAACCATACACAATCTGTAAATGAATGAAGATGTGTTCCAGTAACACTTTACTTACAAAATAGGTGGTGCTGGATTTGGCCTGTGACCTGTAGTCTACTAGAATAGCAGTGTGTTATACCCAGTTGTGAGATAGTTGAAAATAATTTAACAATAAAGTAAGGAATGATTTACTTAAAAAATTGTGAGAAGATCACAGATTCATTTGCATTCTGATATTCTTTCTTGGATCATGAGTTGTTTATATACCTAGGGATGCCCCTGAGAATATATCATGCATGGCATGTGATTGTCATTTGTCATGTGTACCACTGGATAAAAATGGTCAAGAAACTGCTCTAGAATTTTAGATGTTGTGTGCCGTTGAGTTGATTCCAACTGACAGTGACCCCATGTGACAGGGTTTTCTTAGCACTCCTAAAAAGCAGCACAAATGGCTATTTTCCCCTTTTATTATATATGGAAAGAAGCCATGACAGGTGAAAGGGGTTAGAGAATCTTAGCATAACTATGCAATGAAGCATGTCTGTAAAGTGCTTTTTCTGGTCAATATTGAAAAATTTGTAATTCTTGGCCCAGAAAAGGAGCTCCCTGAGCACTCAGTCAGTTACCATCATTCAGGGTACTGAAAAGAAATTGAGCTCTGCAGTGTACTTTCTGGTTTCACCACTTAACTATCTGGTTTCACCACTTAACTAGTTGTGTAGACTTGGGCAGAATATTTCTTCACGGGATAATGATAATGCCCACAGTTTTGGAGATAGCAAGAAACACTGTATTTGGGTCATCATGAGTTGGAGTCCCTGTGTGGTGCACATGATTAACATGCTTGGTTGCTAACCAAAAGGTTGGAGATTTGAGTCCATGCACAGGGGCTCCAGAAGAAAGGCCTGGTGATCATCTTAAAAATTAGCCATTGAAAACCCTATGGAATACAGTTCTACTCTGACACACTTGGGGTTGTCATGAGTTAGAATAGACTGGATGGCAGCTGGTAGTATAGCACTGGTAAGTAGTAAGCCCTTAGTTGACATTACTTTCTTTTCCTTTTGACCTGCCTGCAGAGCAGTTTATTATGTGCTGCGGGAAATTAAAAAATGTTCCTGGCACAGAAGAATCTTAAAATTTTCTTGGAGATAAAAAAGTAAAAGAGGAACACCTTCAAAATAACATGCAAATATAAAGGCTTATAAAGGCTTTTAATAGAGAAGCTGTCTCAAACAGGCAAGGAGAATCATTTAATTGTAGAACTGAAGGTCTTAGGAATTCTTTTAATTCAAACCTTGGTGAAAAACCAGAGGTTAAATGACTTTCCCTAGATGCCTATAAGGAGTCCCCGGGTGGTGCAGGCGGTTAAGCGCTGGACTACTAATCAAAAGGTTGGTGGTCCAGACCCACCCAGAGGCTCCTTGGAAGTAAGGCCTGGCCATTTGCTTCAGAAAGGTCACAGCCTTGAAAACTGTATAGAGCATTTCTGCTCTGCACATATGGGGTCACATGGGGGTCGCCATGAGCTGGAATCCGTGACAACTAACAATAACAACAACAGATGTCTATATGTTGCGTTTTTAGATGTGCAGAGAAGGAGATTTTCTAACTATAAGTTACTCCCCACTTGGTTAGAACTTTATTTCTAAAAATTCATCTTGTTTCAGTTTAAGCACCTAATAGCTTACATTTTTTTTTTTAAATTGTACTTTAGATGAGGTTTACAGAACAGATAATTTCTTATTCAACAGTTAGTACACATCTTGTTTTATGACACTGGTTCACAACCCCATGACATGATTACATGTTTTGAAACACTTGGTAAATGTTGACTGAAGTAGTTTTCTGACCTCAACTGAGATGGAGAGTAACTACTCATAGTCTTGACTATAAATTAAATAATTTTAATTTCTTTAATATTGCCAGTAAGAACCATTTTCTGTGATATTTTTGTAGCTCTTTAGTGCATTAACTTGGATTTTTGCAGAGCTTAGAATTTATAATACTGTTAGTCTCTTTGAGCTGCCTTTTTGCAAGGGAAAGGTGGTACAGTGCAGTAAATTACTTTGTGTGGCCCTTATAGTCACGGTTTTATGGCTCCCACAGGAGATTTGGGTGACACTATGCAAATAAGGTGCTTGTGGCTCACCAAGCATATTGGGCAGCTTGCTAATAATGCAAATAAGGTGTATGGAACCCCTGCAAGGTGGGACTATGTAAATAAAATGTATTGTAGGGGATTCGTCAGTTTTGCCATCCCGCTGGGCTTAAAATGATCCAATCCCAGAGAGCAAGAGGGGGAACCTCACTACATCAAGAAGAAGAGCCAGGAGCAGAGTGCATCCTTTGGAACTGGGGTCCCTGCACTGAGAACTTCCTAGACCCAGGAAACAGAGAGCTGTAACACCAGAGACCGGGCATGATGTCAAGAAGCAATAGCAAGCACAGTGGAGCTCAGTGGCAGAAACGGCAGCAACAGAACCAGGAGACTGGTGTGAGACAACGCAGTGGGCTTCCTTGCCCATGGAGTGAGGTGGTTACAGTGGGTGTGCCGACCTGCAGAGCGAGAGAACTGAGCTGCACAAGAGAGCTGAATGCCTTCAGGCAGGGGGCTTGCTGGTGGAGCGGGGTGCCTTTGGGCGCTTGTGGACAGCTGTAAAACTGTAACGCTTGCCGAGCAGGGCAGAGGCCAGGCCCAAGTGAGGGCCCAGGACGAGAGTGCAGGGCACAGGACTAGAGTGGGTCCTGGCGGAAGCAGGCCAAGACGAAGTTGTCTTATTTGAAGAACTGTTATCCTGAGTTGTTCCTATCACTTCCAAGTTGATCCTAATCCTGAATTGTAACGTGTTATTTCCCTGATAAACCCAATAATTCTGAATATGGACTGTGATTTCTGTGTGTCCATTGCAATGAATTATCGAACCCAACAGAGAAGTAGAGAGTACCATGGGAGGGATGGCTGGTAAAAAGGTTGGAGAGTTGGATGTATGTCTGACCTCCACCTCACAGGAATCATCAGCTTTGGGCTCATGCTGATGGTGATTCTCTCTCCACCCCCTGAAGTTAGAGGGGATCTGACACCACGCCATTTTTATAGGTCGCATTAAATACTGACAAGCACAAAAATATTAGGTAATTGATATTTAACTGCTTTAGTCATGCCTCCCCTATTTGCCCCACATTGCCTTAGCGCACACTCTCCTTTTTGGGTTTTTGTAGTTGTGTTGCAGCTAGTTTCTCTTCATTCAGTAAATAGTCAATGATAGCTGACATGGGGTGGGTACTGTTCTAATGTTCTGAGTGCTGGGGATTCAGCAGTGAGCCACAGGGATAAAAATCCCTACCCTCCTGGAGCTTATATTATTGAACAGACTCTCATCCGGACTTTTATAACTTACTGGTACACTTTGTCTGAGTGCTCTCTCTAAAATACTGTGTCCTACCCTTGTTTAGAATTCTTAGGTCTAGTGGATTTCCACTGTCTTCTAGTTAAAGTTCAGGCTCCTTAGCCTTTATGCAACTTCATCTCTTGCCGTGCCCTTCTCAACACTCTCTTCCAGCATACTGAAGAGTTTCCAGTCGGCTGTAGGCACCACACACTCTTGCCTTCCAGTTTTTATATGTATGTCTTTCTGCCTGAAAGTTAGTCTTTTAGATACCTCTCAAACAAACAAAAACAAAAATAGTTAATACTCATCTTTTAAGCCTCCTTGACTAACTCATTACACTACTCTGACTTGGTGAGATGTTTCTCTTCTGTGTTCTCATGGTGCCTTTAGACATACGGAGGCCATGGACTCTTTCTGTCTGTATTGTGACTGCCTGCTGATTTGTCTGCCTCTCCTAGCATTAAAGGTAAAGGTTACCTATTATTTCTTTATTTTCTTAGTGCCTGTCAAGGGGCTTGGTTCATAGTAGGTGCTGAAACGAATGAACAGCCCAAAATTCTACCATCTCCGCGTTATCAGCCTGACTGCAAATTGTTGTGGGTTCATTCAATAAACCTTTGAATTCGTGGAGTGCTTACTATGTGCCAAGTGATAGAGATAAATTAAGATATAAGACCTGCCCTTATATCAGCAACAATAAGACTGATAACATCCTTATTTTCAGAACAGACTCTCCTTTTTAATTTATAACCGATAATTGATTGTCCAATAGTCTAGATCAAGGATGCTGTCTTAGGCTGGGTTCTCTAGAGAAGCAAAACCAGTAAAGCGTATACATACATATA
>NW_004444026.1:2721884-2739828 GCF_000243295.1 Trichechus manatus latirostris | reverse complement strand
CTCACAGATTGTAAAAGATCGACGAATCCCACATTCGGCAGATAATCTGGCAGCTCAAGTCCCAAGAACAGGAGATGAGACGACAGGAGGCAGCCACAGGATACAGAGTGAGCAAAAAGCCAGAACATCTGCTTATATTCAGATGCAGGCCACACCCCCAAGGAGACTCCCTTTCATCTGATTGGCTACTCACAGTATATTCAATCGTGGGAGTGATTACATTAAAACGCTGAGAATCATGGCCCAGCGAAGTTGACGCACAATTTTAACCATCACAGATGCAAACGTGGCTGAGGGTATTTTAATGAAGCAGTTGTTGAAGTATTGACGGGAGACTGATAAAAAAAAATTGGGGGAAATGGAAGTATATGCAATGCTAATGTTTTTTTGTACCTGTCAGAGATCCAGAGTCATTAGGATAGTTTAGCTACATATAAAGTGTATTTTCAACAACTGTATTTGCTCATTAAATCATTATGTTTACTATCTTTAAAAATGTGAAGGCTTGTAAATGTTTTTTGTTTAGAAAAAGTTTTGACCTTTAAATGCTACCCTTGGAGAAAAATCAGAAATCTCTTCCATCTCCCTTGTCTAAGTGCCTCCCCTCTACTCCCTCCCTTCCACCTTTGTAGTAGAGAAACCTACTCATACACCTTGGTATTTCACTAACATCTTCTCTTTTTTTAATCAGTGGAATTAATCATTTCCGTACTGCAGTTCTCTTTGACCTTTATTTTATGGATGCTATACTTTGATTTTTGTGTTTATTGCTCCCTCAGTATGTTATTTTATGTTTATAGAGATGTTAAAAAGTGTTCTGTGTTCATTATGCTGGTGTCTTCAGTTCAGGGTTATACATATGTTAATCTACTAGTTTGAAAAGAATGGTAGACTGTACCGTGTGTGTATTTGTTATAAGGAGACGGTTTGATCCTTGACTTAAGAAACTAAACCCTCGAATGCTTTGCTGTCAATTTTCATATTACTCACTTGTAATAATAATTTTAAAACAAGAAGTAGAAGATAGTTGTATTTTCGAAATTGCTTTCTTGGCACACCAGTTCCTGGATGCACGTGCTCTATGCACAGGGCTCTGTGGCACAATAAGCTTAGGAAACCCTGCACACAAAACCCCTCTCTTGGAGATTCATAGTTCACATAGGCATATTAAAGGGATTGTGGAATCCCTACCTACACCTGTTTGACTTTGCTAACTGAATTTGTTTGTGTAAGGAAAGACAACCATCCTCCCACCCCAACCCCCTTACTGCCAGCCCCGTAAGACATGTATAGGAAGCACTGCTGTTAATGCGTTTTCGGGGGGCTGTAATACTCTTGGAACTTAGCCTTAGTGTCCTTTAATGGGAGTTAGTGTTTCTGTTTATCTGCATTTGCAGTAAAATATCTATAGGAGTTTTCAGGGGGAAAATAAAAAACCAGTCCTATTTCAACTGGAAAAGCCTGTCTCTAGGGTCTGAAAATATATCTGTGAGCAAACTTTTTTGTAGTCTTTTAATTCCTTTGTGAACATCAGACTTGTTGGCTGTTTTATATTGTTGGAGCAAGTAGTAATAGATAAGTTGATTCTCAGTTGTTCACGGTACTGGAAGGGGCAAAAAAGTAGCTAAAACAAAATTATGATTCAATCAGAATACTTTTAAAAGAAAAACATTCAAGTGGAGAATAATACCCTTGAACACACATACTTTGCTCAACCTTTTTAAATACCTCTTTCTCTACTGAGAGGATAAAAACCAAACCAAAACAAAACACATGCTGTTGAGTCAATTCTGACTCATAGCGACTCATGTGTGTCATAGTAGAACAGTGATCCATAGGGTTTTCATTGGCTGATTTTTTGTAAGTAGACCTCCAGGCCTTTCTTCCTAGTCTGTCTTAGACTGAAAACTTCACTGAAACCTGTGCAGCATCATAGCAACATGCAAGCCTTCACTGACAGTGGCTGCGCTTGAGGTGCGTTGGCTGGCTGTTGAACCTGGGTCTCCCACGTGGAAGGTGAGAATTACATTATTCTCTTCACTACTTTAATGTCCGTTATGCATTGGTTATCTCAGTTGAAATAGTGTCTCTGGAGGCTTAATGGATGGGGAGTAGTTGAAGAATTATGAATAAATGATTCTTACATTTCAAAGACACCTAATAATCCTGAACCTATAACTAAAATTAATAACTGCATATACTAAAGCATTTTATTGGATCACATACTGTTCCAACTTCTGATTCAGTTCCTTTCTCCCTTTTATGTGAGTTTGCTTATCCTAATTGGATAACGTCTCTGAATTTCTTCCATTTAAAAAAAAAAAAAAAACTGTTGATCTACTGTCCTTCCTGTCCCCTAACCTTTTCTTTTTCTTGCTTTCCCCACCTCTTTTGTGTCCTACCATTTGTCTTGTCTTATTACTGTGCTATATCCCCCAACCCCCACGAAAAAAAAGCAACTAATTACACTGTGGAATGAAGGTATATGTTTGTTAATTTAATTATATATTATTAAAAAAAATTGATACTTGAGACTTTTCTGTGTGTGTGTTTTAATTTAAGAAAGAATATGACCCACAAATCTCAAGCCAGAAATGTAGGTTTTTTATTTTATTTTTTTTAAACTATTACATTACCTTCAAACGATTTTTTATGGGAGTTGGCCATGGATAGCTATAGCACAGGTATAGGTCATTGTGAATGGCCTATGATACCTGATTACAAAACTGTGGTTCAGAAATTGTTTTGGTCTGTATTGTACATGGGACAGTTTGGTAGGAAAGCTAGTTATATGGAAATGGAGCGTCTTTGTGAATTCAGTATAGTATTACAGGCCCGGCTTATTTTGGATACACTGACAAAATGCTGGAAAGTTATTAAATTGCACAGAATGTCATTGTGCATGCATTAGTGCTAATTCAGAATTTACCTATTCTGTGAGAGATACACGTATCATGAGGTTGGGAAGACCATGGCACTCTACTGTTCAACTATCTTCCCTTCCATCCTCTTCTAGATGAAATAGGGTTGACAAATAAATACAAAGGACAGTTTGAAAGGAAAACACAAAAGGGCTAGCAACTTTGGTTAATACTGGAGCAAGGAATTGCTTATCTGGTGTTTAAATGTTTATTCAGTAAAGGAGTGGTTATGTATATATGCATATGAGCATTAAAAAAACCAAAGAAAACACCAAAACTAGTAAATGGCAGAGCCTCCTGTAATGCTACATTTACTTAGAAATTTTTATACAGTAAAATTTATTCTTTAGTTTTATAATTTTCTGAGTCTTGACAAATGTACAGAGTTGTGTAAACACCCCCAACAGTAAAGGTACAGAAAAGTTCCATTATCCCACCAAAAAGCTTCCCTGGTGCTACCCCTTTGTAGTCAGATCTTGCCTTCTGCCCCCTAGCCTTGGAAAACCACTGAGCTGGCAAATTACTGCTCTGTTATTTTTCCTATAGTTTTCCCTTTTCCAGAATGTCAGGTAAATGGAATGATATATAGCCTTTGAGTCTGAGTTATATTGTGTTTGAGATTCATCCATGTTGTTGTGAGCATCAATAGTTTGTTCCTTTTTATTGCTATATTTTATTACTATTATTTCATTTTATGCATGTACTATGATTTGTTTATCTTTTCCTTGGTTGAGGGACATTTGGGTTGGTTCCAGTTTTTGGCAATTATGAATAAGGTTGTTATAAACATTTGTGTATAGGTTTTTGTGTGTACGTAGGTGTATTAGTTTCCTGTGGCTGCTATGACAAATGACCACAAATTTGGTGGCTTAAAACAACGAATTTATTCTCTCACAGTTATGGAAGCCAGAAGTCCAGCATCAGTATCACTGGGCTGAAATCAAGGTGTTGGCAGGGGCACATGCCCTCCAGAGACTCTAGAGGAGAATCTCTTCCTTGCCTCTTCCAGCTTCTGATGGTTCCCAGCTTTTCTTGGCTTGTGTCTGCACCACTCTGGTCTCTACCTCTGTGTTCATATCGTGTCTCCTCCTCCTCTCTGTGTGTGTCAAATCTCCTGCTGCCTCTCTCTTACAAGGATACTTGTGATGGCATATAGGGCCCACTCAGATAATCCAGGGTTTGCAAAGACCCTTTTTCCAATAAGCTATCATTTACAGGTTCCAAGAATTAGAAACTGGTATTTTTGGAGGCCATTATTCAGCCTGCTTGCAGTAGGTTTTCTATCGATTTGAGTAAATACCTAGGAGTGGAATTTACTGGATTGTATGGTAAGAGTATATTTAACTTTATAAGAAACTGCCAGACTGTTTCCATAGTAGCTCTACTATTTTGCATTCTTATTAGCGATGTATGAGAGTTTCAGTTCCTCTGTATCCTCGTTGGCACTTGGCAGTGTTACTTTTTAGAAGTCATTCTAAAACATGGTAGAATTTTTTAAATTTTTGTGGTTTTAATTCACATTACCCTAATGATTAATCATGTTAGGCAGCTTTTCATGTACTACTTTTTTATATCTTCTTTGCTGAAGTGTCTTCAGATCTTTCAACCATTTTTTAATTGGGTTGTTTTTCTTTATTTAGTTTGTTCATATTTTTACACCTCTGTTTTTCCCAAGGAAACCTTGATGGCGTAGTGGTTAAGAGTTTGGCTGCTAACCAAAAGGTCGGCGGTTCAAATCCATCAGGCGCTCCTTGGAAACTCTGTGGGGCAGTTCTACTCTGTCCTATAGGGTCGCTATGAGTCGGACAAGATTCGGTGGCAACTTTTTTTTTTTAAATTCTTCCCAAAGGAGCCCTGGTGGCACAGCAGTTAAGCGCCCAGCTGCTAACCGAAAGGTCAGCTGTTCGAACTCACTGGCCACTCTGCGGGAGAAAGATGTGGCAGTCTGTAAAGATTACAGCCTTGGAAATCCCATGTGGCAGTTCTGTTCTGTCCCATAGGATCACGGTGAGTCAGAATTGACTAGACGGCAACGGGTTTTGTTTTGTTTTTTAATTCTTCCCAAAGTTAGTCCTGGACTCCAGGGAATTAGGAAGATGTTTATTATGCTTTTGTAATCCTTGTGATGCTTACATTTTCTTGCTGCAAACTTGCTTCCTTTTGGGTTTCTAAAAGTAGGTAAATTATATTTAACTTGTCTGAGCTCCTGATAGATTTGCTCATTAAAGGAAACAGAATCTAAGTTAGTGTGCAGTCAAGTCTGTGGTTGCAATCCACAAACACTCGTGTATAAAAAAAGGTAATGTATTAGTGTATATGACCAAATTGCAAGAAAAGTTAGGGATAGAGCTAGCTTTAGAGGCAGCTGGATCCAGGGAGTAGATTATTGCCAGATTCTCTCCTCTCATTTCTGCTTCTCTGTTTGAATTGAATTACATTGTCTCCCATCTCAGACAGGTTTTCTCCAAATGGTTGGGACCGTGGTTGCAGGCATTTGAGGACTCATATCTTTTCACTTTAGTCTGCAGAGGTTAAAAGGGATCTTCTTTTCCAACTTTGCTCAGAAGACCCTTGGAAAGGATCTGTTTTTGCTTTAGCATGGAATCACATGCAGATCTCTAGAGCATCACGCTAACCTACTTGAATATCTTCACTGAAACTTAATGTGAACAAAACAAACTCTTGATTTCTTTTCCCTCTTTTCATATCAGTAAGTGGTACTGTACACCTTTTTTTATCAAAGCCAGGAAACAGGGAGTCCTCCTTGGTTCCTCCCTTTACCTCATCTTCCGTATCCAGTCCATCACCATTGCTCACTATTTTGTAACAACACTACTCTTCATGAAACCTTTCCACATGCTGTTCCTTCTGCGGTGCAATGTTTTACCTCTCTAGCCTTTTCAAGACTCACGTCTCATTCTTTAGGTCTTTACTTAACTGTCACCTCCCCAGAGAGGTCCCCTAAAGGACGTAGCTCCTTCACTGTCTTCTAAGCTCCTTGTTTAATTCTTCCACAGTACAGCTTATGACAGCCAGGCATCATTTTATTCATCTCCTTACTTATTTTTTGTCTTTCCTTATTAGAATATAAACTTCATGAATATAGGGCATTATCTTGTTTACTTTTGTATCTAGCACAGTATGGGGCATATGATAAGTGCTTAAATAGTTTTGAATGAATGAATGAATCAAAGGAGCCCATGCAATTTTACAGTTGGCTCACCCTGTGTTAAGTACATTTGTGAGGTGGGAGTTGGGAGATAAAGAGAAACACTGTAGCCACTGCAGTAGGCTCCAAGTGAACTGCCAGTAGGCTCCAAGTGAACTGCCACACTTAATGCTTTCTTAGTTTTTTGAAAATAATTTTGTCATTAATCATTATACTTGTTAATATTTTCGTTTGTGTAGAAATAATCTCTAAGGCATATTGTGGGCACAAGTCTAAACATATAATTAACAGCTTAAAATACACATTTAAGACAAGAGCCAATAGAATCTGATTTAGCACTCGTCTCTAGCTACTTAGCGGGGTGTGCTGAGTGACATGCTAGTGGGCCCGCCAGATGTTTTAAAGCATTAATAATGACATTCATTTTCACATTGCTCTATTATGCTTACCCTTGGGGGCTTCTGTTCCATTTCCTTTATTGTCCCTTTCAAACACTTTCCTTTTGACCTCTCCTCCTTCTTAGTTTTTTTGCTGCTCTCTTATCCAGTTATGAGAAATTTAAGACAAAGAGGGGTCTGGAGTCATGAGTGGTTGGGCCTGTAGTTGAGCACACAGTTTATAAACCTGGCTGGCAGTGACTGCTGAGTTTGTGAAGGTTAGGGTGGTCATATAATTTGTCATCCAAACTGGGCTACTTTTTTTTTTTTTTTAATTGTGGTGAAATATATTTAACAGTATATTTGCCATTTTAACCATTTGTAAGTGTACAGTTCATTGACATTTATTATATTCACCATGTTGTACAACCATCACCATTATTCATTGCTAAGAGTTTTTTTTAACACACCAAACAGAAACTCAGTACCCCTTAAGCAATAACTCCCCATTCCCCCTCCTCTCAGCACTTGGTAACCACTAGTGAACTTTTGTGTCTACATGTTTATCTATTCTAGATATCTCTTGTAAATGGGATCATACAATATTTGTCCTTTTGTGTCTGACTTATTTCACTGAGCATAATGTTTTCAAGGTTCATCCATGTTGTTGCATGTATCAGGACTTCATTTCTCTTTGTGGCTGATTAATTAATACTCCATTGTATAGATACACCAAATTTTGTTTATCCATTCATCTGTTGATGGACATTTGGGTTGTTTCCACCTTTTGGCTATTGTGAATAATGCTGCAGTGAACATTGGTGTATAAGTGCTGGGCCACTTTGAGATGAAAGAGTGTAAACCTGGACTGTCTCACGCACCCTAGTGATGGGGAGGTGATAATCAGAGTTGTTGAGGGACAGGGTGCTCTGAGGCTAAGGGTTTTGAAGACGATTTGCCTGAGTGTCTGTAGGAGGACCAAAACCAAACCCAAACCCATTGCCATAGAGTCGATTCCGACTTATAGCGACCCTATAGGACAGAGTAGAACTGCCCCTTAGAGTTTCCAAGGAGTACCTGGTGGATTTGCACTGCTGACCTTTTGGTTAGCAGCCATAGCACTTAACTACTACGCCACCAGGGTTTCTGTAGGAGGAGCGGGGTGAGGGTAAAGGCAGAGCTCTGGGCTTTCCTGTATCCTTTTGAGGACTGAAGGTAAGTTGTCAGGCAAGAGTTCTGTAGCTCTGCCCTAATTAGTAAATGTAATTGCCTTATGGATAAGGTTGAAGTCCTGGAGTCTGAACCTAATTCTCTTGTTTTCCCATAGGAAACTAGTGCTGTGCTTTGATACAAGGTTCACTCAAAGAATACATGGGTTACCTGATCTGCAAACTTCTGGCCTATTGTCAATAGAAGGTGATTGAGTGGTTTTGCACTAGTGTTCAAGGATTTTCCCCGATAAGTTCATACGCTCTTGCCAGTTTGTCCTGTGAATAGTAGCATGCATTTGTGAGTAGGTTGGAAAGATGGGGCTTTAATGTTAGTTTTAACGTCTTATGTAAAGCAAACTTGAACTCTTAAATTAAGAAGAGGGCAGAATTTTATAGACAGGTACATACCATAGAATTCTGTCATTGCTTTTTAGATTCCAATCTGGGAATTGTTAACAGGAACACTGTAATTGAGATTAATAGCTATGACAGTGTGTATCAAGACTGATTCTCTAAAGATAAGCTTATCACTCCACAGTGGGAATTTGTTTTTTGTTAGATAAATGTGTGGTTTTTCTTTAATGAGACTTTTGTGCTTTTGCCAAAGGATGTTAATGTTCAATATTTCGTGGAAAAACAAGAAAAGATTAAAATTTTTGTGAAGAATGTAACACACACACACACGATATACACTGATATGATTAGGGTCACTTCATATGTCACCTTTCTCTGAGGACACTTTTCTTATGACCTTTCATATAGTTTCTTTAAACTTCCTTGCTAGGCTATCTGCACCTACAACAACAGAACTGGATATGGTTGCTCAGTGAGAATCACAGTTATGTGAAGTTTCTTGAGATATAACAAATAATATTAAAAAATTTTATTCCTGTATAAAGTAATAGCAATGCCTTTTTATGTTTTAGTTCAAAGTACTTTATGATTCCATTTTATTTCATTTAATTCACAGAGATCCAGCTACTGTTACCCCCATTTTATAGAAAAAGAGAGAGACCCAGTGTAGGTAGCTAGCTGATTTTCTCACTTACTTAGCTAGTTACTGATATGAAATGTTCTCATTAATGTATTTTCAGCAACTGAGTAAAATAAAACCTGAGCGCATTATATTAAAGGGCGACAGATGATATATGATGTGAGACACCTTGATATAAAAGCCAGCATTGCACAGAATGCTGTGTATGCACAGTCATGCACTGTAGAGTTTACGGTGCAAATTGTTTTTCAAAGTAAAAAATTGCTATGTAGACATTGCTTTATTTGTTTTATATTGCTTTATTCATCAACTTTACAGTTTTAAAAATCTTTCCGCTACATAGAATTTCTAGAACTACACCAATACAGTTGCCATTAGCCACATGTACTATTTAAATCTGAATTTCATAAAGTTAAAAATATTAACTGTAGCCACTAGCCACATTTCAAAGCACCCAGAATCCTACATGTGGCTAGTGATTACCGTATTGGACAACACAGATATGGTACATTTCCATCATCACAGTAAGTTCTATTGGACAACACTGTTCTAAAGAACAGTATTTAAGATAATTAGTTGAAGACAGGGTTTTGTTTTCATTTATTAAGGTTTTGAATTTTTGCAGTTAAAATGTTAGCTTTAGATTATTTATCCTAATGAGGGAAGCTTTGTGATTTACTATCTGTGGATCAAGTCTGTCATGTTCACACTCTGCCTAATCTTTTATCAGTCTCTGGCTCCGTATAAATCAGTCATTCTAGGCTGAGGGGTGTTTTGAGCTAAGTAATACAGAATTTGCAAATGTGTGTTTTATGTCATTAAAGACTTAATGCTTAATATCTTTTTCCTTATCAATAAAATGAAGGTAATGAGATACTGACTACATGGAATTTGAATTAATTGATGGGTGATTAAGAAGTTAACAGTTCAAATCCTACTGAACCTTCTAGTCCCAGCAGAAATCTTTTTTCTTTTTTGAAGCTTATCTCAACTTCAGCTTTCCTCTAGACTTTAAGCCCTTCAAATCAGGACTCTCACTTTAGTGCGTCATTGAACAGATTCCATATGCTTGTTAAGTAAGTACTCTGGACCATTCATTGTCTTACATTATTTACTAATTCATTTATGGTATGATTATGTTAAACTAGATGATGTGAACTCCTTGGAAGTAAGAAACCCTGTTCTATGTTTAACATACTTAAGATTTTAGAAACTAAGAACTAAATGAACTTTAGAGGTAATCATATTAAACACTTTCATTTTACAGATGAAGAACCCTGACAGGTTAAGTTACTTGCCTGTAGTTGGAGAACTAGAACTAGGGCTGGAGAACTAGGAGAACTTTCTATCAGGTTGTCTCCTTGACTAGTAGATTGTTAAATTTGATCAGAAGGAAGTTCTAAGCACTACTATCAGTTGACACTACTATATTGTGTATATAAACTATGTCACTGTAGGACATAGTTATTTCTAAATCCTGATTTCAACATGCAGTATTTCCTGTTTCTTATGTCACATTCTTAGGGGCAGCCTGTATGCTATTTTGGGAGGTACAGCGTTATTATCTTGAGAAAGCATTCTTGGTTTTAGATTAGATTGACTGGTTTTTCAAGTTAAATAAATACCAGGGTTTGTATTTTCATGTATTCTGTTTTGATAGAAGTAACATATAATGCACTATGGGGTTGGCATGTCCAGTGATAGTTTTATGACTATCGTGTACCCACTTGCATACACACAAATGAATATGTGCACACACACAGACACACATGAACACAGGAGTGCTAAGAACAGCAAAATTTCCTAGGTATAGACAAGATTATACGTTTCGAGGGTATCTGAATTGTTTCTTAGAATTGTTATTCCCCATTGTCCTGGGCATAGTGGTGGGCGTATATTAGGTATTTATAAGGTAATTGCCATCTGATAGGATAATTTTGTTTCTCAGAAATATTACTGGTTTATTTCTGTGGTAGCATATGCTTGTAGTTGGCATGGACCAGACCAGCTCAGGCTTTTTTGCAGAATACTAATTGTTTTCCCACAGGCTTAGAACACCCGCACCCCTCTAGCCCCCAAAGAACTGAAATCAGTTTCAGAAGGGAGCCTTTCCTTGTGAATCAAGACTTTAATTATAGGCTTTTCTTCTTTCCAAAGGCAGTTAGTTCCCTTTTCTGCAGTTGTTCTTTGGGTGGTGTGTTTGTGTGTGTGTGTATGTGTGTGTATGTCTGTGTTTGCTTGCAGCATTTGAATCTGTGCAGCACATTGGCTTTCTAGACATCCTTTGTATAGTAACAGCATGTGCAGAGGGGCTGGCAGCCTGTAAAACAGTTTTTCTCCTCCTCCCCCTCCTCTCAACCTCACTCCCTCCCTAGATCTGGTGACATTACATAGATAAATGTGCCGGCTAGGAAAACAGCAGAAGGAATTGAGTGCCTGCCAGAAATTTGCAGCATGAAACCAAGCTGGCTGCTTCAGCCTCGCTTTCCTGATCTCTTATTGTGTGTATGCAGTCTGCACTTGTCAGGGCTTTCCTTGTTGAGCATTACGTCACTATGTTCTCCACCCTCATTACACTGCCTTTTCTTTTAAAAAGCTGCTGTCCTCAGGCTTCAAACTTGTTAAACACTTAACACTTTATTTGTACTGTTACAGAGGTAGTATTGAAGGCAAAATATATTTAAATCTGAAAGAAAATTTAATTTGATGTAGTATCGACTTAGGGTGTGTGTGTGTCTGTATGCACATGTTTCTGGGCAATTATTAGGGTAGTGTAGAGAAGGTAAGGTACCTGTGCCTACCTGAAATTATTAAATTGCTTTAAAAAAAAATGTTTTTCAGGAAAAGGGCTGTCTTCTCAAAGGGCTTTGAAGACAGATTAGAGAGGCGCTGATGTTAATTGTTGATCAGCATTGCAAATCGTCATTTCTAGAACAGAAGTAATTTCATTTATTTACTTTCTGTTGAATTAAAGAAAATAATGTGGGATCTCAACATTTGGGGTTCTTATTTTCAAGACATAATAAAGTTGATCATCTAGACCGTGCAAAATGTGTCGGTGATTTTAGAGAACTTGTGTCTAAAGAAAAGGTTTTGCTATTAATGAAAGCTTTATGTAGTGCTTTAAAAAAGTAAGATGAGGTCCCCGCCCTCCTGAATGCTTCAATTTACTACAGTTTAGGAAAGCATTATTTTGAATAGGTTCATTTGGCCGCTTTTAAGTAACAATATATTCATTTGTTCTTTAGCATATGTTACCCTGTATTGTAATATATATTTAATGTGTATGTTCTATTTTTACAACTAGATTGTAAGACCAGTGGCAGGGAAACTAGTGTAGTACATCTTTGTTTTTCTAGCACCCAACCCAGTGTCCTTATACATGTAGTAGAGATTCTGGATGATGGTATGTGGAGATAACATTGAAGGTGAGGATAGTGTGATCTCACTAGCTGACCTTCTGGAGATAAATAAGTATACCAGTCAGTCAAGATCCAGTCAGGAAAACAAACCACACTAGGTATTTCAACGGAGAGAATATAGTGTAGGGAATTGATAAAGCAGATGAAGGAGAACTGAAAAGCAAAATGGGCACACTGAAGTAACACAGAAGTCATAACTTCCTGAAGCAGCTACCACTCCTAGGGCTGGGAAAACAAAAGAAAGAGGTTTGGGTTATTAATAATCAGAAGTTTGGGGGAGGTACCCGTGGAGCTGGCATTTAAACCTGTGAGGAGGAACCAGTGCCGGGTTGTTGCTGGTATTTCCAGAGGTTGGAAGTTGGGACTCTAGAGCACCCAAAAGGAGACATTGCTCTACTGTTGCTGATGTTTCTGAGGGAGCATGATGAGGCTGGTTCTGAGAGAGCTGAAAGAAGCTGAAGACTAGAAACTACCGTTGCTGCTGAGAAAAAGGGCAGTGCTAGGATGACACTGGCAGGAATAAGAAACAGAAAGAAGCAAGTCTGTTCTTTTGTCATCTTGACCTTCCAGTCTCCCTCTAGTGTTCATTTTTGCTGGATCCGAATAGGAAGCCAGGTGACAGAGGAGAAACGAAGTGTACAGAGCCTGAGCCCAGCATTACAAAGCAGAGTATAGTAGGGTGAGCATGGAATTGAAATACAACAGCTTAATAGCTCACACAGATATTACTGGAGGGAGTACAACCTTTCTGAAATTCAGTTTGGCAGTATGTATAAAAAATCTTAAAAATGTTCAAACCCTTTGACCTAGTAATTCCAGTTCAAGAAATATATCCTAAGGAAATAATCCAAAAAGTGAGCAAAGATTTATGTACAAGGGTGTTTGATGAAGTATTGCGTGTAATAAAAAGTTAAAAGTTATCTAAATGTTCATCAGTATGGGATTGATTGGTTATTATCTTACAACATGTAGTAAAATATATAGCCATTAAAAGATGTTGATTTGCATTTATTGATATGGAAATATAAGTTTAACAAAAAGATTATAAACCATATGTAGTGTGGACCTATTTGTGTGTTTAAAATAACAAAAAACTGTGTGTAGGAAAAGCTGAGAACAGCAGGCATGAAGAGAGGCAGAACACTGTCAGATTGAAGAATGCAGGTTTTGCAACCAGGCTGCTTGGGTTTGTATCCAGGCTCTGCTACTCATTATTTTCTTTACCTTGGGTAAATTAATTTTCTGGGAATCAGTTTTCCCATCTGGAAAATAGTGATAATACCTACCTCATAGGGTGGATGTGAAGTTTAACAGCATTAATACCTGTAAAGCATACAGAAGAGTGCTTGTGAGCATTAAGTGCTCAGTAATTGTTAGCAGTTAAGAGGAGGAAGAGAAAGAATAGGAGAGAATTTTACTGTCTTTTCTCTTTTTGCCTATTATCTAAAAATTTTAAATGCTAGTATCATGATTTTATAATTAGGATAAAGAATAAAATTTTTCTATTTAAACTAAAAATGATGAAGCAGACAAAGAGGTAAAGTATTCTTTGCTTGCTTCTGGAAGACCTAAAACTCCAGGATGCTTTGTAGGTAGAAAAGCATTTCCCACTGCAGACTAGATGTGGCTAACTACTGAGACTTGTCTTTCATGAACCCCATATCTCTTGTAGGGTAATTTCATTCTTAAGATTTATACAAATGCTTAGGTGTTTGAATTATTTTGGTTGCATTTAGCTAGGTTCCCGAGGCCAGGATCTCACTTTTACTTTAGCTCCTTGGACTCTTCCCTATGTTCTGCTCTGTGCAGAACCAAACTTAACATCCTTTGCCTTTTTTTTTTTTTTAAAATTACTGAAAATTTACTAACATTTATTTTTCATGAGGACTGTAGATTTCACGATATCTAAATGTCTTGAAAATAATGTAACATGGAAACAATCTAGAATTGCGTTGTCTCAGGTCTTAAAAGTCATTTGACCACCCTGCTTCTAGCAGCTTGTCACTAGCCACCTCTTTCTCCATATTCAAACCATCTCCCACATTTCTTGACCTCTCAAGACTCTCTCTCTTTTTTAGGCATAGGAGTTTTGGGCTACTCATTTACAAAGAGTCTGATGTGCTGTGCTAAAACAAAAGAGGCTTATTACGCTTAGATACGTTCGAGAACCTGCTAGTGGTTGGCAGTTCAAATCCACCAGCCGCTCCTTGGAAATTCTGTGGGGCAGTTCTACTCTGTTCTGTAGGGTCGCTATGAGTCAGAATCAACGCAACAGCAGCGAGTTTAGTTTTTGGGGAGTGGCTTCTACATTTATGTCTTTTTCCCTTCTTTATCAGTCTCTGAGGGTGTAAAAGTATAAAAGATTGATTTTCTTATTGTTACGAATAATGCTGCTCTTTGGAAAAGGCAGGAGAACCCTGGTCCGTTTTAGTTTTAAATATGTAGGTTTAAATCCTGCCAAACCATATTATTTTAGTATTGCTACTTACTTTACTGGAGTCCCTGGGTGGTGCAAATGGTTACCCCTGGGTGGTACAAATGGTTACCACAGCTGTTAACCGAAAGGTTGGAGGTTCGAGTCCACCCAGAGGCACCTTAAAAGAAAAGCGTAGCTGTCTACTTCTGAAAAATCAGCCATTGAAAACCCTGTGGAGCACTGTTCTACTTTGACACACGTGGAGTTGCTGTGAGATGGAATCGACTCCATGACAACTTTTTTTTTTTCTTACTGGTACTTACTTTACCAGTAATGGAAACCCAGCATTTTCTTTTCTTCTTTTCCCTTTTCTCCCTCCCTCCCTCCTGTGTGTGTGTTGTTTGGAAAGAATTATTTTATCTTTAGGTTGTTTACTTGAGTGACTGCCAAAATGAGTTGAAGCTACGCAATGTATTTAGAGTATTGGACTTGGTGTCAGAATATCTACCTACTTTGAATATTTTAGTCACTTTACAAGTCATATATACCCTTTGACAGTGATTTCATTTTTGGTAAAATGAGGAGCGTATGATGATTTTGAAGATCCCTTCCAGCTCCAAACATCATGATTCTGATTGTAACATAACTATGTATCTTAATAGATAATGTATCAGTTATTATTTTTGGTAGGTCTTAAGGAGAATGATGTTATTTACCATTTTGTTCCTGTTACTTATTCTTAGAACTTAGTTTGGTTGGAATAAATGCCTGCAATTATAATCTTTTAAAAATGTAGCGAACATGAAAGCCTTGTTGTCTAAGTTATCTCTCTTACATATTTGTAGCAGAGAAAGTATTCTTTGCCAATGCCTTTGTATTCAAGTGACACTAAAGAAATTTTTTTAAGTAGGAAATATATAGTGTGGTGTGTGTGTGTACAAAAAGACTTAAAAACATCTTAATGCAGCCATGTAACATTAGAAAAGTTACCCATGCAAGAGATTACATATGATATGACTCTGACTTAGGGGAAGGTTGTGGACATATAAAGGAAACTAAAGAAAAAAGAAAGGGAGAGACAGTAATAAGTCGAAAGTATCGTTTTGGGATGAATGAGGAAAATAATATTACCACTGACAAGCACAAAGTAGAGGAAAAACGTGAAGATTTTTCAAATAACCACTAAATATGAGAAATTTCTTAGCACAGACTTTTAATTCCTCAAATATGAATATTATCATTTTTCATGTCACCTCTGATTAGAAGATAGAAATTGTTATAGTGTCTTAACTGATGATTGCTTTCTCATTTAAATTTACAGTAATTTGCATACATAGTAAAAATAAATTGAAATTGATCATTACTGTTCTAATTATACCATTAACTTATTTTCTTTCACCAATAATCTTATTATTGTATCTAATTGTAGAAGTCATTGAATGAACTCATAATAAGAATGAATTCAATTTAGGACCCTTATTAAAGCTTTGTAATGGCTAATGGGTTATGTTGGAATTGATTAAAATTGTACAGGGCTATCTTATCATAGACTGTAAATAATGGAAAATGGACTCTTTACCAGGCCATTTAGGTTGTTTTATTGGTATGCATCTTTTGCAGCTGTATACTTTTGAGGAAAAGATTATCCTAAGAAAATGTTTAATAAGTGCCCACAGAGTGCTTGATAATAGTATGTGGGATGCTAAATAAAGAGATTGTATCCTATCCAAGTACAGTTTCCCAGAAGATTATAGAATCTAGGAGGAGAAGTTTTAAGTAAGTAATTGATAACCTCTTTGGAGGTAAGCATGGTTTTGTTGTATTTTAATTTCATTTCAACAAATGCCTATTTAGTACATACTATGTGCAAGGCGCTTACGAGGTAAATTAAGAGGTTTAGGCTGATAGCTGCTTACCTAGGACAGTCTTTCTGGAAAAGATGTGGAAAATTGAATTCTAAACTCTCAAAAAGGAGTTGGTAGGGGCATTGAGTTCATCAAAGGCCATTCCTAGTGAAAGAATAAAAGAATTGGGTAAAATTGAGATGGCCTGTCATTAAGGGCTTGATTGACTGGAAGAGAATGATACGTCTTAGAATGTTGAGCTTTCTCAACAAAGTATAAATACCTTCCAACAAAGTATGAATTTCCTAAAGTGAACTCTGTATTCCAATTTGTTTCTCTTATAATATTGGAAATAACTAATTGTGTAAAAATTCTGCCAAAAGGCTTACCTTTGAGTCTTTTAGTTGTAAATTTGGTTGTGAATTTGCCTCTAATTATGCTCAGTGGATTTTGTTTTGCATTTACTGACATTTATATATGCTTTGAAAATATGAATACTGCCTCTTCTTTAGTCTTCCCAAATTTTTAGCACAGGGCTGGTATGTTACAGCGCTCACCAAACAGTAATGTTTACCAGACTTCTCAGAGTATTTTGAAACCTACTGCTCAGTCACTAAGCATCATTTTTGTTTTCCGCTATACCATGCCTAAGAATAGTCCGATTTCCTGGTGTTCTTTGGATATTTATTATGTGTAATACAGCTGTTCTTTAATTCCGTGCTTTAGCAGTAGATATTAAGAACTAATATTTTAGCTGAAAATTACGTGAGTTTCAAGTTCTGTAAAATTAATTTGAAGTTCAGCCTACTTTACTTGATTATAATTGTGGGAGAAGAAGGGGACAGGTTAAATAAATAACTGGGAACTACTAGAAGAACTCGAATAGGTAGTCTAGGCTGTAGCTTGAGGAAAAGTTAAAAATTAGAAAGTCAAGTTAAACCATTGCCATTGAGTCAATTCCGACTCAGTGACCGTATAGGACAGGGTAGAACTACCCCCATAAAGTTTTCAAAGCTGTAGATCTTCAGGGAAGCAGACTGCCACATCTTTCTCATGAGGGGCGGCCAGTGGGTTTGAACCACTGACCTTTCAGTTAGCAGCCGAGTGCTTTTACCACTGTGCCACCAGGGCTCCTGTGAAGTAAAGTTAGGTGGGTAGATTTGAGAGGCGCTTATATAGGGTTGTTATGAGTTAGAATCGACCCGATGGCAACGGGTTTGGTTTTTTGGTTTTTTTAATAGTGGTTCATGCAGAGTAATCTGGCTGGATAAGGTATAGGGTGGTCATGGAAAGTTTTTAGTTTTAGACTGAGTAGTGCTGATCGACAGTTTTTAAATCTTAGACTTGTCTTAAAATTATTTAAAGGCATAAGGGAGAGCTATTTTACGTAATTGGATTAGAGGATAACCATTTTCCGTATAGGTATGGTGAGAATAAAATGGTTAACATTTAAATTCAGTAGCCAAAATTGAATTGTTATTAGTAATTAAATTTTTTTTTTTTTAACTATTTTATTGTACTTCAGGTGAAGGCTTACAGAACAGATAGTTTCTCATGTAACAGTAACACACATGCTGTTTTATGACATTG
>NW_004444026.1:2645132-2721784 GCF_000243295.1 Trichechus manatus latirostris | reverse complement strand
ACAGTTACTACAAATGTTGCCCTATGACAATGGTTAACAATCTCACAACACATCAACAATATCCTTACTCTACTTTGTGTTCCCTATCATCAGCTTAATTTTTTTTTGGGGTGACAACTTATTTCTAAGTTTACAGCACACGATTATCATATATAGGGGGTGCCACAGGAACAGTTAAAGATACAGATTTTCAAGGCTAGGACAAATTGTAATAGTTGCTTCTCACTCTATGAATTTTGACCTGTTACTTGTGAGAAGATACAAAATCTATACCATTAATTCACAAAAGCAAAATAAAAGTATGAATTACAGTAATTATTATAGTTTGACTTAAGCTTTGTGTATGCTCTATAGATATTTTATATTTAAATTAAGGAAGAATGATGTGGTTCATTATTCCTTTATTGCTTAATGCATGTTTGAGTGTTACAGGGAGCCTTATGTGAATTATATACTTCTTTCATACTCTCTTAATATTGATTATCCTAACTTGTCTCACTAATTTCCAGTGGCATTAAAACTTAAGATTTAATTTTGTAGCTTTTAAGAAAGCTACATCTTTATTGCCTGACAGCCTATGAAATGATTCTCATACAGGTTTCTGAAGTTATAAGTCTTAGTTTACAGGTGCATTTTTGTGCTTGAAAATTCTGTTGGTGACTGATTCTAAAATTTATCATGTAATTCAGTCTTGAAAAAACTGGAGATGATTGCATACAACAAAACAGGTTCTTGCTTATTCTTTTATGTCAGTGTTTAAGAACAGAGACAGCGTAGAGTTGGGTTTGAATTCCTCAGAAGATATTAGAAAATGGAGACAATTACAAGTGTATAATGCCTTTTAAAAAATTAAAGGCTCTTTAGGGAGAAAGAAATGAAAATTAAACTTTAAGATGGAAATACTTCAGATGATGTGACCGGATATCTAGAAAACGCGTGGTTTAAGATATTCTGAATGATTGTGTCTAAAAATCTTCTCTCGCATGTTGTAAACCTCAAGTAATAGAGATCATTGGCCAAAATTTTTACTATCCCTGATTTTTAAAAGTTATTTCCAAAAGCTCAAGTCAAAATGTTACTCAGCTGTCTACTTGTTATCAGAGCATCTACTATGTGTTTAGGAGCCCCGGTGGTGCAGTGGTTAAGAGCTTGGCTGCGGCAGTTCAAATCCACTGGCTGCTCCTTGGACACCCTGTGGGGTCAGTTCTACTCTGTCCTATATTGTCGCTATTTGTCGGAATCAGCTTGATGGCAATGGGTTTGATTTTGGTTTACTGTGTTTGCCTCAGTGCTGCCGTCTGGTGATTATTATGGAGATCTCAACATTATGCCTAAAGCAACCTAGAGCAATAGATGACACAAGGTACAATCTAAGTGCTTCCTGCCACAGATTTACCCCTACTTTTGAGAAACTGAATGGAGGTGGGTTGCTGTGGCAGAAGTTTTATGTAGTAATTGATACCATGAAAGCACCTGTGAGATCACTTTGTTTGTAAGCAGTGGAGCATTTATATATTTTAATTACTGTTGAGCTGATACCCAACTCATTTTTTAAATATATACTGTTTTCCTTATTATTTCTAGTACAAGGTAACTCAATTTTTTCAACAGATACTTATTGAATGCCACTATTTGCTAGGCACTGTTTCCAGTACTAGGAGTACAGACAGGCACTCAGTAAGATACACATACACACATACTATATTAATTAGTAAAAAGGCTAGGGGGGGAGAATAAAGCAGGAAAGACAGAAATGAATTATTGTGGTTGGTAGGTTGCTTTGAAATGTTAGATGAGGTAGTTACAGAAAGCCTTACTGAGAAGGTGACTTTTGAATAAAGATCTGAATGATCTGGAGAAGAGCATTTCAAATAGAAGGAAAGCAAATGTGAAGGCCCTGTAACTGGAACATTCTTGATTTGCTGAAGAAAAAGCAAGCAAGGAAGTTGGAGTAGAATGTAGGAGGGAGCAATGGGAGATGAGGTCAGAGAGGTAATATTGTGTGTGCGTGTGTGTGCATGTGTGTGTGTGTGCTCACACGCAGGTGTGCATGGTCACAGATTGCATAGGGCCTTGTAGTTCATTTAACATTTAAGATGGAAGCCATTGTATTGGAGAGTTTTGGGCAGCTGAGTGACATGCTCTGATTTACCATTTAACAGGTTCACTCTGGCTGCTGTGTTTAATGGTGTGTAAAGTCATTTGCTACAAACTTTCTTCTTGTTTTATTAGCTGTAGAAACAGGTTTACTTTGTATAGATCATGGGAACAAGTAAGGTATAAAGACTAATCTGAGACAGACCTGGAAACAGTGATTATATGGCATATTGTCTGTCTCCACAGATTTTGAAAAATTGTATTCACAGATTGTCAGTTGTTTTTATTTTGTCTTTGTCATACAGGGTAATTGATATCAGCTTGTAGAGTTTTATTTGGGAAATAGTTTGACCATCTCTTCTTTCGGTCCTGTTATCACCTTGGTAAATTCAGGCTCAAATCTTAACGGTGAACCTGCTGTAGTTTTAGCCCTGTCCAACTGCTTTTCATGCTTATTAGCATTTTGAGAATGAGAATGGTCTGAAGTTGTAATTTTTTTTTAATGCTCTTATAATACAGTTAGGCATATTCTAAAACATACCACTCTGTACTGATTAGCAGTGCTATTTTATCAACAAATTATAGAAGACCTCATAGGTTTTGCTGTAACCTAGATGATTTATTTTGAACTATTTTTGCTTGTAGCTAATGAGATAAATGACTAACCACTAAAGTACTGTTATTCTTCCTTAAATTGCATCTAAAAAGGAAAAAAAAAGAAAAAAACTCTGATATTATCAACTAGTTAAAATACAATGATTGTTAGTGATCGTATTTCTCTATGTTAGCTGAAAAATTTAGTTTTTCAAGTAGTTAAGAAGCTTACAAAGTGGTGTCAAAGAATGTACATCTTCAGTGGGAAGTATATAGGTTAAAAAAATTATGTTTGCACTGCCATATATTACTGAAAAGTATTTCTATGTAATTTGAGTTTGTTTGGACCATTGCCTTTATTTGACTTAACAAATCACTTTTCAGCCTGTCACATTTTCACACTGTAAATATCGATACTGTTTAAACTTAAATCGTCATTACTGGGAATAATCAGTGAATTGTTTTGTGTGCTGGTAGCCAAGGTCTAAAACTGGTTATCTGATATAGTGCCATAACAATTTAGTTAAGAGTCTACACAGCTCCAAGTAACCAGGCAGTCAGTTTATCTGAATCGCTCCCCCCTCCTCTTCAATGAATAAATTTGAGTGATCTGAATTATTTTGGTTTAGGGTAGATGAAGTCTGGTAATATGAAGCGGTGATCAAATATAAAAGAAATATCGACAGCAGTAAATGTTTCCAACTTACGATGACAGTTTTACTAGGGGTTTTCTTAGATATGATTTTAAATACCATATTCTGCCTTTAGGAACTTTACTATCTACTTGTAGGTGATAAAGACACATTTTTAAAGACATAGATTACTATATAATTGTAATTTTTTAAGACTATATTTCCTATGCTGAAGAACAACAGTAATTTATTTTTCAGACTTTCCCTTTCCTTATCCTTATATGTTTGTTCCTTTAAGCAATAAGATGATTTAAGCGGTAAGATGATCTAATCTGTCCCTAAGAAGTGGAAGCAAATTAACAAAGTACTTTGCTATACTTAATATATGTTAATTATTACGATAACCTAGTGTGAATTATGGTACTACTCCCTCTCAGCCCTGTAGCTTTTTATCATTTTCCAACTCCTCGGTCACTACAGGTTACACAGCATTTTGGCTTGTGACTCTTTATCTGACCAGCTTTGTTCCTTTTTTAATCAGAGTGCTGAAGTCATAGGATGTGCTTTATATGTAAAGTTGGTACTCTGACTTGTCACTAGTAGATCATTACAGTGAATTGTGCCCCCTAGTGGAGCTACTTTTCCATATTCCCAGCCCTGTTTTAAAAAGGGGTAGTGATGGTGACAGACCCAGGAAGAGGAGTTGACACGTTTCTTGATCTTCACTGCCTCTAAGATGATTATTGTTCCTCATTGAACAAATCCTGCTATGAAGTTAGCTCTTCCTGTCTACTAATACCATGACCTCTGTTTTTTGCTGTCATTTACCAATATTCTTTTCTCTGAAATTTATCTTTGTAGGTTTCTTTATTATCTTGAGCAGTCATCATTTTTGCTGACTTGAACATGTTTATGTGATTTTTTAAAATCATGCTTTCCCAACTTGTTGACTTTCTAACTCCATTGTCTTCATTTTCACTTTTTTATATCACTCCACTAGAATATAAGCTCCATGAGATTGGGGCTTTGTCTGCCTTGTTTGCCACTGTAACCTCAGTGTCTAGAACAGTGCTTGCTAAATATTAAAGAATTTATGCACATTTGCCATTTGGGGTTCCCGTCATTATCTAAAGCTTCATGCTTAGGAAATCACAAATTCTGAAGTTCCTTTGCTGACCACAATCTTCAGTCCTTCTACTTTTCCAGACCTTTCACTTTCTACTAAACCTTTATTTCAGTTTTATCAGGCTTCTTATGGTATCATAACTCCTTATACTTCCAGTGTGTCAGCCTTTTCCTGCTTATGATACTGAGGCTCAACTTTGTGGTCCACCATTTTAAAAATGCTTGCATTTGTGCTCTAGTGATTCCCACCCCTTGACTTATTTTCAGCTCTGTTTTTGTCAGTTCAAGGCTTCAGAGGTGCTTAGGAAAGTTGTATACCCATTTTGATTGGATCCAGTACAAATGGATTCTTTCCGATATTAGCTTCATGGTTAGAGATGATGTGACAGTTTTATTATCCTTTACTAATTGATTCCCTGTCACCTTTCCTTCAGAGACTTCCAGATCTTTTCTTCTCTCCAGATATGCCCAAACCTATACCCATTTACTTCTCTTTTAGCAAGTGACATTGTCTTCTATTTTAGTGGAAAGGTGGAGGCCATTTTGCAGGGACTCTAGTTTTTCTCGCTTGTATTTCTGAATTTATTCTCTATAATCATACTTTTCTGATTCCATCTTGACTGAAGAATGTGTGCCCACCTTTCATTTCAGTAGAGGGTGTTTTCGTTATTTCTGCTTTTGGACCCAAATCTCAGTTTCCTCAGTGATTTTATCTCTTTCTGATTATCTAGCCTGTCCCTACCCTACTTTTTGTAGGTGACTTTATTTGCTGTTTTCCAGAGGCTATCAGAAATGAGCACCTTCATCTACTTCCCATCCCCCCTTTGACACCTACAAACAATATACATATACACTACCCCATATATCATATAAGCCAGGACTTATACCATGCTTTAGAATCCATTCTCTTTTCCAGATCAGTGCTATCCAATAGAACTTCTTTAATGATGGAATTATTCTATATTTGCTCTCTCCAGTACTGTAGTCACTAGCCACATGTGGCTATTGAGTGCTTGAAATGTAGTTAGTGTGACTGAGGAATTGCATTTAACATTTTATTTAATTTTAATTTTAATGGCCACATGTGACTAGTAGCTGCCATATTGAACAGAGCATCTCTGGGCCTTACTATACGACATATTCCTGCTATTTTGTGTTTCCTGAATCTCTTTGACCACCTGCTTTTGTCTTCATATTTCAATAGATTTAGTCTTTCACCTCTTAAACACCTAGAACATGTCAAAACCCTTTACCATCTCTCTTTAGCTATCTCCTACCTAATCTTCATCCCTTTGCAGCATTTTGTTGTCTCCTGTGACTTCAGTTCTTATCCTGTCACTGAAAACAGCTCGGTGAGGTCTGCAGTTATCAGTTGCAGAACCAGTAGATGCTTTTATCTTCCTATCATTTGATTTTTGATTGCTTTCTGCTTCTTGAAATTCTTGTGTCACTCTTCCTTTTTGTTTTGGTTTCCTTTTTTTCTCTGATGCTCCTAAATGTTGGTATTTCTTGATCTCAGACATCATCTCATTCTTCCCCTACCCTCTCCCCTTACTCTCTACCCTTTCCTAGCCATTCTGCCCCACCTTGTTACTGGTGCTGTCACTTATAACCTATATATTGGTGTCTTTTAAATCTATCTAGCATATTCTGTCTCCTAAGTTCCAAACTCCAATATCCAAATCACCGCTGGTATTTATTCAGAATATTCCAAAGGTATCACAGTCCTACTCCACATTTGGTTATTTATTTAACTTTAACTTTCTAATTGAAATATAGGAAAGTGCACAGATTGTAAGTGTACACCTTAATTATTACATAATTAAAATCCTTGAAACCATCTAGGTCAAGATAAACATTACCAGCACTCCAGAAGTCTCTTCCCAATTCACTGTATCTTCCCTTCTAATCCCTCTCCTCACTTATAACAACTTAAAAGTGTTTTTGAACTTTATATATAAATGAAATTGTATATATTCTTTTGTGTCTGTTCTTTTATTCAGTGGTGTTTATGATATTCATCAATATTGACTGTAATTTGTTTACCTTCATTGCTTTTTAATATTCCATTGTATGGATATTACACGGTTTATATGTTTGACCATTGCAAGTTATTTGGATAAATTTTGTTTGAGGGTTATTATGAACATCCATGTGTGTGTTTTATTGTATATATGTGTGTGCACTTCACTTGGTTATATACCTAGGAATGGAATAGCTGGATCATATGGTATGCATATGTCCAATTTTAGTAGATAATGTCAAATAGTGTCCAAAGTGGTTTTGTCAGTTTATGTTCCTGACAGCAGTATTTGAGAGTTCTTATTCTACTTTCTTATTAACAATTAGTATTGCCAGTCTTCATAATTTTGGCCTTTCTTGAAGATCCATTTCCTTGATGACTCATGAGGTTGAGTATCTTTTCTTATGCTTATTGGCCATTCATGTATTATCCAGGTATTTTCAGTTGTGAAGGGTCTGTTGAAGTCGTTTGCCTACTTTTTTATGAGATTGTCTATCTTTTCCTTTCTGACATGTAGGAGTTCTTTATATATTCTGGGTAGGAACCATTTGTTGGTTAAATATGTTAGTAGTAGTTCTGTTTTGTGGCTTGCCTTTTCATTTCTTAGAATTTTCTTCCTAGTCTTCCATCTTCGTTACTGTACCCACTTTCCCATTCCCTCTTCCCCACCTGGTCCCAAATCAATTAGCTATCAGGTCCTGCCAGTTCTGTCTTTTAAATATCTTTTATCTATATTTTCTCCAATTTTTTTGCCACTGCTTTGATACCCAGACTCACTGCTGTTGAGTTGATTCAGACTCATAGTGACCCCAGAGGGTTTGCAAGCCTGTAAATCTTTATGGGAGCAGATTGCCACATCTTCTCTCGCGGAGCAGCTGGTGTGTTTGAACTGCCAACCTTTTGGTTAGCAGCTGAGTGCTTTAACCACTGCACCACCAGGACTCCTTCTGCTTTAATACAGGCCCTCATTATTCATGGCCTGGGTTATAGATCATATCCGTTTGAATCTATTTTCAACTGCTATAGAGTAACTCTTCTAAAATATTAAATCTTGGTCATGTTACTCCACTGCTTAAAATCATCCAGTTGTAACTTTGAGTCTACAGTATAAAGCCAAAACCTTATAACCTGACTTCTGCAGTCTTTCCAGGCCTTCTTGAGAGTTTCCTTCACGTTTGCGCTCCTGGATGTATTCTCTTCTGACTCTCCTGGTTATTTTTCATATTCCTTTTAGAAAAAACTATATAATAGGTGTTGTCGTTAGGTGCCGTCAAGTCGGTTCCAACCCATAGCGACCCTGTGTACAACAGAATGAAACACTTCTTGGTCCTGTGCCATCTTCACAGTCCTTGTTATGCTTGAGCCGATTGTTGCAGCCACTGTGTCAGTCTGTCTCATTGAGGGTCGTCTTCTTTTTTGCTGACCCTCTACTTTACCAAGCATGATGTCCTTCTCCAGGGACTGATCCCTTCTGATAACTTACCCTTGCTTCTAAGGAGCATTCTGGCTGTTATAATATTCTCTACTGCAGCTAAATTATTAAGACAACTTCCCACTGTTCATCTCTTATTTAATCTCTCTGTTGAGCACTACTGCTACCTTGTTTGTGTTGGACGTTTCCATATTGATGTTCCACCCAAGCTCTCATTAATCAGTTTTTCTGTGCAGGCTTTTCTAGTCAAATATTCGTGTTCTGACGTTGGCTCTCTTCCTTCCACCTGTTCTCCATGGGAGAGCTCATCAACTCTGATGGCATTAGTGCTATTTTGTACACATATGACTTTAAGATTTTTATCTCCAGACCAGTCTCTATTTTGAACTCCAAATCATTGTATCATGATGCCTCATGGGAATCGCTACGTGCATGTTCCATAGGCACTTCAAGCTCAGTAAGTCCACAGCTAAGCTCATTACCCACCTCCCAACCCAAATCTATATTTTCTAACTCTCTTAATACCCCTAGCTGGTAGGCCTGTCTGTCATATGCCTCTGTAAGAGCTTGATTCAAATGATGCTTCTGTGAAGCCTTTCCCTGACACCCTTTCCCCCCAGTTATTTACTTCCTCCTTTATTTCCCATTGTAATAGTTCTATCATAGTACTTACAGACATTTTATTGTGCTTTATCTTTTCTCTCCATTCGACTGTAAGCACCTTGCAGGTTTTGTATCTCCATCCTGCACAATTCCTACCATAAATACTTGAGAGTTGACTTAGTACCTCCAACTAAACACATATAAAATTGAATTCACTATCTCTTTTGCTTTCCTCGTAATCTTTAAAATGACTTGTTTCTCTTTCACAATTGTCATCACCGTACTTTCAGTTACCTTAGTCATTTGACTCATTACCTTTTCTACTACTCCCTCAGCTAGTTGGTTTCTAAGTCCACAGCTGTTTCTTCTTTCCATTTCTTTAGCTTTTGTTCAGGTTCTTATCTTGTCTTTGCTAGACAGTTGTAATTGGTGTTTAAATGTTCTGCCTATCTTTAAGCTTTTCCGCATTTGTCTCTGATACTGCTGCTGGAATTATTCCCCTCAAATATGGATGGTCATCTCCTTGTTCAGAAACCTTCTATTGCTCTTCTTTGCCGGCAGGATAAAGTCTAACTTTCTACAAGGCATTCAGTGGCATGAATTGACTTAGCTTCTTTGTCTTCTTTTTTCTTCTCATCACAGAAGCCATATCCGTTAAGTATTGGCTTTAGCAGACTACACACTTAAGTTCATCCTGCTTATGCTACCTGTATCACCCTTGACTCCATCCCTCTTACAGGGAGGCCATGCTATAAACGAACATAGACACTTGGGTTTAAATTCTGCTTCTAAGATATATTATCTGAGTTGTCCTGGGACAAGCTTCTTAAGATCCCTTAACATAGTACTGGCACTTAGTACATGTTGTCTTCCTCTTTCAACCCTTCCCTTCCTCCAAACCACAACTGGAATTTATCTCTCTCACGTCTGCAGAGCACTGACTGTATCTATCTTATAGCACTTAATGCCTTATGCATTACATTATGTTAATCTGCATATATCTTTTCACTTTCCTACTAGATTGCATGCCTCTTAAGTGGTGTTATATCTTCTTGTACTTAATTCAGTTGAATTTTTCAATCTTAGGTGAAGGATTTGCTTTATTTAATCCATATTGTGTCATTTAGTTTCTAAGCGACCAAAATGATTGGGATATGATTTTTTGGTGTAAAGTTGTCACCACAAAGACCAGTTGAAAAGGCCCGATGAGAGCAGGCTTTGTAAAAATTCACCTATGTAGTTGGAATTAGAGTGATAGAGTTGTCTTAAAGTTACATATAACTGTCTTAGGAATTTAAACTTAAAATTTTATGTCTTTGTATTAATACTTAAAAAACAAAAAAAGCATTAGTACCTAAGTGAATTGTGTTTTTCTTTACAGCCGGTTGCTGAACCAATCCCCATCTGTAGTTTCTGTCTTGGTACAAAAGAACAAAACCGAGATAAGAAGCCAGAGGAACTCATCTCCTGTGCTGATTGTGGCAACAGTGGTATGTGATTCCTGATTCCCCATGTATTCCTTCTAAACCTTGTTATGAAGCAAGAGGAAAGTATGTTTAACTGCGTTTGTATCCTCAGTTGTTATGAAATAAATATTTTAAGTTGATTCTTGTTTTAGGTAACTGGGAGGAGCTTCTAGACGAGAGGGATTTGAGTATGTAACTTACACACTTTTTTTTTTTTTTAACTTTCTGTAGACTTATTTTTTGCTGTTGATCTTTATATTTCACTATCAAACATCTGCTGAAATCACAGCAATCAGTTTGAAATTATTGCTGGTTTCTTTAATAATCACTACTTATCTTTCTTGATTTCTGCCTCAGGCTTGATGACTAGAACCAGGACGATAACAGATTTGTTTTTCTTGATGTAAACGTACATACATCACACAGGGAAGTAGAATGTTGACACTGCAATTTAGTGAGCAGTGTGAAAATTCTGGGCCCTAAGAAAGATTTTTGCAAGAAGTCTTCAGTTTTGTCAGTTCCAAAAGTATTCTTGCTTTACATTTTAAGAACTCAAAAGGCTTTGCAGGGAGGCCTTAATAAATCAGCATTATCTTTGATCATTGGGTTAATTTTCAATGTTTCATATCAGTAACAATCAGAATTTAGTGCAGAAAACAGAAACCACACTAAATACTTCAGGTGGAAAGGAATTTAGTACTGGAGTTAGGCATTTGTATTGTTTATTGATGGAAGGGCTGAAGAAGCAGACTCTAGGCTGGGCTTCAAGGACTGACTCCTGGAACACTGCAGAACTGACCCACCCAGGGAAGTCACTATGTCTGCCTCCATCTGGGAGAGTTGGAAGCAGGAGGCCACTGTAGAATTATTGAGTTCAGTATACACTGTTGTAGCTGGATACTGAGATGCTGAATCTGGCCATAATCACAGCTGCCACTGGATGGCTGTGAAGGTGAAGAGTCGGTACTAGCATTTCTATGACTGCTTATCATTAGAAAATAGTCATTACTGGGAGGAAGATGGTCTTTACTTCATTTCTGCCTTTTACATGTCATACGAATACATCCAGTTGTAGAACTTAATTCATATCAAGAGCTTAGCTGAAAAAAGGAGTCTAGGAAGTATAGTTTTTAGCTTTTCAGTTTTTATGCATAGGAGGCATTAGGATATAGGACTAGGTCAAGCAAGGATGGCAAGACTATGTCTCATATACTTTGGACATGTTATCAGGAGGGACCAGTCCCTGGAGAAGGAAGTCATGCTTGGTAAAGTAGAGGGCCAGCAAAAA
The DNA here is from genome assembly GCF_000243295.1 of Trichechus manatus latirostris. Taxonomy (NCBI): domain Eukaryota; kingdom Metazoa; phylum Chordata; class Mammalia; order Sirenia; family Trichechidae; genus Trichechus; species Trichechus manatus. The sequence continues at coordinate 2,710,524 of NW_004444026.1, read as the reverse complement.
AGAAGAGGACCCTCAACAAGATGGATTCACACAGTGGCTGCAACAGTGGGCTCAAGCATAATGATTGTGCGGATGGTGCAGGACAGGGCAGTGTTTCATTCTGTTGTACATAGGGTCACTATGAGTCAGAAGTGACTGGATGGCGCCTAACGACAACAGGACTAGATCTTGAGTGCTGGTTGACCATATGAGCATAATATCACAAACCAAAATGAACTCTGAATGAATTTCACAGTTAAAATAAACCATAAAATCATAAAAGATTAGATAAAAATATAGTGGCATATCATACAATGCAGTACTTTCCAAGCTATTTTCCCAAATGAAATCTTACAGGAACTCAAATATACAAAACCAATAAAAATGAACTTGTCCTAGGTGCAGTGGGAATGAAATGGGGATGGGGTGGGGGGAGGGCTTATAGCCGTGCCTCCTGGAAGCATTATATCTGAGGTAGCCTTTGAGTCTCTCAAAACTAGGGAAGAGCATGATTTGAAAATCACTACTGTACAGAGAACTTTTTATGATCTGAAATAGTTGAATAAATGACTATTAGTTATCTATTGTTACAGAAATAAATTACTTCAAAACTTAGCAGTTTAAAGCAATAACAAACATTTTTTATTTCATACTGTTTCTGTGGGTCCTGAATTTGGGAGTGGCTTACCTAGGAGTTTTTGATTTAAGATCTTTCATGAGATTGCAGCCAAGATTTCAACTGGTGCTGCAGTCATATGAAGCCTTCCATAATGGCTCACTCACATGGCCAGCAAGTTGATGCTGCCTATTGACAGGAGGTGTCAGTTCTTTGCCACATGGACCTCCCCTGGGGCTGTATGACAGCTGGCTTCCCTGGAGCGACTGTCCAAGAGAGAGCAAGGGGGAAGCCTCAGTATCTTCTGTGACCTAGCCTTAGAAGTCACATTCTGTCATTTCACCAGTATTCTTTTGGTTACACAGGTCAGCCTTATTCACTGTGGGAGGGGACTACACACAGGTGTGAATACCAGGAGGCAAGAATCATGAGAAGGCAACTTTGAGGCTGGCTATTACAATAACCAAGGAAGAAAAAGCATGTAGTCAAGTATATGAAAGTTAAGATATTTTCTCAATTAGAAGCTAACATACCCAGACTAAAAAGAGTAAGAATACTTTGGGGAAAATAATTGCATTAAAATGTGGCAAAGGGACAAAAGCTCTATAAGTATAAATAGCGTGTTTATATTTCTAAGTATGAAGGGGACAGAGCCTATGAACAAGCAGCTTATATGAGAGAAAATTATGAAAAAAATATTCTACCCACGTAATAATAGGAATGTATGCCAGAACAGCAGTGAAGTATTGTCTTACAGCTTTTAAAAAAAAATAATTTAGTATTTTTGTTGTTATTGTTGAGAATATACACAGCAAAACAATCCTATGTCCTTTATAATAATGAAAACTGAAAGCTGAGAGAGCCCAAACCTAGAGCTGATAAAATGATGGTAAAACCTTTGTGCCTTACTGGTGGCACTGGATATTGCATCATGCTTTTTGGTCTGGTAGTGCACATCAACCTGTAGCTATAAAAATGTTTATTTCATTTTACACACCAACATCACTTTCAGGACTGCAAAGAAGTTAATTTAAAAGAAGGAAAGGATTTATAAGCATGAAATGATTCATTTTAGTGTTCTGTCTCTAAGTATTATAGGTAAGTTTAAGTATTTAAAATAGGAAATGATCAAATAGGTTATGGTTTATCAACTCAGTGGAATATAATCAGTTTAAGGAATATAAATAAAAAATTCATATAAGAAAAGCAAAACAAAATTATATACACATTATAATTATCACCATGCAAGTGCTTTCTACTAGTTTAAAAGGAAAAGTGGAACATGAAAATGGCTATTATTCTGGAGTGATGGAATTATGGATAAGATTTTCACACCTCCTATCCTATTTTCCTTTAATGTTAGTGATCTTTTGATGTTAAACTTCAGAAAGAAAAACTTGTTACCATAGTGAAACAGAAAATTCTTTAGGAAAGAAAAGAGAGAAGATAATTTTACCAGCCCTTTTTCTCATTAAAGAAAAATAAACATAACTAACTTTTAGAGGAAGACAGATTTTTTCAGTATTGAGGGAAATTGGCTCTTGATTTATGTTCTCTGCTGCCCTACATTCTGAGAATCAAATTGATAATAAATCGTGGAAAGAGAGAAGCGTTTTCTCTGATGCTATCAATTATTGCCGCAATAGAAATAGTGTGTGTGGTTTTAGTTTTAGGTTGAGTGCCTTAAATCATGAGCAAATAACTCACTTTAAATGATGGAATTTTTGTTATGTAATTGTAAAAGTAACACACACACACAAAAAGCAATACATGTTATGATTTTAAAAATGAAAATGAAGTGTGTAAAGTGAAACGTAAAATCCTTCTCCTTTAAAATAGAGCTATATATTTTCTAGGATGTTACCACTGTTAACAGTTTTTTGTGTGTCTTTCCAGAAATGGCCTGGGCACATTATATTTTCATATACATACATGTGTATGCATGTGCCAATATATCATACTTTAATGCAAGCTTAGTAAAAGTATGGAGTTTGTCAGGTTTTTTTCTAATCAGATTTTGAGGATGGTTTCTAAATTCTGTTTAGCATTAATAAAACTAAATTGAGGTACCAAGTCCTCATCTGAGATTCATGGCAAGCTTCTAGAAACAGCTTTTTTTATTTGATAAGTATTTTGTATTTAAGATAATTGTCTTTTTCTACATCATTTCTTTAGTACAGTTAAAAAATCATTTTTGACTGTTTCATTTGTGATTTTTTTTCTTCCCCTCTTAATAGGTCATCCATCCTGTTTAAAATTTTCCCCTGAACTAACGGTTAGAGTGAAGGCCTTACGGTGGCAGTGCATTGAGTGTAAAACGTGCAGCTCCTGTCGCGATCAAGGCAAAAATGCAGTGAGTATCTTCTGTTGTGAGTATTTCACTTAGAAGTAAAACATGCAACTGGTATTCCCATGTAAGTATAGTTGGTTATTTTTTGGTCACTTGGTCCAGTAGAATTTAGAACAGTAGCCTCTTTAAATTACATATAATTGGTTTAGAATACGTGCTCATTTTAGATGTGGGTTATTTCTAGGTCATTTGTAAAGGACCCTAATTATATAGTAAATTTGAAGGGAGACTAAGCTACTGTAAAGAAATAATCCTCAATTTTTTTGAGCAGTGGAAGACATTCATTTAGTGGTGGTCAGTATATTAATCACAAATTGTTCTTTTCTCATTTTTATTAAAAGAGATCAGGGTTAAGCTTATTTCTGGTTACTAGATCAACTTTCAATTAATGAAACTATAGTTCTTAATAAAAGATTGGATAAAACAAAACTTTTTGCCAACTTGTACTCTTCATTTGCTTAACTAATACAAATTCAGGAAACTTTTATGGAAGCTCATCTCCTTTTTGAGGTCTTTGAAGCTTCCTGGGGTTTTTGAAGTTGTAGTACTGAGTGTTTCTGTCTCATAAGGTTAATCAGAACTGCCCTTTCCTTTCCTCCAGGATAACATGCTCTTTTGTGATTCATGCGACCGAGGATTTCACATGGAGTGTTGTGATCCACCACTTACCCGGATGCCAAAAGGTGAGAAATATTTTCTGAAATCAGTCTGAGAATATAAAGGGACATGTTAATGAAAGCATTTTATCTCCCGTGTTAGAATGGTAGAACAGTTTAGATCTATTTTTGGGGTTGTATATGTAGGAAGACTGTTGCCACCTTAAACGTGGAGATAGTTTTTCTGTTAAGCATCGTAGCATTCTTATATGGTTTGAATTTAGTATTATTTTCCTCTATTTTCAATATTTAAGAATCCATAGAGGATGAAGTACCTCATTTATAAATGCTTGCTAATCCTCTACTAGAGTACAGAATACTTACCTTATGTAATATCTTGAAGTATCTCTTTCTTTAAATGAGGAAATGAAATTGTATTAGGTCATATTGATTATATTACTGTTCATCACCAACAGACCTGTAGATTCTCTGGCTTATTCTGTTACTTTTTTAAAATAACTTTTTATAAAGCCATTTTATATTATAATTTGTGTACAAATAAAGTACACAAATCATACAGTATAGCTCGATGGATGTTACTCTGCTTCTGTGGACTCCTGCTGTTAGGAAGGTATTTAGTTGGGATATAATTGCTTTTTGGAAGAGCCTTTAGATTGGATTTCATGGAGTAGCATTTTATCATATGCCTATAGTTTAAAAAAAAAAAATCCAGTTAGTCACCCATTTTGTCTTATTACAAATTCCATTTTCAGTTGTGATTTTATTATTTATAGGTTTCTTAAGTATAATGCCTATAGGATATTTGATAATGTCTGTTTGATTTGAGAAGGCTCTCTTGTTGGTGGAAAAGGACTCAACCTTAGGTTATAGTCAAGTTGTTCTACTGTAGGATCTTACTTGAGGTCCTCTTACGCCATTCTATTTATTGTTACTTTTGGAAAGCTCTTAAATTTTATGTATTGGAAGAATAAATACTCTCCTTTTCCTCCCTCTTCAGTTTATTTGAAGTCTGATTGATAGACCTTCAGAGAATCCTTGAAGAGTAGAAAAATTTTCTTAGGGCTTCTTCCTGTATATTTAACTTCCACAAAATAAGTTTTATAGCACCTTAGAGCAAGGATTTTTAAAATTTAATTTTCTTTTAAAAAACTTTTAACTTTGGTCTGATATGATTAATGAATCTATAGACCTTATTTCAATTTCTCACTAATGCCACTCCTCCCTTTTTTTTGGGTCCAGGATTCAATCTAGGATCTCACGTTGCATTTAGTTGTTATATTTCCTTAGATTCCTCTGGTCTGTTGTAATTTCTCAGACTTTATCTTTCCTGACTTTGACACTTTTAGATAATACTGGTTAGTTATTTTGTAGACAGTCCTTCAATTTGGGTTTCTCTCTTGCTTCTTATGATTAGACTGAAATTAGGAATTTTGACAAATGCACCACAGAATTGCTAACGTGCATCAGTGCAGAGAGTATGTGATAGTGACGTGTCTTATTATTGGTAGTGTTAACTTTGATCACTTGATTATAGTGGAGAAACCTGACAGACACCTTAAAGTTATTCTTTTTTCTTATTGTCCACTAACTTTAGCATTCATCAGTGATTCATGCCTGCAGCAGTTATTAGTGTGGTGTTTGCACGATGGATTTCATAATGGATGGGTTTTCTATTTTCATCATTCCTTCTACATTTATTAAATTGGAATTCTGCTGTAAGAAAGAGCTATCCTCTTTTCCTTATTCATTCATTCATTCAATTATTTATTTCATTGTGGACTTGCGGATACTTATTCTATGGGTGATAATTTATTATAATTTACTGGTATGATAATTTATTTTTGTTGCTCAATTGTCTCCTTCAAGTTGACTTCTGTGTCTTTTTGACATGCCTCCATCGTTTTTTGAGCACTTATTTTTTGGCACCACAAGATGTTCCAGGTTATCTTATGTTTTCCCTATCCCAGTCCTTTAATCAGCCGGTACTCTATGGAAATCTTGCTTTTTTTCCTGTAGGATGCCATTTAGAAACTAATATCTGGGCAGTAGATGTAGAACAGGGATTTCTAGTTGAGGATCATTGGACTTCATCCACGTGTGGGCTTCAGGATGTATGTGAACCCTTTCCAGTTGTTTGTAGAATTTTGTGTTTGTGTGTTTTTTTGTTTATTTTCTGGGGGACTTTCATCATTTTCAAATGAGAGTCTTCGATCTAAAAGAGTTTAAGAACTCGTGGCTTAGTATCTGAAATCTTTCAGTGTATGTCTATGGTGCTTTTATGTGGAATTTTATGTCTTTATAGGCATGTGGATATGTCAAATATGTCGACCTAGGAAAAAAGGACGAAAACTTCTACAAAAGAAGGCAGCACAGATAAAACGGCGCTATGCTAATCCAATAGGACGTCCAAAAAACAGGTTAAAGAAACAAAACACGGTGTAAGTTGTACTTGTGGCAAGGTGAGGGGAGAAAAGGATAGGGTCTTCTCTCTAGTGTAGGATTCACTTGTCTTTATTGAAAAAAAAATCCATTGTTATAAGTAGCAATTTTATACAATAATAGCTAAATTGAGCTGTTAATGCTTTACATATGTTGAAACACTTAATTTTCCCAGCAACCCAATGAAGTGTAGGTACTGTTGTTACCTCTGTTTTTCAGAGGAGGAAAATAAGGCATAGGAAGATTAGCTTATGTGAGGTGAACTGGGATTAAAACCTAGGTAGTCTGGCACCAAAGTCTGGCGTTTAACCTTGCCTTATATTGCTTATCTTACATAAAAAGTAGGAAATAAAAATTAGTGTTATTCACAGATTTCTCTCCTATTTTAGTCTCACTTGTTTATTTCCATTAGCTAATTACTGCATAGCTTCTTTCTGTTGAGGTGATAGCTAAGTCCCATTTCTGTATTCTCTTCATGTAAAATAATTTTCTTTTATTAGCAGAAATCAGGAATATAGTGTTTCATCTATTAGCAAAAATCAGGAATGTAACTGCCACTTGTGAATTAGGAGATTGAGCTATGTTTGAAGGAAGTGGGACAAGATTCAGTAGTTAATACTGTCTTTTTTGAGTATCTCTGTAGTAATCTACCTTTGCTAACATATAAAAATATTTTCAGGCCTGTACACTCTCTTCATTATCAAAAATTTTACCCACCTTTTCCACATTTTAGACTATCTTGAAGATGAGATAGAACTGAAATGAGTGGGCACTAGCAGCCTGAAATATATGGAACCAGATGTGTAGTCTGTACTTTTAATATTAAGTCAAACTTTAGTTTTCCTGTAAAACTATCTTTTGATCTCAGACTTTCAAAGAGTAGTACATCCTTTGTGTTTAGAGGTAAAAATATAACTCTGAGTTGGTGCAAAGATCACAGTGTTACAGAGTTTTATACCTGGAAGGTTCTTAGTTGTTCTCTGATCCAGCTCTCGTTGTAGAGATGAAGACGTTGGTTTTGAGAGAAGATGTGATTTGCCCAAGATGTAATTAATAAGTGGTAGAATTATGACTCAATCATGTCTTCTGACTCCTAGCTTAGGGTGCTTTTCACTATCAATAACTAGGCTTCCTTGAAATAGACATTTCTAACAATAATATTACTTCTCATTTGTGTACTGTATAGTTCATAGAACACTATTAACAATATAGATCTTTTAAAAAGCTGTAAGGTTATTTACTAATTATATATTATATATAAATAGAAGCCTTATAAAATTTTCTCTTTAATAGTTACCCTTTTCCCTGTTTGATTCTTTAGATCAAAAGGTCCCTTCAGCAAAGTTCGAACTGGCCCTGGAAGGGGTCGGAAACGTAAAATCACTCTCTCCAGCCAATCAGCATCGTCATCAGAAGAAGGATATTTAGAGCGAATAGATGGCTTGGACTTCTGCAGAGATAGCAGTGTCCCCCTGAAGTTCAACAAGAAAACCAAAGGGCTCATTGATGGCCTTACCAAATTCTTCACCCCTTCCCCTGATGGGCGGAAAGCCCGAGGGGAAGTGGTAGACTACTCTGAGCAATATAGAATCAGGAAAAAGGGCAACAGGAAATCAAGCACTTCAGATTGGCCCACAGGTAAAAGTTTGTTCACTTAGAACAAAAAGTATTCCAAAAGTGTATTATTTAGAATAACACTAGTTATCTAGAATAAACTTATCTTTGATAATAAAAAACTGGTTATGAAATGTAAGAACATATTAGAGATACATTTAGGTGATTCAAAGGTGATGACTAATGGCAGGAATTTAGAGGCTAGGGATAAAGTTGAGAATGAACCAGAGGAGCCCTTAGGCCAAAGGAAGCTGCTTTCTTGGGAGAGCCACAGATAATCTGCCTACAAGTATTGGGGGTATAAACCTTGAATCAAAGATAACTTTACATTTCATGAATTACTAGATAAATCATGTGATGAGCATCATGATGCTTGCTTTATTCTGGTAAGGGCATTGGAAAGAGTAGATGTGGGTAAAATGCTGTTGATCTGAGCATAAGGAAAGACCAAATACATGCAAATACGATAAAGTCATTGATTTCCCTGTTTCAAATCTTGTCAAGAATAGTTGTAATTTTTCATGAATTACACTTAAAAAGAGAAAGGGACTGAGTGAAGAAGAGAGACAGGAGACAGTCAGAGGGAGAGAGCAAGAGCGAGCCGTAGCTCTAGACCTTCAAGGCAGGGGAAAAGAATTTGTTTAGCTGTCCAGATAAGAAAAACTTAAATAGGTCTCATTGCTGTGCCTTGAGTTTAGAGAACCTAACCTTGTGATGGAAGTAGGAAGGGGTCTAGGGAAAGGAGAATGAGAATAAACTCTTTTTTGATCACAAGGGCCAAGGTATAGTGTTTCATCTACTGTAAGAGAATTTCTTAACTTTCATTCCCCCCCACCACACCCCGATGTCCCATTGGTAAGTAATTGTATTCACTGCTTCCTCATTCCTGCTTGTATCAGTGGCTGATTGGTCCCCCACAGAAGAAGAAATCCTCATCGTCAGGTCCTGCTTTTTATGCTTTATTGATTGGCTTTTCCCAGAGTGGCAATCAACTAATTACTCTTTAAACTCGCAGGTACTTTTCGTGTCTTTATCAGCCATGTAGACTATAGACAGCCCCAGTCTGAGCATGTTCGTCTAAGAGAATACACAAGCCATTAAGGAAAGAATCTCAATAAGCAAATCCTAATGAAAGGCGTTTTTGAATTAACCACTGATTTGCATTGGAGATTATCAGAAAAATTTACTGCAAAGTTTTAGAAATAGAAATTGTTAGAGCAAATGTATAAAGTATATGGAGAACCAATATTGAGCTTTAGACATTGATGTGAGCTGTTGGTTTAATTGACTCTCTCATTTTCTTTATGAATTGTAGAGTTTAAAGGAACAATTTGTGTATTATCTGACTCAGCGCTACTGAATGCTGTACTAGATCTGTATGTGCATCCTTCTTTGTCATGCGCTAGGGGGCGTTAAAGTCACATAGTGTTTTTAGATTATACTTTTTTTTTTTTTTTTTAGTTTGGGAATATTGTCAGTAGTGGGTTCTTGTCCTTTTTTTCTTCTTGTACTAAATAACAGACAGCCTATACCTGAAGTTGATTTGAAAAGAACTGTCTGTCATTAATTGGTCTTTTTAGCCATACTCCCACAAAAAGGAAATGATGTCATCAGCAGTGTCATCTTTAAATGCAAAGGATAATGATCTACATAATCCCCAAATACTCCCTTCACTAATTTCTTTGCCCATTTGAGGAAGATGCATCATTTAGTAAATGATTATCAGAATTTCTCATATTTACCCCAAGGATTATCATCTGTGATCCTCAGGTTTGTGGAGTTTGTGCTTTAAAAGGGCACCCAGAGTGTGAGGGGAGCTAGTACTTCCTGACATCCGGTAAGGTAGCTGTTTTGAAGAGTATCTTTTTGGTAAGATAAGAATGTGTTGACCCTGGGGAGATTGCAGGATCACTGATACTTAAAAAGGAGCAAATTTCCCTGTTTTGCTGCTAAACAAACAAAAACCCCAAACCCACTGCTGTTGAGTCGATTCCGGCTCCTAGGTAATAAAAATTATGTCTTGCTTACACTAAAACTTCTTCCATAATACTAAAGAATGAAAAAACAATAATCGAATGTTGACGTGTTAAATCCATACTACAGGTGTCATTTTCTTGCAGTTTCAACCTAAATTTTATACTCCTTATGCCCTCTTCCCATTCTGCTTTTGAATGTATTATAATATACAAATATTACCTCTTTTAATGAAGTTTAAATTTAGTTATGTAATTTTTAAGGAAGCCTTAAGACAATCCAGGATTTTCACCATTAACAGATAATCATATGTACGCATTCTTTGTTGAGTACTATCTTTCTGGGAAACAGTTTAATGCTATACTCTTCTCTCTTACATAAATAATATTAGGGTCTTCAAATTGAAATAAAGACTTTTGAAAAATTTTCTAGTTCATGTATCAAACTAAATATAGTACTAATAACATGTGAGCTCTTTCTTTATGTACAGACAATCAGGATGGCTGGGATGGCAAACAAGAAAGTGAGGAGCGGCTTTTTGGGAGCCAGGAAATCATGACTGAGAAAGATATGGAATTATTTCGTGATATCCAAGAACAAGCACTGCAGGTAAAGTCGAATGTTCAGGTTGGACAGTAAAGCCGTTTGTTCATGGATGAGAAACAGAGGATTAATTATATTGTGGGTACAGCAGTAACAGCAACTTATCCATCTAATCTGCAAATAGGTGTGGTTTGTGGTTATAATTAGTTCTAACAGTTAGGGTGTTCCTTTCAAACTCACGAAAACTGCCTTGGTTTTGCAGATAAACACATTACTTTGACTGTCAGTAGTAAATGAGGTTGGTTTCTTTTCTTTCTTGTATATGAAGAAGTGTTTGAAATTTGAGCAAAAAGAAAAAACAAGCTTCTCTTGAGTGATAAAGCACACATATTCATTAATTCAAGAAATATTTATTAAATGCTTCTGCCTTAATCCTTTCTGACAGATGGCAAGATATAAACATATAGATAATGTACCAAATGCTAGAGATGCCAAACGAGTGGCAGAATTCCTTCCCTTAGGAGAGATTTATAAATAAATAATTACATTAATGTGGAAAGTACAATGATAGAGTACATGGTGTTTTGAGAGATTAGGGGAGCAAGCATCTACCTCTGCCTGGGGAGGCCAGAGGATGTTTCATTGTGGGAAAATTACTATTTGAGCTGGTCTTAAAGAATATGTAGGAATTTATCAGGATGACAAGGAATAGAGTCCCATATAATCTGAAGGAAGAGCAAGTGCAAAGACTTGAAGGTGGGAGAAAACATGCTTAATTGTAGGAATTAAAGTGGTTTAGGATAAAGAACACGGTGTGGAGAATGGCAGAAGATGAGTTAGAAAAGTTAGCAGGGGCTATATTATAAAGGCTCTTCTGTTCTAGATCATGTTCGTTTATCGTCTTTTTTCCTTCTTTGCAATTCACTAAGTCAAGTTGAATTCTCTCTCTTGAGTTCTCTGTTTCTCATCTTGAAAGTAAGAATTTACAAGACTGATGCTGGGGATTGTTGCTGTTCCTTCCCAAAATAGTAGGTGAACTCTTCGGATTAAGAAACTCATTGGTGCATAGACTGTTTATGCCTCATTATATGAGTATTCTTGAAAGTTAAAACCAGTATAAACACTCAGCAAGCACTTACTCCGCGTTCTATCGTATTGTGATTTAGCAAAGAGTTGGCTTTGAGTCAGATGGATCTGGAATCAAGTCTTAGTCTGTCATTTACTAACTCCTTTTGACAAGTTGCTTAACCTTTCAAGATCTGTTTCCTTTCCTACCAATAAGTAAAGCAAAGTATTATAAGTCCTATAATAAAAATCTACATGGAGTTTAAAGGAGGGAGTAGTTCTTCCTGACTGGAATACACACACACGTTTTTTTCTCTGAACTGTTCAAGAATAAGTGCAGACATAATGCTAATGCCCTTTTATCCCTAAATATTTGTGTGTATTTCCTAAAAAACAAGGACATAAACACAGTATAATAATAAAATCAAGACTTTAATATAGGCTTATTATCTGATAATTAGATAATAATTATCAAATCTACAAACTTTGTTCAAATTTTACCGGTTGTAATGTCCTTTTTAACACTATCTGGATCAGGAGTATGTGTTCCATTTAGTTGTCATGTGTCTTTAGTTTCCTTTAATCTGGAACAGTTACCAGTCTTTGTCTTCTTGACCATGAGGTTTTCAAAATGTAGAGACCATTTATTTTGTGAAATGTCCATCACTTTGAACTTGTTGTCATAATGATTAGATTCACGTAATGCATTTTTGGCAGGAATACCACAGATACGATGTGTCCTCAGTGGATCATATCAGGAGGCACAGAGTATCTATTTGTCCTGTTACAGGTGGTGTTAACTTTGAACGTTTGGTTAAGGTAGTATTTCTGCTAGATTTCTCCTTTGCAGCTATTACTTCTTTTCTCTAATTTAATCTTGTGAGACATACTTTGAGACTATGGTAAATATCTTGTTTCTCATCAAACTTTTTCCCACTAGTTTTATTCTTGCCTTAAACAGTTACTTTGTTGGTTGTCAGACAGATGATTTTCTAATTCCATCATTTTGTCTGTATCAATTGACATTCCTCTATAAGGAAGAACTTTCCCTTCTCCCCATTTATTTAGACGTGTAGATGCTTATTTTATTTCATGGGTTGTTATCTGTTACTATTAGTGTTTATTTTGATGTTCAAAATGTTCCAGATTTGGCTGGGGGAAGCCTCTTCAAGTTGGTTCTGTGTCTTTTTGACATGTCTCCTTCATTCGTATTTACTTTTAGCCATTGCAAGATACTTCAGGCTCTTACTGTTCTAGGCCTAGATTCAATCATTTCTCCAAGGTGCCCTGTTTCCTTTTGGTAGAGGATGGGAGTAAATGTCAGTTGCATCTTATTATTTGTCCAGGTCCACAGAGGTGTCATACTTGATGTTTTTTTCTCTCTTGTACTCCACATTCAATCCACCAGGAAATCCTACAGAATATGATTACTTCTTACCACTTCCACCTTACTACCTTAGTCCAAGCTACCATCATTTCTTGCTTGGACTATAATAATAGCTCCCAGACTAAACTCCTTTCTCTACTTTTGCCCCTCATCCCAATCCCTCGTGTATATTCTACACACAGGCGCCAGAATGATTATTTTCTAATGTAAGTTGGTTCATACTACTCCTCTGCTCAAAAAACCTCCAGCGTCTTTCAGTCATGCTTAGAATTTTTAAAAACCAGAGTCCTTACCCTTGTCTCCAAAGCCATATATGATCTTGTTCCTGCCCCCCTCTTTGGCTGCTCTTCTCCCACTGTTGCCCCTGTTCACTCTCTGCCAGCCAAGACTGCCTCCTCCTCTTTGAACACATCAAGCACACACTTGCCTTGGAGCCTTTGCACTCTGTGCCTGAATTGCCCTTCCTCTAGTCTAGATATCTAATTGGCTCACTCCGTTTAGGTCTCTGCTCATATGTAACCTTATCAGAAACTCCTTCCCTGACTACACAAAAAATAGCATACTTTCACCCCCACCTTTTCACTGTCTATCCCCTTACCTGCTTGCTTTTTCTAAATATTGCTTACCACCTCTTGAGTATTAAATATTTCTAGAGTGTGAAGTGGCTTCATTGGTGCAGGGACTTTTTTTTTTTTTTTTGTCACTGCTGTATACCAAGTGCTTGGAATATACAGTAAGTGTTTAGTAAATATTTGTTCAATGAATGGATGTTTGAATGACATTTTTTGCTGGGAGAAGTGGGACAGGAATTGAAAGAGGGTTATGAAGAGAAAGCCGACTAGGGAGAGTTAAAAGGAGTACTGGGCCAAGCTAAGGCCCAGTGGAGACAATATAAATTTATATTGACACTAATCTGGCTAATTGTGTTTCCTTCAGCATTTTATTATACCCTTGATTATTTGTGTATATATCTGGCATTAAGGAAATAAACAGATATTGGAAGTCTAATTTATGCTTATTTTCATTGACAGTGCACTAAAATTCTGATGATGGTGATATTTCTTCATCACTATCATTTATTTAGTATTCGGCGTGCCTGGCATGGTACTAGAGCTATGTTGTTGTTAGATGCTGTCGAGTCGAGTCCTACTCATAGCGATCTCATGTGACAGAGCAGAACTGCCCCGTAGGGTATTCTAGGTTGTAATCTTTATGGAAGCAGATCTCCAGGTCTTTCTTCTGAGAAGCTTCTGGGTTGGTTCAAACCACCAGCCTTTTGGTTAGCAGCCAAATACTTAACCGTTGCACCACCAGGGCTCCCGCTAGAGAGCTATAGGGTGAACAAAAAGACACAGACTCTGCCTTCATAAAGATTTCAGCCTCGTAAGTGAGACAGACAATAAACAGTTATATAACTATAATTACAAGCTGATAGGTGGTATGAAAAAATAAGAATGCAGTGAGAGATTATAACATAATACTGATCCAGATTGCTGGAGGTTGTGGTTGGAGGATGTGAGAAGGGAAGGCTCTTTTGAAGAAGTAATAATTTACACTAAGACTAAAAGATAATAGAAAGTCAGCAAGGCTAAGGACTGCCTGTGTAAAACGTCTTGAGGCATAAAAGAACTTGGTAAATTTGAGGAACTGAAAGAAGGCCAGTGTTGCTAGAGCGCAGTGAGTCACATGAAATGAAGCTGGAGAGACTGAGGTCAGAAGTTAGGATTTGAGTTTTTATCATAATTGCATCAAGAAGCCATTTAATGGTTTTTAACAAGGAAATAGTATGATCATGTTTGCATTACTTTGTTTTTGGCCGCTGTATGCAGAATAGATTGGAATTACGTGAGAGTAGAAGCAAGGAAACCAATTTAGAGGCTTTTCCAATGAGTTAGATAAAAGAAAATGGTAGCTTAGACTAGAGAGATGGCAGTGGAAATGGGAGAGAAGTCAGTGGATTTAGAATATACTTTGGAGATGGAGTCAGCAGAGCTTAGTGATAGATTTGATTGAGGGAGCAAGAAGTTATCAAGGATGACTCTCGGGTTCTCTGACTTAATGGAATAAAGAAAGTTTGTTGAAGCCAATTGGGAAAATCATTGCTGATTAGATTAGAGAATATTTTGAATAATAGAAGGGTTCATAAAGATAATACAGAAAGTCATTTTTGTGGGCATAGATAAGGCTTGATAGAAGCCCCTTCAACCTTTGTTCAAAAAAAATTGCAGAAGATTTTATTATACCACCCGTCTCTCAGTTTGTCATGCTGTGGTGGCTTGTGTGTTGCTGTGATGCTGGAAGCTATGCCACCGATATTTCAAATATCAGTGGGGTCACCCATGGTGGGCAGTTTCAGCAGAGCTTCTAGACCAAATGAAACTAGAAATTAGCCGGTAAAACCCCTGTGGATCACAACAGAATATTGTCCAATATAGTGCTGGAAGATGAGTCCTCTAGATTTGGAAGGCACTCAGAACACAATGGATGCAAGAATGGATTTGAGCATACAAACGATCGTGAAGATGGTATAGAACTGGGCAACATTTTGTTCTGTTGTACATGGGGTTGCCATGAGTCAGAGCTGATTCAGTGACAACTAACAATAGGCAGTTTTACAGGTGCACCAATAAGAGTTAAATGATAAAAAAGTTAATACTGCAATCTATTCAACTATAACCATTCTTCATTTATTGAGTTCCTACTATGTCCTAGAAACTATGCTAGGTGCAGGGGCTATAGATAGATAAGACATAGTTTCTCTCTTCTTAGAGATTACAGTCTAGTAGGAAACATATAAAAAAAATGAATCCCATGTTATTACTGCCTGGGATAATAATCATTGATAGCGATTATCCTGAGTAATTAAACTTCGTGTGGTATATTATATATTTAACTGGAGAATTATTGAAATGTTTGGTGAGATTTTTATCAAAAAGGTCATCTATTAAAGTGATCATGGGTTTTTTTCTCCCTTTACAGATGATAGGAAAAGTAGGGATATAATGTGCCTGGTACTTTACTGTTCCATCATTAGCTATATACAATGTGTGCTTTCAAAAAAAATAAAAAATTAAAAAAATCCAGCTCTGAAAAGAAAGGTAGAAGCATAAAAAATTAGTACTATAGGCTTTTGTAGTGGAACATTATTTCAACAGGGATCCTGTGGGCTTAAAAGAAGTGATTTCTCTTAAGACACATCACCAGAAAGAAGCATTTATATTCATCTCATTCCATTGGAGCATGACAACCTTCTTGAAATACATAAAATATTTAGAATGATTTTTACACAAAATATTACCAAATAGCAGGTTATATTTCCATTTTAATTTCAGTGCTTTCTAATTTTGAAAGACTTGATTGTATTTTTGTATGGTTGTAGAAAAGTTACAGAACATTTTTGAAATCTCTGAGCTATTAAATTATTTTATTCTTTGTCTAAAGAGTTGAACAGTTATTAGAAATAAGCTAGATTCAACAACTCTATTAACCCTATGAGGTAGGAATTGTTCCCATCTTATAAACAGTTAGTTGAGTAACTTTCACTTTGTTCTTATGTGCCATCGAGTCAATTTTGACTCATAGCGACCCTGTGTACAACAGTATGAAACGCTGCCCAGCCTGTGCCATCTTCACAATTGTTGCTATGTTTGAGCCCATTGTTGCAGCCACTGTGTCAATCCATCTTGTTGAGGGTCTTCCTCTTTTTCGTTGACCCTCTACTTTACCAAGCATGATGTCCTTCTCCAGAGACTGTTCCTTCCTGTTAACATGTCCAAAGTATGTGAGACAAAATCTTGCCATTGTTGCTTCTAAGGAGCATTCTGGCTGTACTTCTTTCAAGACAGATTTGTTTGTTCTTCTGGCAGTCCATGGTATGTTCAGTATTCTTCACCAACACAATATTCAAAGGCATCAATTCTTCTTTGGTCTTCCTTATTAATTGTCCAGCTTTCACATGCATATAAGGTGATTGAAAATACCATGGTTTGGGTCAGGCACACCTTAGTCCTCAAAGTGACGTCTTTGCTTTTTAACACTGGAAAGAGATCTTTTGCAGATTTGCCCAGTGCAGATACGTCGTTTGATTTCTTGACTGCTGCTTCCATGGGCGTTGATTGTAGATCCAAGTAAAATGAAATTCTTGACAACTTCAGTCTTTTCTCCATTTGTCATGATGTTGCTTATTGATCCAGTTAATGAGGATTTTTGTTTTCTTTGTGGTGAGGTGTAATCCATACTGAAGGCTGTAGTCTTTGATCTTCATCAGTAAGTGCTTCAAGTCCTCTTTGCTTTTAGCAAGCAAGGTTGTATCATGTGCATATCACAGATTGTTAATGAGTCTTCCTCCAGTCCTGATGCCACGTCCTTCTTTATATCATCCAGCTTCTCGGATTATTTGCTCAGCATACAGATAGAATAAGTATGGGGAAAGGATACAGCCCTGACGCACTCCTTTCCTGATTTTAAACCACTCAGTATCCCCTTGTTCTGTTCAAACGACTGTCTCTTGGTCTATGTACAGGTTCCTCATGAGCACAATTAAGTGTTCTGGAATTCCCATTCTTCATAATGTTACCATTGTTTGTTATGATTCACAATTGAATGCCTTAACATAGTCGATAAAACACAGGTAAACATCTTTCTGGTATTCTCTGCTTTCAGTCAAGATCCATCTGACATCAGCAATGATACTTCTCATTCCACTTCCTCTTCTGAATCCAGCTTGACTTTCTGGCAGTTCCCTGTCGATGTACTGCTGCAACCTTTTTTGAATGATCTTCAGCAAAATTTTACTTGTGTGTAATATTAATGATATTGTTTGATAGTTTCCGCATTCTGTTGGATCACCTTTCTTTGGAATGGGCACAAATATGGATCTCTTGCAGTCAATTGGCCAGGTAGCCGTCTTCCAAATTTCTTGGCATAGACAAGTGAGCCCTTCCAGCATTGCATCCACTTGTTGAAACATCTCAATTGATATTCCATCATTTCCTGGAGCCTTGTTTTTCGCCAGTGCCTTCAGTGCAGCTTGGACTTCTTCCTTCCACACCATCGGTTCTTATAATCATATGTTACCTCCTGAAGTGGTTAAATGTTGACCAAATCTTCTTGGTGCTGTGACTCTGTGTGTTCTTTCCATCTTTTTTTGATGCTTCCTGCGTTGTTCAATATTTTCCCCATAGAAACCTTCAAAATTGCAACTCGAGGCTTCAATTTTTCCTTCAGTTCTTTCAGCTTGAGAAATGCCAGGCGTGTCCTTCCCTTTTGGTTTTCTAACTCCAGGTCTTTGCACATGTCATTATAATACTTTACTTTGCCTTCTTGAGCTGCCTCTTGAAATCTTCTGTTCTGCTTTTTTATTTCATCATTTCTTTAATTTGCTTTAGCTACTTTACGTTCAAGAGCAAGTTTCAGAGTCTCTTCTGACATCCATTTTGGTCTTTTCTTTCTTTCCTGTCTCTTTAATGACCTATTGCTTTTTTCACATGTGGTGTCCTTGATGTCATCCCACAACTCGTCTGGTCTTCGGTCATTTGTGTTCAATGTGTCAAATCTGTTCTTGAGATGGTCTCTAAATTCAGGTGGGATATACTAATGTGATACTTTGGCTCTCATCAACTTGTCTTAATTTTCTTCAGCTTCAACTTGATGAGCAATTGATGGTCTGTTCCACAGTCGGCCTTCCTGGCCTTGTTCCGACTGATGGTGTTGAGCTTCTCTATCATCTCTTTTCACAGGTGTATTAGATTTTATTCCTGTGTATTCCATCTGGCGAGGTCCATATGTATAGTTGCCATTTATGTTGTTGAAAAAAGGTATTTGCAATGAATAAGTTGTTGATCCTGCAAAATTCTGTCATGTAATCTCTGGCGTTATTTCTATCACCAAGACCATATTTTCCAACTACTTCTCTTTCTTTTGAAGCCCTGGTGGTGCAGTGGTTAAGAGCTTGGCTGCTAACCAAAAATGTTGGCAGTTCACATCCACTGTCCACTCCTTGGAAACCCTACAAAGCAGTTCTACTCTGTCCTATAGGATCCCTATGAATTGGAATCGACTTGATGGCAGTGGGTTTGGTTTTTTTTTTTTTTTGGTTTATCCTTCTTCTTAGTTTCCAACTTTCACATTCCAATCTCCAGTAGTTATTAATGCATCTTGATTGTAAGTTTGATCAATTTCAAACTGCAGAAGTTGGTAAAAATTTTCAATTTCTTCATCTTTGGCATTAGTGCTTGGTACGTAAATTTGAATAATAGTCGTATTAACTGGTCTTTCTTGTAGGTGTATGGATGTTATCCTATCACTGACAGTGTTGTACTTGAGAATAGATCTTGAAATGTTCTTTTTGACAATGAATGTGGTGCCATTCCTATTTGTTTTGTCATTCCCAGCATAGGAGACCGTATGATTGTCCGATTCAGAATGGCTAGTACCTATTTCAGCTTTCTAATGCCTAGGATGTCGATCTTTATGCATTCCATTTCATTTTTGACGACGTCCAGTTTTCCTAGATTCATAGTTTGTACATTCCATGTTCTGATTATTAATGGATATTTGCAGCTGTTTCTTCTCCTTTAGAATTGAAGAACTTTCCCTAAGTTATGCAGTTAATTAGTAATGGCAGAGCTGGAATTAGAACTCAGACCTCTGTGACTTCAAATCCTGTGCCCATAAATTACAATAACATCTTCATTACCCTCTAAAAATATTATGGGCACACCCAAATCATTAGGCATGTGCTGAATGCAAATATGGAAAGGTGCATAGGAAGATGCATAACAAACAGTTATTACGTAGAGTACCAATTAAACGTAATTCATTGCTGTATTACATGATGCACATACTTCTGTATGTTCACAGATTTTCACAGTATACTAAGATTAATAAGAATCGGTGTGATCTGAGATGATCGCAAAAGAAGCAGGCCTAAAAGATGGTTAAGATTTAGGTAAACGGAGAGGAAGAGGGCTTTCTATGTGGAGTAAACAGCATTAATTTCAGCTTAGAGTAGGAAATGACTACTGTAACTAAAAGAAACAGTATGATTCTTAGCCCATCAAACTAAATGCGTGTTGGAACCCTGTCCTTGCTTTACATGCTCCTGTGGAAACTGAGATTTGATCCCAGTTCTGATATGCATGCATTTCAGTTAACGTAGAATTATGCAAAGTGAGGACTGCCTGTAGTTAGAGAGATAAGAGAGAGTTGGAGTATGTATTGAGGAATAATAAGAAATAAATGTAATTACTAGTGTAGAGCTGTACTTTGGAGAATTTTGAAAGCTAGTAAGAAGACATTAGGAGCCCTGGTGGCACAACTGTTAAGCTGCTAACCAAAAGGCTGGCAGTTTGAACCCACCTGGGGGCTTCTTGGGAGAAGGACCTGGAGATCTGCTCCTGTAAAGATTACAGCCTAGAAAACTCTATGGGGTCACTGTGAGTTGAAATTGACTTGACAGCACCTAGCAACAACAACAACCAAAACCAAATACCAAACCCGTTGCCATTGAGTTGATTGCAACTCATAGCAACCCTATAGGACAGAGTATAACTGCCCCATAGGGTTTCCAAGGCTGTCAGCTTCATGGAAGCAGACTCTGCCATATCTTTCTCCCACGGAGCGGCTGGTGAGTTTGAACCACTGATCTTTTGGTTAGTGTCTTAGTTATCTAGTGCTGCTGTAACAGAAATACCACAAGTCGATGACTTTAACAAGGAGAAATTTATTTCCTCACAGTCTAGTAGGCTAGAAGTCCAAATTCAGGGCGTCAGCTCCAGGAGGCGGCTTTCTCTCTCTGTTGGAGGAGGGTCCTTCTCATCAGACTTCCCCTGGACTAGGAGCTTTTCTGAGCAGGAACTCCAGGTCCAAAGGATGTACTTTACTCCCACATTGCTTTCTTGGTGGTATGAGGTCCCCCACTCTCTGCTCGATTCTCTTATCTTTTGTAAGATAAAAAGTGGTACAGGCCATACCCCAGGGAAACTCCCTTTACGTTGGATCTAATATGTGACCTTAGCAGGGTGTTAAAATCCCACCTAATCCTCTTTAACATAATCTGATCTTGCCTAATTAACCACAGGCAGAGATTAGAATTTACAACACATTGGAAAATTATAGTCACAAAATGGAGGACAAACCATACAGTACTGGGCATCATGGCCTAACCAAGCTGACACCTATTTTGGGGGGACACAGTTCAATCCATGATGGTTAGTAAATGAGCTCTTAATCCAGTGCACCACCAGGGCTCCTAACAATAACCACAAGAGGACATTAATCTTGGTATGCCAGGATTTTAAGGAATACCTGTGACTTTTTAAAATTTCTATGTATATTTTATTGTTGGATTGATTCCTTGGTAATACTCATGAATTTGGGGATGGAGAGTGGAGGCTGTTTTAGTCTTGCAAGGCATATACCTATGAATTATAAATCACATGTTTAAAGACTGCTTAGATTTGTTTGGGTTCATTCATTTCATGATTTAGCACCCAAAAACCAAACCAGACTCGTTGCCATCAAGTTGATTCTGACTCACAGCGACCCTGCAGGACAGAGTAGAACTGCCCTGTAGGGTTTCCAAGGCTGTAAATCTTTATGGAAGCAGACTGCCACATCTTTCTCCCGTGGAGCAGCTGGTATTTTGAAACCACTGACCTTTCTGTTAGCAGCTGAGCACTTAACCTGTGTGCCACCAGGACTCCTTTTTTGATTTAGCACAACTTTATTAAATATTAAGATAATGGTTAACAGCCCAGGTACTAGAACAGCCTCTGTGGATTTAAATTCTATCTCTGCTGAGTGGCCTTGGTTAAGGAAATTACTTACTAGGTTTGTCCAGAGGATTAACTGCATTGATGTTTGCAAAGCACTTAGTTTAGGGCAGTGGGCCAGGGGCAGATTATCCAGTAGGCAAGGTAAGCATGGTGCCTACCTTGCTTACCAGATCATTTGTAGTAAACAATTTCACATTTTTTCACCACATCAAAGATTGTGCTTCTATGTATGGCTGGCACTTGTCTCTCTCCCAACCCCACAGCACCTTCCTACAGAATCGAAGGAGTTCTTAAAATTTAGAATCCCTGACAGAGATGAATGACCCAGTAAGCAAGTGCTTACGTTGCTTACTGGATAATCCTCCCCTGGGCAGCACATACGCATTTAGTAAACACTAGATAAATGTGACCCTTTGTTAGCTGTCTTAGTGTCAGGTGCTGAGAATACAGAGATAACGAACTATAAAATGCATCTCTGCCCTCTAGTAGCTCACTGTCTAGTTGAGGAGACATTTATAAACAAGTAATTAAAGCCTTGTGGTTAGTAATAGGTACCCTTTTACTATGTGCCAGTTACTATGGTAAGCACTTAATATAACCAAACTTGTTATTATTTGCCCTAATTTTACAGATGAAGAAATTGAAGCTTTGGAATGATTATCTTACCCAGGGTTATACAGTTATTAAGTATTAGAGTCAGTATTTCAACCCATGCGGTCTAAACTCCAGACTGCTAATTATGGTATAATGCTACCATAGAAATATGCATAAGGTGCTTTGAGAACAAACAGGAAGACATCTGGATAGAGATTTTAGGAGAATCTTCATAGATAAGGTGACTTTTGAGCAGTGTGTTGAAAGAATGAGTAAGAATTTACTACTGGATAAGACGAGAAAGGCATTTCAAAATGGTGAGAACAGTTTGGATCTAAGAAAGTTTGTTGAATTCTTGGAGCTGCAAGTAATTGTTTGGCACAGGAGATGAGTTTGGAAAGGTAAGTACAGATCAGATTATGAAAATCCTGTGTTCTGTATTAAAGAGTTCGTGTTTTATCTTGTAGTTAAAGTAGCTCTTTAAAATAGTTAAATAGTTCTTGAGGAGCTACTGAAGAATTTTTGCAAAGAGGGTGAAATGATTATTTACATTTTAGAAATTTATCTCTGGGAACAGTGGATTGGAGAAGACCTGAACAAAGACATCCACCAATCCAGTGATTACAGTGGAATCAGAAGTGACGAGGGCCTATGTGAAGGCAGAGGAGATAGACAGTAGACAGAGATTTGAGCAAGATTTAGGATAGAATGGAAAAGATAGGGTGTTGGGTGGGAGTTGGGGCTGAAGAAGAAGGAGGAATCCAGTAGATCTCCCAATATTCTTCTGTTTTGAATAGATGATGATTCTAAACTTGGAAATCTGGGAAAAGGAGCTTGTTTGAATGGAGGAGGCACTGTGTTTACATGGTTGTGGGCTTGTATGACATCTAAAATGGAGAAGTTTTGTGAACTCTTTATGTATGGATTTGGAGCTCGGGAGGGCTCTTGGTAGGAGATGTGCCAAGTTATCAGCATACTGGTGGTAGTTGAAACCACATAGGTAATAGCTGAAGTTGTTATTAAAGATAAGATTACCCGTTCATATAACAGTAAATATTATTGAGCACTGGTTACCTAATGTGCTGGGCACTGGAGATACAGAAATGAACAAAACCCATTAAAAAATTCTCATTTTCAGGAGCTTATGGTTTAGTTGGGGTGGGGATGAGGTAGAAGGTATGCTATATGGTAGTAAGCATTATGGAGAAAAAGCTGGAGGGAGAGAGATAATTCAGAGGGAGAGGATAGATGGTGTGAGGTTTTAGATGGCTGTTTGGCAAAGACCTGAAGGAGATGAGGGAATGAACCACATGGATATCAGAGACAGTAGCATTCTAGGCAGGGGAGCAGGAAATGCAAATGCACTGAATTGGGATTTGTGTTTGGCACAGGCAAAGCCCGTGTTGTTGGAGACAAGTAAGTCAGAGGGAGAATAGTAGATGAGGACTGGTAATGTGAACCCACACTTTGTAGAGTCTTTTAGGCGTGTAAGGAGTTTGGCTTTTCCTCTGAGTGAGATAGGAACTCTTGGAGAGTTTTGAGCAGAACAGTGACATGATCTCTGACATATGTTTTAACAGGATTATTCTGGCTCCTGTGTAGACTGAGGGGGCCGGTGTAGAAGCAGGGAGAATTTAGGAGGCTATTACAATCATCCAAGCCAGAAACAGGATGGTTTTGACCATAGTGGCAGTGGTGGAATTGGAATTCTTATTATGTTTTGAATGTCGACTCATTAGGATACGCTGATAGATTGGATGGTTGTGAAAGCAAAAAGAGTCAAGGGTGATGCCAGGGAATGGTTGGAAGGATGGAGTTGCCATTTACAGAGATAGGAGAAAATACCGGAGGAATAGGTCTGGGGAAAAGAAGATCAGAAGTTTGATTTTGGATATGTTAAGTTTGAGATGCCTATAGGACATTCATGAGGGGAAGTACAAGTAGACAATGAATATATGTGTCTGGGGTTCAAAGGGCAAGTTTGGGATGGGAATTTAAATTTAGGCCTTGTTAGCAAGTAGGTGCTATTTAAAGGAATTAGACTAGATGAGATCACCCAGGGAGAGGAAAAGAGCTTTGAGGAGTCTCGGGTATTCCAACTTGTAGAGATTGGAGAGACTGAGAAGAAATGGCCATTGAGGTAGGAAAAAAATTTGGAGAGTATGGTTGTTTAGAAGCCAAATGAAGAAAATGCTTCAAGAAGAAAGAAGGGATCAACTGTCTGCCAGTAGGTCAAGTAAGATGACTGAAAATTGACTATCAGATTTAGTAGCCTGGTAGCATGGAGGTGATCTTGACAAAAACTTCCATGATGTGGTGGTGGTGGGATTGAAAATATTGGAGTGGCTTCAAAAGAGAATAGGAGAAAAGACTTTTTTTTTTTGTAATAGTAATAAATGGTGACTTTTGAAGTGTTTTTGCAATGAAGGAGAGCAGAGAAGAAGATAGTTGGATGGAAATGCAAGAGCAAACAAAGGTATACATACACATTTTTTTATTATAGGAGAGATAACATCTGTTTATATGCTGATCGTTAAGTGCTTGGCCACTAACTAAAAGGTCAGCGGTTTGAATCTACCAGCCACTCTCCAAGAGAGAGATGTGGCAGTCTGCTTCTGTAAAGATTTACAGCTTTGGAAACCCTATGCGGCAGTTCTGTTCTGTCCTGTAGGGTTGCTATGAGTTGAGATTGACTCAACAGCAGTGGGTTTGGGTTTTTGCTTTTGAGAAAAACATAATTAAAAGAGAGGGAGGAAAATTGCTGGAATGATATCTTTGAGTAGGTAAGAGAATGTAATCTAATGCACAAGTGGAAAGGCATTAGCCTTAAATAGGAGCACAATTTGTCCATAGTATTAAGGGGAGGCAGAATATATGGGCACAGAGGGTACATGTGCAGATGTGGTCATGCATGAGAAGCAAAAAAGTTAGGGATATATACCAAGATGAGGTTACAGTGAAAGACTTTGGAATCTAAGGTGTGTAAGGGGAGGTGAGGGCATGAGGAGAGTGAAAAGTTGGTAGGATCACTGGATTATATGGAGGGAAAAGATAAGAGGGCCCAGGACAGGGTCCTAGATTTTACCAGTATTTAATGGTAAAAGAACTAGCAAAGGAGATCGAGAAAACTGAGCGTAACCAGAAAAACCACTTGCCATCGAGTTGATTTCAATTCATTGGTGACCACCCCATGTGTGTCAGAGTAGAGCTGTGCTTCATAGGATTTTCAATGGCTGATTATTTGGAAGTAGATCACCAAGCCTTTCTTCCAAGGTGCCTCTGAGTGGATTGAAACTGCCAGCCTTTCGATCAGCTTCTAAGCACCTTAACCGTTTGCACCATCCACGGGCTCCTGTCTGAGTGTAGAGAAATAAAAAAGCTCAAGAGACAGGAAGAAGTCACTAGTCACACAGGCTTTTGTGGCTTAGCTGGGTGTCACTCTTTATATAGATTCACAACCCTTTATCCGCAGTTCTGAAATGCAGAGAGCCCTGAAAATTAAAAAGTTTTTTATAGCAAGACGTCTCCTTAACCTAAACTCAGTTGTTGACAACTGATGTGAAACTATATTCTCTACTTATCCCAGTTAATGTGAATATTCATATACTTTGCTATAAAAATATTGATGTGTCTAATTATGGAATGCTGCCCCAGATCCTACTTGGGCTGTTGATTTGATATGCATATACATACCTATATGCTTTTTTAAAATCAGAAAATTCAGAATTCCAAAACACATTCAACTCCAAGGGTTCTGAGTAACATTTTGTGGGCTTGTAGCTTCATTTCTTTGGAAAACTGAGTTCAAGTTCCAAAAAAAAAAAAATTGCAACCACATTCAGAACCTTAACTAGTCGAGGGCTACCCGTACTCATCTCAACCCGCTTTGTTCTTCTCTGTCTGTGTGCTTTACCCTTGGTGTTTCTGCTCTTGAGTTTCTGCTTCTCTCTGAGTCTTATTTTTTCATCTTTGAAGGATGCTTTTGAGGATTAAATGAGAGAATAAATATAAGGCACAGAAATAGGTGCTCCACATATGCTGATTCTCTTTATTCCTGAAGTTTATCCTTTTGCCACTTTGGAGCATGTGTGCTAATTACATACCTCTTTCATCAGGTAACTTGGAATCCCTAATGAACTGAAGTACTTTTTATTATGTTTCTATGGGAAAATGTTCAAATACTGTAAAGACGTCTCTTCTCCTCACATCTCACGTTCTCAATCTGATAGCAAGGGGGCAGTCTTACCCTCTACTCCCACTTCAAAATGTCACCCACACCCACACCCCCATACTGGGAATGGAAAGAGAAGATCAAGAGGGAGCTATCAAGTGGAGGACAAGGGGAAGGGAGCAGGCCTGTATGTGTGTCATTGGTAATTTTGGTGTTTGTACCACATCTGGGAGTGGGGGTATGGAGGGAGTGGTCTCTATGTATTGGAAATTGGAATTCGATAAGTCATTTAATGGAAGCTGAGTTTTTACAGCAGAGTAGTAATTTCTTCTTTTCTTGTAAACTGCTAGTAATTAAGGGATCATTATCTGGAAAGAGGCATATTTAAAATTTTCTTATAGTTTAGCCTAGTTATTAGTACTTTTAGTGCTTCTCTCTGTTAGTTAGCTTTAAAGAATTTGGCATATTAAAATGAGAAAGAGGACATGAAGTAGCAGAATGTGAGTTAAAAGTTTAAAAAAATATTTTGTGCACTTGATTATATTAGATACCTGTAGCGTTGGGAAGTTGCATGTTACATCAAAGAGTATTTTGTCTAAAATTTAAAAATAAAATGACCTAGCAAAGGTGACCTTGTAATTCAGATGTGGCAGTTTGTTTTTGGCAAGGACTGGGTTAACGGGTAGCTTAGGTGCAGCTGTTGTTTCCGTGTAGAGCCTTGTTAACTTCTAAACCCTAGCAAACGGAAATGCACTTGCCCTTGAGGCTTGCAGAAAGGGAGTTGGAGGTGGTGGAGGACCGGAGGGGGTGGGTGGGTAGATGAGCGCATGTGCCAGAACATTTCACAGTGATAAAAGGGTGAGGGCAGGTGTGGGCAGTGGGGAAGTCTGCTGCAAGTCTAGTTTATACAGACTCTCCTGGTTGCAGTGATGTGCAAACAGTTATACTGGAACTGGATATCCACTTTCACTTCGGGCATCCGCCTGGAAGAACGATGGGCAAGTGATGGGAAAGCCCTCAAACAACAGGCAGTGCTGAAGCAGGTGCATGGTTTCAGCTCTTGTGCTTCCATATCTGAACCCTGCCTCAGGAAGTTAGGTTTGGTTTCTGGTATTTGGTTATTCTGATACTTTACTCTACTGCTGTTCTAGTTATTTTGAGCTGTGAAGATAGATGAAAAGATGCTATTTTGTGGATTAGAATACTTGATTCTGGAATGTATTTTAAAGAATGGTCTTTTTAAAACCTTTTTGCTGAGTTCTGTTTTGGTTCTGAGAAAGAAAACATCTTTCTTTATTTTACCCCTGTCTTGTGTGTTCCTTTATGGTGTTTGCATTTGGAGGAGCCCTCGTACTCCTTGGTATCATAACACGGTTTATCCAGCTAATAGGAGATGTTTGTCTTTTGTTTTGAAATGTCTAAGGAAGAGATCTAGGTTTCACCTGGCTGTGTTCCAGTGTTAAACCTGAGATAAATCCCTTGGCCTTTTATAAAAGGGAAGAGTTAGAAAGACCAGGGAGAGTTCTCAAATGAGTTGTGATGAAGAGGCTTTTTCCTTATAAATGAATTTATATAAAAACACTGAATAAAAATCTCTGTATCTTTTTAGTTTTGTAAGGCCATGTGTGTTTGTGGTGGTTCCAACAAAGGACTTTCTGTAATCTCTCAGTGATCTTTTAAGCAAAAAGTTGAAGGATAATTTTGAGTGTCATTTTGATGAAGAGATACTAATATTTGTGTTTGCTTAGGCTAAATTCAAGCTCTGTCTTTTCTAAAGTTAATATTTATAGAGCATCCATGATAAATACACATGTGTGCATATATAGGCGTACATACATGTTTTTGTATGCATTTATTAATCTGTTGCTACATTAGGTGCAGAAAAAATCAAATTGCTCTTAAATTTAAGGTTTTAAAACCTGATTCTTCTAGTTTTTGACAATGACTTATATTCGAATTACTGGTGTGGAAGTCAAGCTAGTCATAAAGGCTTTAAACATTATCCTTTTTCTTGGATAAAGTATAGTTGTTCAGATTATTCAGGAATGAGAGGGGTCATCAAGATTATTTTACTATAAACAGAAAGTAGAGAAAAGGGATAAAATGTGAATATAACAAAGTTATTTTTGTGTGTGTGGGTCAAATCTGGGCAGAACTACTAATGAAGGGAATTTTAAGGGCAGTGTGAAATGAATTGAAGACTCCTTGATTGTTTTGTGATATTCTTTTTAATATTGTTCTTAAACATCTACTCTCCAAAACCAGTCATTCTTTTCTATGTATGCTTTTAGGTTCAGTGGGCTGTCTCCATTGTTGTTGATTGGTTGGTATATGTATAATCTGGGCAGCTGGGCAGCAGCACCCCCGCACCTCCCCTGAATGCATTCTTTATCTTATATCCCCAAATGCTAGTAGTTTCTCTTTAATAGCTAAGTCAGTAAGAAAGTGAGTCTAGTTGAATTTATTTGCCGTTGTTATTTATCAAAAATAGAAAATGCAGTGTGATACCAACTGCATTTAGTTCTAAGATTTATTAGCATTCTTGATTTTCATTTGGGTGCTCTATTTAAAGGATAATTCCGCTTATTTCAAAACTTGCTAGCTTGTTCTTGCCTTTTTTTTTTTTTTTTTTTTGGTTCTTCTGTAGAATCCTGAAAAGACATTTAGATTCAGATCTTTTTTCTAAAATCTGCCTCAGTGTATTTAACTTAGTTAACTTTTATAATGTATTTCTTGACTGCACAGAAAGTTGGAGTGACTGGCCCCCCTGATCCACAAGTCCGCTGTCCCTCTGTCATTGAGTTTGGGAAGTATGAAATTCACACCTGGTACTCGTCCCCATATCCTCAAGAATACTCAAGGTATGTTTTGAGAGTCCCTTTACCTCCTGTTTTTAGATTCATAGAACTCTAGAACCTTGAAGATATTTTAGTCCAGCTTGTCTTTTTACATTTGAGGAAACTGGAGACTTTAAAAAGTTCGTAACAGCAGCATGCTTTAGCAGCCACTTAATCCCAGTTGGATTTACATTTTCTTTTCCGTAAGGTGTCCAAAAGCTGTTGTTTAAAATTAGAAACCTGACAAGTGATCAAAATGAAAAGGGAATGCTAATCCTTTAAGAGAATTTTATCTTTACTCCTTACACTTAGAATTAAAAAAAAAAAAAAAACCTTATATTTAACTACAGATAAATGTAAAGTTTCACCTGAGTAGCATTTGATTTGAATTTTTTTAATTTAACAAACTTAGTGAATGATTTTTTTTCCAGGAATAATTGGACAAATGGCCTAGGATGTACATTATATATAAATAGCTTGGGTTTCCAGATATTCAAGTTTAGCTTTCATTTTCCATTTACTGAAGGCTAACTGGTTAAGACCTACAGCTGCTAACCAAAAGGTCGACAGTTTGAATCCACCAGTGGCTCCTTGGAAACCCTATGAGTTAGTTCTACTCTGTCCTATAGGGTCGCTATGAGTTGGAATTGACTCTACGACAATGGATTTGGGGTTTTTTTTTGGTTTAAAGATTGATTACGCACTCATGTTTTGAGATGAGGTAGTAGGCTTAGTGGATCCAAGTAGGTTTTATGACCCAGGTCTGGCATTTATAAACTACAAGATCTTAGAAGCTACCCAAGTGTTCTGTATTTCAGTTTGCTCTTCTGTAAAATGGGGATAATAATAATACTTACCTCAAAGGGTTATTGTGAACGTTAAATGAGTTAAAATATGTACATCCCTTAGAAATTATTAGTACTCAGTAATGTCCACTATTATTTTTTTCCTTGAGGGTTGAAATTAAAAGAGGTGAAAAACAAGATTTGATTTAAAAAAAAAAAAAAAAAAAAAGAACTGGTTTATCATTTGAAGAATAGAATTAACATTAACGCTATCTTTAATCTGTAAACTCCTTATACCTCAGTTTCTCATTTAGCAGAGTGTTCCCATAACTAAAAAATTAGGATGCTGTTTGGGTGAAACACTGTTCAAAGTACTCTCATCATACAACTTTTCACCTGTCTAGTAGCATTGCCTGTCCAAAACATTAGCAAAAATAAGTATAACATTTAAATATTTAGTCCTTTACAGAGTGCAAAGTGCTTTAATATAGATTATTTCCAACAAGCTGGGAATAACCTGGTATAGTTGTTACAAGGGCAATCCACTAAAACTCAGTATCTTTTTTGTTTCTATGTAATTTAATAACTTATCTGTTTTCCAAGTATATAGCAGATTAGAAGTAGAAAAATAGAAATGAGAAATGCTGTTACTTACGCTAACCTCAGTGAAGATGTGACAACTAACATGAAAAGAAGAGAAAGAAAAACTCCAGGAAACACACATAAGTTCATAAAAGACAGCAACTGAGAACCGTGGACTGTAGGGACAGTTAGTCGTAACCACTGTGGTAGATATTTATGGTAGCACTCTACTTATGTTATAGAATAATAACAATTAACCTGAGTTTGTTAAGAGAACATTAAGTTATATTTTAAAATACATATATTAAAAGAAAACAGTAAATTTTGCAACTACCTACCCAAAAAACCCAAACCTATTGCTGTCAATTCAATTCCAGCCCATACAGAACTCAGATACTCAAGGCAATTCATTCTCCAGGAGTTCTAGATAGCCACGATACTGTCTGATCAAGTAGAAATATGCTGAGCAGTTAACTTCTTCATCAAGTTTAAATTAATTATTATTATCATTTTTTAGTGAGCTCTTGCAAGCTGTCCAAACCACAAGACCTCTCAACTTAGGAAAGAAAGCGAGTTCAACATGTGCATCAACTGGTTCAGTTGTAAGTTAGATAGATTGTTAACCACAGGCACCTTGTCTTCTCTTCAAGGTGAGGAGAGGAGATTAATCAAGTCAGGAATGGAAAGAGAGAGCCAATCTCAGCACTTTGTTTTCAGAGAATGATCAGAATGGAACTATGAGGCTGTTGTATGTCTTTTACGATACTGAAACTATTTATTTTTGTTGCTTTTTGTTCTGATGAGATTGTCACTAGAATCTGATTTCTTAATCAGATTTGAGGGAACTGTTCATCTGTGAAAGGACAAACATTTCCATCAGGAAAATAAACAACAAAAAAATTTTAATAGAAATTAGAAAGCAGAAATAGAATGGGAACTATAAAATTCATTAACTTCCTTAAGCAGAATTTTAGACATTTTCTATATATTTCTTTGCTGTCGTGGAGAGTTCTTTGAATTTTTTATAAGGTCCTCCAGTAATTAAGACGTTTTTTCTGTGTCCATAATTCTTTCTGTTACGTTTCTGTTAACTACTCCATTTATTTATTTGAGTCTGGGCTGTTTCACTTCTGAGTTTCTTTGACTTGACTCTCGAAATGTTTAGCGATCTCACACTTTCCAAATAATAAACCTATATCCTTAATTTTGTTAGTGTCTGTTTATTACTCTATGCTAAACTATTTCTAAATTATTTTCTTCTTATTAAAGATTTTAAACACTTTAAAAAATCTAAATCCCAAAGTGTGTGAGATTAGGACAATTGGAGCAAAGAAAAAAGAAAAGATCACAAGAGGAAAAATCTTTTGGGAAGTAGGAGTATGCTTTAGGGAGTTTCCCACACTATCCAAATATTTGTGTGTGTGTGTTGTATATTAAGTGATCTTGGATCCCTAACTTTAAAAAACAGAACAACAGCAACGAAGCAACAATAGTACCTTATTTAGAGCAGTCTGGCTACGTCTTAGACATTGAGGAGTATATAAACCAGAGTTTTAACCCTAAGCTTCTCCACCAGGGCCATGTGGTGCTCACACGTGGCAAAGACAGGTTCATAGAGAGCCCATCTGCTTAGCTTTGTAGTAACCTCTTTGCTGTGAGATCATACTGGATCCTAAGGAGGCAAATTCCCAGGTAACTAAGTAGCTGCAAAGTTTCCCCTGCCTTTTGACCCTGTTCCTGACTTGATTTGATGCATAGATTATATATAGCCCCAGTTAATTGAAGAAGAAACGAAATAGAATTCTTAAGGTCTTTGACTTTTGAATGATGAGGTAAAGTGTATGCAAGGAGGATAAAAAAATCATAATCATAAATAATAACAGCTGTAGCTACCATTTATTGAACTTGGCACTGGGTGAAGCATCTCTGGAACAATTCTGTGAGGTGGATATTACTAGCTTTATTTTACAGACCAGGACCCAGAAAGGTTAAGCAAACAGTTTCAAAACCTTAAAGCTTGTAAGTGTTAGAACCAGAATATAAACACCCTTTTTTTCTTATCACAAAGCCCTAACTCTGACCACTGTGCTTGTGCTACTGCATACAGCTTGTGTAGCCTAACTGATGTTGTTTGGCTTGCACCATAATCTATGCTTTAAGTAATATTTGGAATACTTTTTATTTTGTATTAAATTTTCACAAGTTAACTCATTTTAAAGGCTGCACAAACTATTACTATCTTGGGTCAGGTTTGAAAGCCAAAAAAATACTGTAGGAATTTCTGGGAAGAATATTTGCATCATCTTAGAAGCAAGGGAAAACAGTGCTTCCAAGGCCCAAATAACTGTGGCCCACTCCTGACTTCACAGGCATGGGTATCAGCGTAGTGGCAGATGTTAGAATAAACTTCAGGTATGGATGCTCTATCCCACAATGCTACTGGTCAAAGCAAAAGTGCACCTGTTTGATAGCCAGGGCCTAGGTGCTGTCGGGAAGAAGATGACAAAAAGCAGCACCAGTAGTATTCCCTAGGGCTGTGAGTATTCATGATCTCCATAACTACATTTCATGTGGTCTAATGTTCTTTCTATATGACATATTTTTCAATGAGAGAACTGCAGCTACGTGTACTATTACTCGAAGAAACATTTTGTTTTTCTACTAGGAGTTTATCGGATGATTCCCTTCAGACTAATGACATCATTCCAGTGGGCTTGGTTATAATTAAGTAAGGGATGTTTTCAGCAAGAACTGGATTGGAGTAAAGTAGATCATAATGTTTGCTTTTATTATTTTTCATATAGTAAGATTTGCTGAAGTTTTTTTTTTTTCCAATTGTCAGTAAAATGGCATACATCTTGCTATTTCAAGGAAATAGCATGAAATGATAATTTACCAGAGAAGAATTTGGCAGTAATTTTCTCAGAGATTTCGTTTCTACTTATGTTTTCTTAAACAACTTGCTTACTGCTAGAACTTTAAAAAACAAACAAACAAACAAACAAAAATTTGGCCTTCTCTCATAGATCTTAGGAAATAAATTGCACTTTATTTTTATGTCTCTGTATTGAAACCTAAACATGAAATATTTTTACAAAAATCTGGAAAGGTT
Source organism: Trichechus manatus latirostris (assembly GCF_000243295.1). Classification (NCBI taxonomy): domain Eukaryota; kingdom Metazoa; phylum Chordata; class Mammalia; order Sirenia; family Trichechidae; genus Trichechus; species Trichechus manatus. Next base: position 2,677,082 of record NW_004444026.1, on the reverse strand, counting down.
AGTGTGTCCGTCACTTTTTTTTTTTTTTTAAATTTCAGAAAACACAGAATTATGTTTAGGTTTTTCAGATTCACACTGTAGGGAATATTTAGTTGTAATATTTAGCCCTCAAAGTGATACTGTTACCAAGGATTCTTACTTCTGTATCTTCATGTTGTGACAAGTTAAAATTGCTTATTGAGAATTTAGCACTGCTAAATAAAGATAAGTAGTGGAATAGTTGGAGGGGCAGTGTCATCCAATTCCATTTACATAGGGAGAACCTCATGCTTCCACCTTCCTTTTGAGAAGAAATTATTCAAATCCAGGTATTCAGGAAGACTGTCCACTGTGGGTCACCTTTAAGACTCAGTTAATGTATCTGGTGCCCACTTTAGATGACAGAGTTTATGATTGGGGCCGTTTCATTTGTAGCTCTTGGCTCTTGCTTGTTGACTTTTAATCTATAATTAATGTCAATCACTGTTTTACTTAACATAGTCCTTTATTTTGGAATGACTTTTATATTAGTAATATAATTTCAGCTTGTGAAATACTTAGTGCATACAGGACTAGTGTTCCATAAGTACACCTTGGGAAAAGCATTAGTAGAATATTAAATGTTTTCAAATAAATTAAAGTTGTGTTCTGAAAACTGCTTCTAAAGTTGAACTTGAAAAAATAGTGTGACCTTCAAACTTTAACAGATCAAACATTTTTGTGTGTGTGTTAATATACTTAGCAAATACAATTTTCATAGATTCTAGAGTAATTTTTAAAGGATAGCTGTCCAAATTGGTAGCAACTAAATTAATGAGTTTATGTCCCTCAGCCTTAAGACTTATTTATATGAAATGAGATACCGTAATTTATTTAATTATATTCTTCGCCATCTTACCATCTAGTATTTTTATATATGCAGTTTTAATGGTTTTATCAGATCTCAGATGACCAGGGCATGACTAGTTCGGTATACAGGGAAGCCAACTCTATCTATGCTGAAGATAAAAGAGGTGTGTATTTTGTACATGAAGAGTCATGTGTTAAGATTCAGTCTTATGGATTCAGACTAAAATAAGTGTAAAAGCCACTGATTTTTAATTTAGGTTATATTCCTCCCATTACTTTATGAACTGATCCAACCACTTTATTGCCTAGCTCCTCATGAAAGGGACATTATATGGAAGAAGTCCTGTTAAACTAATACTTAAATAACAAGACTATTAAATAAATACAAATTAGCAGCAAGGAACATCTGGAAAAGACATTTGAACTTTTATTTCTCTTGTTAAATAATAATAGACCATTGAATTGCAGGATATAATATAGTGGTATTTAACCAGAAGGGGAGGGCCAGTCCCACTGGATGGTAAGGCCAGAATTTCAGGACTGGAAGGAAAGAGGTGTAGTGTAGTAAGTCCTAACTTTAAAAAAAAACAAAAACAAAAATTAAAATTATAATATAATTTTACACTTAAGAAACATATACCAAGTCTGTTTTTACAATACACACTGTATGTCCATTTTATGCAGCGCATGGCCTGGCACACAGTAAATATTCCGTAAATATTGTCAAATTAATGAACGCAAGCAAGCAAGCTTAAACGAAGGAAAGAGAAAGAAGAAAGGGAGGAAGGAAGGAAAGAAAATAAGGCTTGACAAAATTTTCTTCACTTATTGGTACATTTTGAAGATAGTTTTTGCTTATTGGAGATTCTCAAGGAGGAGAGAATGTGAGATTTTCATGTTTGTCAAGAGAGTAACTTTGAAAAAGAGTGGGAAATGTTAGTTCAGTAGGAAGAGCACTGAACTGGGTGTCTTGATTTATCATCCTTGCTACCCTACTATTAATTAGTTGGATGCTGTTATGCAATTAGTTCATCTTGAGGCCTTCCTTCTTTCTTTGACTGACTAACAGGAATTAAGATATATTCTGTACCACTTTACCTGGATAGTATGAAAGTCAAAAAAGATAATCGTTATGAAAGTTTAAAGCCCTACAAAATATAAAACCCTGTCTTTTTTTTTAATTATTATTTACAGGCTGCCTAAATTGTATCTTTGTGAGTTCTGTCTAAAATACATGAAAAGTAGAACTATTCTACAGCAGCACATGAAGAAATGCGGTTGGTTCCATCCTCCTGCCAATGAGATTTACCGAAAGAGTAACATTTCTGTCTTTGAGGTAAGATAGAAGATATTTGGTAGTTGTCTTCTATACATTTCAAATACAGTGCCACCTGTGCTGCATCCCACTGAGCAACTTTTTTTTTTCTTTGACATGTTATTTCACCTTGTTCCCTCTCTATTGAATCAGATAATCACCTATATTGAGAAGCAGAATTAGGCCAACCCAAATGGTAGCAAATTCACAAGCTCAACCTCAGAATAAATTATTCTGTATTTCATTGAGTTGAAGACATCAGTTATAAGTTGTATATATTATTTTATGTATCACAAAGAGGGAAAAAGAGGCCCTGGTGGCATAATGGTTAAGAACTATGGCTGCTAACCAAAAGTTTGGCAGTTCAGATCCACCAGCTGCTTTTTGGAAACCCTATGGAGCGCTTCTGCTGTGTCCTATAGGGTCGCTTTGAGTTAGAATTGACTCGACAGCAATGGGTTTGGTATTTTTGTTTTAAGAAGAAAAAAGTGCTGCTAATTATAATTTGTAAAACTCCATTTGATTATAAAATGCTAACAGATTTCATGTATATTAAGATGTGATAGAGCCTCTGGGTGGCGCAAATGGTTAAGCACTCAACCACTGGCCAAAAGATTGGCAGTTCGAATCTACCCAGCAGTGTCTTGGAAGACTGGCTTGGTGATCTACTTCTGAACGGTCACAGCCTTGAAAACCCTATGGGGTAGTTCTCCTCTGCCCACATGGGTCGCCATGAGTCGGGATCGACAAACAACAACAAAATGTGATAAAAGCATGTCTTAGAATCTATGGAATATGGTGTTTAAATGAAAGAATTTCTGTTACTCTACTTAAAAGGAATATTTCTTAGAGATGTCTTTAATAGCTTTAGTATATCTATACTTTCTTGACTGCATGGTAGTATTATGACTTATGAGATGTCCGTGATTCTGTGTTGCTGTTTGTGGTGGTTTTTAATTCTTTGAAATTGGTTTGAGTGCCAAGTATTCATTGAGTACCTGCCATGTGCTCGGTTCTGTTGATTGCTACAGTGATAGAATTTCAGATTGCCAGGACCCACTCAGTCTCTCACTTTCCTGGTCTGCCCTAAGACTTTATTTTAGGTGAGGAATAGAGGAGGTCTTCACCTGGGGTCGGGGAAGTGAGAGTGGTGTAAAATACTGTTGCAGAATAGCCAAGAGCAGGTTGCTTCTCAATTTAAGCATATATTGGTGTGTATTTAATATTAAATTATTTCATTTGTTGAGGAGTTTTCAGTTGGTATGCCAGACAGTGCAGTATGGGCATCCGTTGGTATTTTCATAAAAGAGCAAGCTCCAGCAACTCCAAGAACACGGTGTCGGGAGCAATATAGCTTAGTGCTACTGATCTTGGCAATTCGAGCCCAAGAAATACCTCATTTGCCAGATTGTTATCTGGTGAACCTGCTTGGTGTTTCTTATTGGCAACAGTTAACACTCTCTCAAGTAACTTTATTTGGGGTAAAGCTGATCATGGCAGTCAGAATACATTTCCTCAGACTGCTGGCAGAGATTAGACGATAGTTATACCTTGTTTTACCTAATAAATGTATTTTAGAAGAGGTTCCATGTAGATCTTAGTTTTTTTGAATGAAATTCTTCTAAAAATGAATCAGGATTCTGAAATTAATCTTTTTTATAAAAGCAAAAAGTGCTATTTTAAAAACAGGTCATCACCTCCCCATGTAGTTGTTCATGCTTTTTTTGAAGTACAGTATTTTTTATATTTGGTTTTCTTAAAACATGTCATAATGCTCCCTCCTCAAGCCATAGCTTCCAAGTTTGAGTGTGTTCTGATCACTGACAGTTTCTCTGAGGCTGGGCTATGGACATATAACTGATGTGTATTATTCTACAACTAAAGAGACACCCTATTGACCATTTTTGTTCTATTTTTTCCTCAGGTTGATGGGAATGTGAGTACCATTTATTGTCAGAACCTGTGTCTCTTGGCAAAGTTGTTTCTGGACCACAAAACACTCTATTATGATGTGGAGCCATTTCTTTTTTATGTACTAACACAGAATGATGTCAAGGGCTGCCACCTTGTTGGCTACTTTTCTAAAGTAAGTGTGTCAGCTTAAAATGTCTTTGAATTCATATGGAAATCTGAAACAATCTTTGGTGGATCTCGCATGAAGATAGTACAGGTTGTGGCACTTTCTAGGTGCCATCTAGCCTTTAGGAAAGAAAACAGAAGGAAAATTCAGAAACTTGAGTGCTACAAAGTGCCTAGTAACATTGAACAGACTCTGTTCCCCTAGGAGCATGAACTGCTGGTAATCCTCAGGAGGAAAAGTTTTAAAGTGACTTCTATTCCCATGATGATAATAGATAGAACTTGTGAAATAAACACAGCCATTACCAATCCAAGTTCTTTCTCAGCTTAAATCTTCTCTTCCTAATTTGAATTTTAGACATAGAAATAATAATAAGCCATTTTTATTAAAAAAATTTTCTTTCCATCCTTTATCTTCCATTCTCTTGGGAGAAAAAAAATGTCTCACTGTAAAAGCAACATAAAAAATGTACTTTTATTTAAGTAAGCCTATGGTGCAATTTAAATGTATAAAAATTAAGTGGCTTTATAAAAGTTCTTAAAGTAGTCTACTTACAGTAGTTAAATATAATTTAAAATATATTGCCTAATTTGTAAAAATATGTTTGTATCCATCATTTCAGGACTATTTTCTGTAAAGTTTAGGGACAACTAATTGGGGGGTTGGCCTCTGCCCTATTTAGCACCAGAGCAGGAAATAAAGGAGACATTGAAATACTTGATGAACCTTTTAATTTCTAGAATGCTGCATTGACTGGTCATTTATAGCTTTGCAGATGGATTTGGGACTTGGATTCCCCTGCTGATCTTGAGCATTGACATACTGTTTTTGAGTTGCAGATGTTGTTGAATGCAGCGTTTTATTTTATATTTTAACTCTCTTGGGATGGTTGCTTTGTGGGTAATGGTAGTGACTTAACATTGTCCTATCTTTCCCCAGTGAGATATCTTTTTCTTGATGTACATCACTGTTCCCAAAGGACCAGGGCTGTGGTTTTGATTGTTAGTCTTTGTTTCTTAATAATTAACATTATTATTCAGTCTTACCAGCCTGTTGTTTTAAAACGTGACGTTTGTTTTCTCCATCAGGAAAAGCACTGCCAACAGAAATACAACGTTTCCTGTATAATGATTCTTCCCCAATACCAGCGTAAGGGCTATGGCAGGTTTCTCATCGATTTCAGTAAGGATTATATTAACATAATTTCTCATCTCTTCCTGTGGATTTTCTGTATATATTTTTAAAAGATTTGCAGATAATTTATTAGTTGCTAGTATCTTTTGTCTTATTACTGTATGAAACTTTAAAATCTAAAGCCACTAATTTTTTTTCTTTTGGCTAGACATGAAATATTTTTAAATAGCTAATACTGAATACCGATTTCTGTGTGTTCTGTAGCAGATGCCTTACAGTTGTCAATTTAAAGTGGAACTAAGTTTTATGAAGCAATTCTAACTGACAAAAATACTAACATCATTACGTAACTACTTAAATTAGTGCTAATAAAGAAGCACAGCACCTGCCCCATTTTTGTTACCCAATTATCTGAGAAAATGTGTGCATCCTTTTTTTAAAAAAATTTTTATTGTGCTTTAGGTAAAAGCTAACAGAGCAAATTAGTTCGCCATTCAATAGTTCGTGACATTGGTTGTATTCCCTACACACAGTATGTCAGCGCTCGCCCCATTTCTGCCCTGGGTTCCCTGTTTCCTTTTGTCTGGTTTTTCTACCCTTTCTTACCTTCTCATCTTTGCTTTTGGACAAATGTCCTTTTGGTCTTGTATAATTGATTGTTCTAAGGAACACATTCCTCTCGCGTGTTACTGTTAATTTTATGGGCCTGTTTATTGTTTGGCTGAGAAGTGGTCTCTGGGAATGACTTCAGTTCCAGGTCAGAAGGGTGTTATAGGGCTGTAGTCTTGGGAGTTCCTCCAGTCTCTGTCAGACCAAGTAAGTCTGGTCATTTTTGTGAATTTGATTTTTTGTTCTACATTTTTCTCCCACTCTGTTCAGGACTGTCTGTTGTAATCCCACTCAGAGTGATCGGTAGTGGTAGCTGGGCACCATCTAGTTCTTCTGGTCTCACGGTTGTGTAGGCTGTGGTTCATGTGGTCCATGTGGTCTGTTAGTCCTTTGGACTAACTGCTCCCTTGAGTCTTTGGTTTCCTTCACTCTCCTTGGCTCCAGACGGGAAGGCCAATAGTTGTATCTTAGATGGCCACTCACAAGCTTTTAAGGCCCCAGATGCTACCCACCAAAGTTAGGTGTCAGAACACTGTCTTTATGAGCTGTGTTGTGCCAGTTGATGTAAATGTCCCCTGAGTCTATCGTCCTTCACCTTCAAGCCTAGGAACTTTGCCCTGCAAGGTGTTTGATTATGTCTAAGAAGTTTCCATGACTGTGCCCCTTGTGTGCTCTATTGTCTGTATTAATATACATGTAGCACCTACAATTATATATGTAGAAACATCCACAGCCAAACCTGTGTCTACAGATGGGTCTGCTCCCTTATAGCCTCCCACACCTCTTTAACATGCCTATCTACTTACATATCCATTCATAAATTATTATTTGTTAATACTATTGTTGCAGGATTATGTATGTTTTAGTAATTACCATAGCCGCCCTTTATTCGTGCGTTCCTCTCAGTGTCTTCCTTGGTCATGTTGTGCTGACTTCCACTATATTGTCTATTGCCTTTCCCTTCACCAATATTAACACAGGTCTTCCATCTAGTTAGTAATTTTCCCCCCCATCCTTGGTAACCATTAAATAATTTTTTTTTTCTGTGTGTAAACCTTTTCTTATTTTTTTATAATAGTGGTCTCATACAATATTTGCCCTTTTGTGACTGACTTATTTCACTCAGCATGTCATCCAGATTAATCCATGTTGTGAAATGTTTTGTGGATTTGTCATTATTCTTTATCGTTGCATAGTGTTCCATTGTGTGTATATACCAGTTTGTTTATCCATTCATCCATTGATGAGCACTTCAGTTGTTTCCATCTTTTTGCTGTTGTGAATAATGCTGCAGTGAAAATGGATGTGCATATGTCTATTCGTGTCACAGCTCTTACTTCCTTAGTGTATATACCTAGGAGTGGGATTGCTGGATCATATGGTATTTCTATTTCTAGCTGTTTAAGGAAGTGCCAAACCATTTTCCATAGTGGTTGTACCATTTTACATTCCCGCCAACAGTGTATAAGAGTTCCAGTCTCCCTGCAGCCTCTCTAATGCTTATTATTTTCTTTCTTTTTTTTTTTTTTGATTACTCCATTATTGTCAGAGTGAGATGGTATCTCATTGTAGTTTTGTTTTGCATCTCTCTAATGGCTAATGAACATGAGCATTTCTTTGTGTATTTATTAGTCACTTGAATGTCTTCTTGGTGAATTTTAGGGATTAGACCCTTGTTGGATATGTCGTAGCCAAACATTTTTTGCCAGTGTGTAGGTTCTCTTTTTACTTTTTTGGAGAAGTCCTTTGATGAGCATAAGTGTTTAATTTTTAGGAGGTTCCGTTTATCTAGCTCATGTTCTAATGTGTGTGCATTTTTAGTTATGTTTGGTATTCTTTTCATGCCATATATTAGGGCCTCTGGCATTGTCCCTATTTTTTTTTTTCCTATGATCTTTATAGTTTTAGGTTTATATTTTGGTCTTTGATACATTTTGAGTTCGTTTTTGTGTATGGTGTGAAGTTTGGGTCCTGTTTCATTTTTCTACAGATAGGCATCCAGTTTTGCTAGCACTATTTGTTAAAGAGACTGTCTTTTCCCCACTTAGTGGACTTTGGCCCTCTGTCGAAGATCCGCTGTCCGTAGTGAATGGATTTATGTCTGGGTTCTCATTTCTGTTCCATTGGTCTATGTGACTGTTGTACTAGTACCGGGCTGTTTTGACTACCATGACTGTTTAGTAGGTTCTAAGAGCAGGTAGTGTGAGGCCTCCTACTTTGTTCTTCTTCTTTAATAAGGCTTTACTTATCCAGGGCCCCTTTTCTTTCCATAAAAAGTTGGTGATTAGTTTTTCTGTCTCATTAAAGTATGCTGTTGGAATTTGGATTGAGATTGCATTATATCTATAGATCACTTTGGGTAGTATTGACATTTTTGCAATGTTAAGTCTTCCTATCCATGAGAATGGAATGTTTTTCCATTTATGTAGGTCTTTTTTGGTTTCTTGCAGTAGTGTTTTGTAGTTTTCTTTGTATAGGTCTTTTACATCCTTGGTTAGATTTATACCTAAGTATTTTATCTTTTTGGGGGGCTATTGTAAATGGTATTGATTTGGTGATTTCCTTTTTGAAGTTCTCTGTGTAGGTGTAGAGGAACCCAACTGATTTTTTATGTTGATCCTGTATCCTGCTACTTTGCCAAATCCTTCTATTAGTTCCAGTAGCTTTCTTGAGGAATCTTTGGGATTTTTTATGTATAGTATTACATCATCTGCAAATAGGGATAGTTTTACTTCTTCCTTACCAATTTGAATGCCCTTTATTTCCTTTTCTTTCCTTATTGCTTTAGCTAGGACTTCTACTACAATGTTGAATAAGAGTGATGATAAAGGTCATCCTTGTCTGGTTCCCCTTCTAAAGGGGAATGCATTCAGTCTCTCTCCATTGAGAATAATGTTGGCTGTTGGTTTTGTATAAACGCCCTTTATTATATTGAGGAATTTCCCTTCTATTCCTATTTTGCTGAGAGTTTTTATCTGGAATGGATGCTGGACTTTATCAGATGCCTTTTCAGCATCAGTTGAGATGATTGTACGGTTCTTTTTTTTTATTTATGTGATGGATTACATTGATTGATTTTCTAATGTTGAAATGTCCTTGCATGCCTGGTATGAATCCCACTTGGTCATGTTTTATTATTATTTTGATATGTTGTTGAATTTTATTGGCTAGAATTTTTTTGAGAATTTTGGCATCTGTATTCATGAGGGATATTGGTCTGTGATTTTCTTTTTCTGTGGTCTTTGCCTGGCTTTGGTGTCAGGGTTATGCTGGCTTCATAGAATAAATTCAACAATATTCCTTCCTTTTCTATTCTCTGAGATAGTTGGGGTAGTATTGGTGTGAGCTGAGCTGTTCTCTGAATATTTGGTAGGATTTGCCACTGAAGACTTCCGGGCCAGATCTTTTTTGGTGGGGGCGAGGGGGGTGGTTTATTACCTCTTCAAACTCTTCTTTTGTTGTGGGTCTGTCCAAGTTTTCTATCTCAGTTTGTGTTAGTTCCGGTAGGTAGTGTGTGCATCATTTTTTAGCTACAGGCTCTATATAGTGGTTAAAAATAAGCAATGCACCTTAAATTTTTTTTTTTTTTTAAGTGAAGAGACAGGAAATATCAGTTTAACCTGAGTTAAAAAGCAAAAGCTAACAGTTCTAAAGAGGTCATTGTGGAACTTGGGTTTTGTTTTACACATTGACGTTCTTGCTTAGAAAGTTAAATGTATGCTTGTAGTTCATTTTATATTAATTATAAAATAGTAATATTTGAGGGTATATTTTCCCTAGGATAATAGTATAAAATAATATTTAAAGGAATATACTCAAAAATAATGGTTCAGACTAAGGATTTTGATTCAGACAATCCATTCAGTATATCAGATGATTATGTTGTGGTGCTGCTGTCTGCAGTGTTGAGAGATGATTTTTATATGGATCAATTAAGCTTATTCTGTTTGGCTTTAAACTGTATTCCTCATGCATATTTCAGTGTGTATGAGCCATTAGGTATTTTGTACATTTTCTTGGCCTTTTTGGATTAGTGGTGGTGAGTGGAACTCATATTATTTCATTACGTTAATATCAATAATATGAACTCAGTAATACCAATATTTTATCTTGAGGTAGGACTCGTGATTGGCCGTATTACATACCATTAAATAGCAGAGTTAGGGAAAAATAAATTTTGTTTATGGTGATTAGTTTTTTTTTTTTTTTTTTGGTATAGAAACCACAATTTGTATGGTTACAGTATTTTTTTTTTAAATTTACTTTTTGTAATTTAATATATTTTTCTACATTACCAGGTCTCTTAGACTGTTTTAAGTTTTTCTTTAATGACAGAAAACTACACTTCTTCGCCATCTCCTTGTTCAACACTTTATCTTTGGAATGTGTGCCTGGTTTTTTGTTGTTTTGTTTTTTTTCCCCCCATTCCTGAGTCATGCACTAGATGAGGACAGAGTAATACCACCATATGCTCACAGTGACAGTCTCACTCACACTGACATTGTTGCTTGCCAAGAACTAGGGTGTCAGGTCATTGTGAGGAGAGCTTTGGCTGAAATGAGGAATTGTCATCTAATTCACTCACTGAAGAACGACAGTCTCGATGGTATTACATAAAAACTGAAAGGCATTCTTTTTTATTTCTCAATTCAGATACAGCTGTTGCCATCTAGTGGTCCAGATAAAACATGCAAGGCTGGCTTTTTTTCCTCCATAGTATATTGAAATAAAAAGCATTATTGGCATAATCTCATTAATGCCGCCTGTTAACATAAAGTCCTGCCTTTTAACAGTTTGAATATTTTAACAAAATGATTTATATTAACTACAGACCAAGTAAGACTAACCTAAAAGTTCAATATATATATATAAATTATGTAATCTTCCTGCAGATGTGCTTGAAAGTAATTCTGTAGTTTTTTTTTCTTTTCTTGAAGGAATTTACCTTTGAAATAACTATTTCCTATAATACTTGGACTGTTATTTTGGGAATCAGCCTTTTAGACTCTCTGACATATTTGTGATTTGGGGGTTTCTTTAGGTTATTTGTTATCAAAGCGCGAAGGCCAAGCAGGATCTCCAGAGAAACCGTTATCTGATCTAGGTCGTCTTTCCTACATGGCTTATTGGAAAAGTGTAATATTGGAGTGCCTTTATCATCAAAACGAGAAACAAATCAGCATTAAGAAGTTAAGCAAGTTGACTGGAATCTGCCCTCAAGACATTACTTCTACACTCCACCACCTACGAATGCTGGACTTCCGTAGTGACCAGTGAGTATTACATCCCTTTGTATATCTTCCAAAAATAATTAAGTGGAAGTTTTGGGGATCAGACAGTCAGATTATTGGTGAAAAGAGCATTAATTAACATAAGTGGTGTACTTGGTGATCCTGAGATGTCATTTTCTTTTCTATGCTATTTGATGCTATTAACCGTATTTTAAGAAACCTATTTTTCTGATTTTCCTATACTAACAATTCTAGAAACAGTGTCATTAAGTAAAATATGCCCATGATTAATTTTCATATAAATGATACAAAGTGAAATTATATAGGTTCAAAAGAAGGATAGCCTACTCTTGACTAGAGTGGTTGGAAAAAGTTCACAAAGGAAGGTGGCATTTGAGCTAGATACTAGATAGGTGGAGAATAGAAGACAGAGTGCAAGAGAGTAGGAGGGATTCCAGAGGGTGAGGAAATGTGAGACAATAAGTGGTTAAAATAACTTAATCCGTTGCTGTAGTTTAGTGTGAAGTATTTATTCAACTTCATATCTCTTAGCTGTCTCATATGGTGACATATTTCTTTATTTTATCTTCCCAGGTAGGCTAGTTTTGAAGCGTTTATCATCATCTCAAGCGTTTCCCAGGGTTTACATATCCATATTCATTGTTATATGTACCTTATACATTGTTGATTGCTATAAACTTTTCTCTGGTTCCAGATTTGTGATTATCCGCCGGGAAAAACTTATCCAGGATCACATGGCAAAGCTTCAGCTAAATTTGCGGCCTGTAGATGTAGATCCAGAGTGTTTACGCTGGACTCCTGTTATAGTCTCCAACTCTGTTGTCTCAGAGGAGGAAGAAGAGGAGGCTGAGGAAGGAGAAAATGAAGAGTCACAATGCCAGGAAAGAGAATTGGAGACCAATGTAAGAGCATGAGTAGTCTCTTTTTATTTTTGATGACAGAATACTTTTTTTTTTTTTTTTTTTTTTTTGGTTTTTGTGAGTATTTGTGATATGTATTCTGTCTTACCAAGAAAGTAAATTCACGATGGAATTTCAGTAATAGAAAATCCAGAAAGACTGGGGCTTGTTTACTTATTTATATACTGTTATGCCTTTTATCGTTAGGAAAACATCAAATTTGTTATAACATGTTACTTATGACTAAATATTACTAGAGTGCCAATAAGAGCTGGTGATGGAATGGGTAAGCGCTCAGCCACTAACCAAACGTTTGGCGGTCTGAACCTACCCAGTGGCTCAGTGGGAGAAAAGACCTGGTAATCTGCTCCCGTAAAGATTACAGCCTAGGAAACCCTATGGGTCAGTTCTTCTCTGTCACATGCGGTTGCTATGAGTCAAAAATTGACTTGATGGCACCTAGCAACAACAGCATAGTAATTGAAGGTCCCTGGATGGCCCAAATGGATTGCACTTGACTATTAACCTAAAGGTTGACATTTTGAACCCACCCAGCAGTGCTGGAGAAGAAAGGCCTGACGATCTGCTCCCATAAAGATTACAGGCAAGAATACCCTATGGAGCAGTTCTACTCTATAACACATGGGGTCACCATAAGTCAGAATTGACTCAATGACAGTGGGTTTGTCTTTTTGTCTTTTTTTCTGGTATAGTAATGAAGAATCTGAGTTGACTCAATCTGACAGTTACTAAAAATGAAATGAAGATGTATTTTTTCTTAAAACAGAACATTAAAGAAATAATATAAACACATGTATGTTTTCTAATAGAGCATTAAATAGTTCAACAGGTACACAGATATCTTCAGCCATAAAGGTTGATACGGACTATGCTCCATTTTATAATTTCTGGTGTTCGTATGATGCATTTCCTTTCTTCATTCGTTTCTTTTTTTTTTTTTTACAGCAGTGCTTTCAGCCTTTTAAAATCTGTCTTCCTTGGATAAACATAAACTTATGTCCCTCTTTAGTGTAGTCTAATTTCCAAAATGAAATTAAATACTCAGAGTAAAAATAAATGACAGTAATTACAGAAATTTTCTTTCATTTTTCTAAGTACCTCTTTCCTTTTCCCCATCCCTGCGCTGAGGTCATTCTATCTCCTCTCTGCTTATAAACTTCTATTTATTAGAAGTTTGGTAAACTATCTCATTTAACATTTGTAAGCACTATTTTAATATTTGCTTTATTTATTGAAGTGATATTGCATAGTGGTTAAGAGCACCAGCTCTGTAGTCACACTGCCCAGGTTTGTATCCCATCTTGTTTATTTACTGTTGTGTGGCCTTGAGCAGGTTACTTAATTTTTTGTGATGTGGATATACAGTGATAATACTTATACAAATGTTGTAAGGATTAATGAATAATACATGTGAAGCGTTTAAAATAGCGCCTAACACATAGGAAATCTTCATGTTAACTATTAATAATTTCCTTTTTTTGTTTTTTTAAGTCTGTTTCCTTTGCTTATCTCAGCATTTAAAAGGTTAAAATGGTTAGATACAACCAAGTAAGAAAAATTAACCAGTATTGTTTTGTTTTCTAAAACCAGGTGGGAAAGCCGGTGTCTCGGGAAAACAAAGAACAAGATTCTTATTCTTTACTAGAAAGTGAAAAGAAACCAGAAGTTATAGCTCCAGCCAGTTCTACACGTTTGAACAAGCAAGTCCTTCCCCGTGACGGTCTTCCTGCAAATAGTCAGCCATCTCGGAGAGGCCGCTGGGGGAGGAAGAACAAAAAAACCCAGGAACGTTTTGGTGATAAAGATTCTAAACTCCTTTTGGAAGAAACATCATCAGCTCCTCAGGAACAAGATGGAGAATGTGAGGAAAAATCAGAAACTTCCCAAGAACAGTACACTGAAAGTGAGGAGCCTTTGGCAGCCTCTCAGGAGCAGCCAAGCCACGATGGGAAGCCAGATGTTCCCAAAAGAAGACTAAGTGAAGGGGTTGAGCTGTGGCGAGGACAGCTAAAGAAAAGCCCCGAGGCTCTGAAGTGCAGATTACCAGAAGGAAATGATAGACTGCCTCGTCGCTACAGTGATGGCGACAGGCCTCTCCTCAGGGGCTTCAGTGAGAGTAGTGAGGAAGAGGAAGAGCCAGAAAGTCCTCGGTCCAACTCACCACCCATTCTTACAAAGCCCACATTGAAGAGAAAGGTATGGCATTTCTCTTAACATGCCTTTCTGTCCTCCAGTTGCAGCTCATAGTGTACATTTATTCTGTCCTAGAGTTCTGAAAAAGTAAAGTTAGAAAAAATTCTTAGTGTGTTATTTTTTAAACTTTAAGCCTCAATATATTGTGGCTTGTGAGCTTCCCAGTGAACAACTGAATGTGTATGTGATTTCTTTGATTCATAGGAATTAACTTAAAAATTATAAGCTTATTTGAAGGTTGACTAAATGTTTTTCAGCCTACTGATTGGAACTTCAGACCATGACTTTTAGAGATGTAAAACATTTTCAAGCTACATACAGATTAGGAAAGGAAAAGGAAAGCAAAGTATTAAACGGTTGTGTGGAAAGCAGTCATAGTGGTGCCCTGTATTGAGGCACTTAGAGTAAAGCACTCTTGTTCTCGTGTGGTCCTATTTTCTCTTATACTCTCTCCTCACGCATACCTCCAGTGGTTTGACTTAACCTTGTTTTAAAAATATTTTCTAAACTGTATTTAATCATCTTGCAAAGTTTGAAGGACAGCCAATTTGTTATACATCTGTGTGATGGTGATAATGAATTCTGTTAAACTGCACAGCTGAAAAATCCCAGGCTATATAGTGAAATTGAAGTTTTGCCACAAGCCAGCCAGACTCTGAAATATGCCAGCTTCCTGGATGAGCTGCCGTGTAGTGGTTGAGTGGCAGCTTTAATCCAAAGCAATGAAATCATTCTTTTCCAAAGGAAGGCTTTTTTTTTTTTTATTTTTTAAATAAGCTTTTTATTTTAGACATTTTAGATTTATAGAATTATTACAAAGATACTACAGATAGTTCCCATACAGTTTCCCCTTGGTGTTGGTGAAGCATTTCAAAAGTAAAATGATTAAACCTCTTAAATTAGTACATTTGTTAAAACTCATGAACCAATATTGATTCAGTATTGTTAACTAGAGCCCCTGCTTTATTCATATTTCCTCAGTTTTCTATAAAAATGCCTTTTTGTTGTTCCAGGATCCCATCCAGGAATGCCACATTACATTTACTAGCCATGTCTCTTTAGATTCCTCTTGGTTGTGACAGTTTCTCAACTTTACTTGTTTTTGATGACCTTGACAGTTTTGAAGGTTACGGGTCACATGTTATGTAGCATAATCCTCATGTGTTAGACTGAGATAATGTGTTTTGGGGAGTAAGACCATAAGAGTTAAAGGATCATTCTCATCATATCAAGGGTAATTACTATCAGTATGACTTACCACTCAATGTTAACCTCGACTACTTAGTTTAAGGTTAGTGTTGGTCAGATTTCTCCACTCTAAAGTGACTTTTTTCCTCCCCTTTCTTATACTGTACTCTGGAAAGAAGTCACTATGTATAGCCCACACTTAAGATACGGGGAGTTACACTCCACCTCCTTAGGAGCAGACTGTCTACATCAATTATTTGTAATTCTGCACAAGAGATTTGTCTGTTCTGTGCCATTAATTTATTTATTCAGTCATTGATTTGTATCGATGTGGACTCATAGATATTCACTTTGCATTTTGAGTTATAATCCAGTACTACTACTTTATTTAATTTGTTGGTCAAGATGTTCCCACTTTGGCCACTGGGAACCCCTTCAGTTTCACTCTGTGTCACTCGTCACTGTGCAGTTTGTTTGGTTGGTTGGTTTTGTTTTGAGCCCTTTTTTATTTTTTGGCACTACAAGATGCTCCAGATTCATTTCCTGTCCCGGTCCTAGAATCAGCCGTTTCTCCGAGGAGCAGAGCCATTTTTAACCTAATTTGAAAATTATATTCTCAACTAGGACTAGTAAATTTAGAGTAGAGAAAATTGAGCATGGACTATGTACTCTGTTATTTGTTGCATGACCTTGAAAAATGTATCTTTGCCATTCTAGGGCTTATTTTGCCTATTTATAAAATAAAACAAATTATGCTATATCCTATGTGCAAAAAAAAAAAAAAAAAGAAATTGTAGCTGGCAATGAAATCATGTGCAAAGTACTTTTGAAATTCTTGAAGAAATTCACTTGATTGGGTATCAGGAGGCCTGTATTTGACAACCACTCCTACTACTGCCTGGATGTGTGACCTTGGGCAAGTCCTGTCACCTTTCTGCCTCTATAAAGTGAGAGGATTGGATTAGATAATCTCTGGCACGTCTTATTTATTGTTTTGTCATGGCCATTGTGCTTTTTAAGGTGTTAGGTCAATTTTATTGCAAAGTTGGACCTGATGTGTCAAATTCCAGCAACAGATTTATTTTACTTTTGAAATGCTTCACTAATACCAAGTAAATACATTTCAGCTCTGTATTGCCATGTTTCACTGTAAAGTTTTTATGGATAGCTCATAAAAATGGCATACAGTTTTACCGATGTTCTGTTAACCTTCATAGTATTGCTATCAGACATACAGAAAGTATTTTTGTTTCTTTTCTTCTCTTGAGAAAAAGAGAAGTTAAGGCATTGGCCTGGGTCATTTCAGCATTGAAATAGGCAGGGGGTTGCTTTCTCCTACTCCCTGGGGTGTTAAATTTAACTGAACTGTTAATAAGAGAATGATAATATCCACTCTTTGGGCCTGGCGTGCCTACCTAATCTTTTACAAAGTTGTATTCAATTATCCAAAATCTTTGTATCCATAACAGTTTATGTATAGTGCCTTACTACAGTATTTTGAAAGAATATTCAAAATGGTCTTTGACAAACAGCATCCTTATTTCATATGTGCTAATTCTGTTAGGTTGAAAAATGTATTTTATTAATAGAAATGATAATATTCATCACCGTAAATAAAATACTTTCTCTTTTAAATAGAAACCAATTCTTCACCGAAGAAGGAGAGTCCGAAAGCGCAAACACCACAATAGCAGTGTGGTCACAGAAACTATTTCTGAGACAACAGAGGTGTTGGATGAACCTTTTGAAGACTCTGACTCTGAGAGGCTGATGCCAAGATTAGAACCCACGTTTGAGATTGACGAAGAGGAAGAGGAAGAGGATGAAAATGAACTCTTCCCTAGAGGATACTTCCGTCGTTTGTCCTCACAAGATGTTCTCAGGTGTCGATCCTCTTCTAAGAGGAAGTCTAAAGATGAAGAAGACGACGAAGATTCAGATGATGTCGATGGTATGTATGGAATTGTTACTTATTGTAGCTTTAGTGCCTTTAACAATACAGCTGTAATATCTGCATATCTGTAAACCTTTCAGCTAGGACATTGTTTTTATTTTTGCCCATTCCTTTCTTGGCCTTAACTGAATCTTTAGTTGATGGGTGGGTTGGACTTAGCATCAAAAGATATTTAAGTGATAACCCTTTATAGAATGTGTGCTCTGTGGACTTAGTCTGTTTTGCTCATTGCTATGTAACTTTATGCTTAGAATAGGTACTTCATAAATATTGTTAAATGAAGGAATGCTAAGAAGACAATTCTTAAATAAGAACAGATTCATGTAAATCGGAACTTGCTTCAAATCTGTTCCGCCAGGAATCCTTCCTGAATCATATCTCTAATGTGTCTTACACAACTAATAGTAAATTTCTAAGAAAGATGCAAACAATACCTCTTAATAAATTAAATTTTATAGTGTCGATAAAAATCCAAGTATTTATTTTTAAAATAACCTTCTTGTCATTTCCTCCTTACAGATAAAGAAACTGAGGCTCACATATATATGAGCTGGATCAAAAATTAGCCTTCTGCGTCCTAGCCTAAAGTTTTGGCCACTTTATCGTGCTGCCTGCATCTGCAGTGTGCTTGCATTGCATGGCATCAAACTGAGCCCCTTTTACTTTGCTGGGTGAATTTGAGGAAATCTAGTTATCTACCCTTGGTATAAAAATCTCTAGCTTTTATGCATTAATTAGTTGAGGTTTTTTTTTTTCTCCTTTTTAAAATACATTCACCAGATTTCAATTTAATAGATAACTTACATTTTCTCCATTATCATATTTTCACATAACAAATATTTTTAATATAGTGATAAGATAAATGAGCCCTTTGCTTTGTTGTGACTGATTTTCCAAAGTTTTAATTATGTTATATTTTGAGATATTTAACTAGGAAACTAAAAATTTATTTTATAAATTTGGCACTTAGTAAATTCTGTCTTTTATCATTGTACACTAAAATAGTATCCTCTGTTTAAGTTCCTGCTGGCTTGGACAAATTATCTCAGATTCAGCCATTTCCTTCATTTACTTTCAAGTTATTACTACTAACTATACCTTTTAGACATCCCTCCTAAAAAGTCTGTTTTTGCGTTGGTGTTTACATTCTTTAAAAGTTAATGGGGAGAAATGGAACAACCACAATGTAAATAATGAGAATGTTCGTGCATTGTGAAGAGTGTGATGTCACTGAACAACTTTTGTAGAAAGTGTTGAATGGGAACCTAAATTGCTGTGTAAACCTTCATTGAAAACACAATAAAATATTATTAAAAAAGTTAATGGAGAGAAAAATAATGCTAAAATCAAATTTATTTATTATAAATTGTTGCCATTGGGGCTTTACCATTTTCTTCAGGTCAGTGTTATCCAGGACTAAATGCCTCGAAGCACTGTTCTTATACAAATACAGCATTGATTGAACAATTGTTCACGTAGATTGCTCAATCATAGATTAGAGTAATTGGCTCATCAAACTACATGAAGTAATGAGTTTGTGGAAACTAAGGAAAACAGAGGTAATATAAACCACATACAGAAAAAAGAGAGAAATAAGCTGATATGTAACTTACACAGTAGAGACAACTTGAAAGGGTACTATTTACTACTTACTATTTGCATCTTTATAAAGCTTATCATAGAAAATATGACTTGCAGAAAGGATAACTTTAACATCTTTCTCTAAGAGATACAGATAATACATTATCATTTATTAGCTCTTAAATAATATTCATAAGTTCTAATAAATTCATTATTTTTTTGTAGTGTACTATGAAGTAAAATCAGAAAATGTTAGGCTGAAAGGCTAATAATACCTGATCCCAGAGAGACTGAGTCCTTTTCCCTTCATTCAACTAGTAAATAACTGGTATTCTTTAAAGTTGGTCTATATGTAGAATCCTTTAGAAGAGGATGTTTGGGGCCCCTTAAAGAAATGAGCTCCAAATAGAAATGGTTCTAATAGTTTTTATTCAGAATCTATACTCATAGAGTGAGTTTTATTGATCCATAATATTAATGTGTAATAAAAATGATTATTGCAATTTTTATTAATGTAATTTGTAATTTATTTTATGTAGATATCTTTTAATATTTAGCTGTTGAGTGCTTCTGTGTGTCAGCCACTATGCCAGGTGTTTTATACTCATTACCTTAATCCTCATAGCTTTACCTTAATCCTCATAGCTTGTTGGTACTCTCCATTTTATAGATGACGAAACTGAAAGAGTTTAACTCCCAAGGCTACACTACTGGTGATGATAAACTTGAACTGCTTTTAACTAGTTGATGGTAGTATTGACCAGGAAATCTTTCATTGTTCTGCCAATTCACTGTGTGACTTTAGAACCAACAACCCAAACCAAACCCACTGCCGTCGAATAGATTCCAACTTACAATGACCCTATAGGATAGAGTAGAACTGCCCCATAGGGTTTCCCAGGCTGTAAATCTTTACGGAAGCAGACTGCCACATCTTCCTCCCCCATGCCTTTAGAAAATTAAGTCTATCCTGTAGATTTCTTAACTTTACAGTGAAATTAATCAGAAATTTGTGATGATAATAAAATCATTTCTGTTGTCCATTCCAAGCTCAGAAAAAGGCATTAGAGAATATAAGGTCTTATAACTTGTCTTTATTATTTTACAGACACTCCTATCCTGAAGCCAGTATCTCTTTTGCGAAAATGTGACGTGAAGGATTCTTCACTTGAGCCAGATACATCCACACCTATGAAAAAGAAAAAGGGATGGCCAAAAGGCAAGAGCCGGAAACCAATCCACTGGAAGAAAAGACCTGGTCGCAAACCAGGATTTAAGTTGAATCGGGAAATTATACCAGTTTCTACTCAAGAATGCATTGTTGAGCCCATTGTCCCCATTCCTAAACCTGGACGTAAACCGAAAATCCAAGAGAACGAAGAAACTGTTGAACCAAAAGAAGACTTGCCGTTAACCGAAGAAAGGAAGGAAGAGGAGATGCATGTGGAAGCAGAAGAGGTTGAAGAGGGAGAAGAGGAGGATACAACCAGCAGTGAAGTTAGAGCAGCATCTCCAGTGGATAGCAGCAATAGTCCTGAGACAGAAACTAAAGAACCGGAGGTGGAAGAGGAAGAAGAGAAACCCCGCATTTTAGAAGAGCAAAGGCAATCAGAGGAAGAGCAACAAGAACTGGAAGAACAGGAGCAAGAGGAAGAAGATGAAGTGGCTGTAGAGACAAACCAGAATGAAGACCATGATGCTGATGATGAAGATGATGGTCATCTGGAATCTACAAAGAAAAAAGAGCTAGAGGAGCAGTCTGTTAGAGAAGATGTCAAGGAGGAACTTGGTAGTCAGGAATCTTTTTTAGATACTAATATGCAGAACAGTAGGGAGAATGTAAAGGATAAAGATGAAACAGAACCAGATTCTGAAGAGGAGCAAACTTCCCATGAAACATCTGTGGTATCAGAGCACATGCCAGGGTCTGAGGACGATCCTGAAGAAGATTCAAACACTAAAGAAGAATTAATTGAATTAAAGGAGGAAGAAGAGATTCCTCATAGTGAACTGGATCTGGAAACTGTGCAAGCAGTGCAGTCTTTGACTCAAGAAGAAAGCAATGAGCATGAGGGAGCCTACCAGGACTGTGAAGAAACTCTTGCAGCTTGTCAGACCTTGCAGAGTTACACTCAAGCTGATGAAGACCCTCAGATATCAATGGTTGAAGACTGCCATGCTTCAGAACATAATAGCCCAATATCCTCTGTTCAGTCTCATCCCAGCCAGTCAGTCCGTTCGGTCAGTAGTCCTAACGTGCCTGCCCTTGAGAGTGGTTATACCCAGATCAGCCCGGAACAAGGATCCCTGTCCGCACCCTCTATGCAGAACATGGAGACCAGCCCCATGATGGATGTGCCTTCCGTATCAGACCACTCTCAGCAGGTGGTAGACAGTGGCTTCAGTGACCTGGGCAGCATTGAGAGCACCACAGAAAACTATGAGAACCCTAGCAGTTACGATTCCACAATGGGGGGCAGCATTTGTGGCAATAACTCTTCTCAGAGCAGCTGCTCCTATGGTGGGTTGTCGTCCTCCAGCAGCCTCACCCAGAACAGTTGTGTTGTCACTCAGCAAATGGCAAACATAGGCAACAGCTGCAGCATGATGCAGCAGAACAATGTCCAGCCTGCTGCCAACTGCAACATCAAGTCACCTCAGAGTTGTGTGGTGGAGAGGCCTCCAAGTAACCAGCAGCAGCCACCGCCGCCGCCACCACAGCAGCAACAACAGCAGCAGCAGCAGCAGCAACAACAACCAGCACCACAGCCTCCACCACCCCAGCAACAACAGCAGCAACCACAGCAGCAGCAACCTCAACCCCAACAGCCTCAACCACCACCCCTACCCCAGCAGCAGCCCCCCCTGTCACAGTGTAGTATGAATAATAGTTTCACTCCAGCACCTATGATCATGGAGATACCGGAGTCTGGAAGCACTGGGAACATAAGTATCTATGAGAGGATCCCAGGGGATTTTGGTGCCGGCAGCTACTCTCAACCATCAGCCACATTCAGTTTAGCCAAGTTGCAGCAGCTGACTAACACCATTATGGACCCTCATGCCATGCCTTATAGCCATTCTCCTGCTGTGACTTCCTATGCAACCAGTGTTTCTTTGTCTAATACAGGACTGGCTCAGCTAGCTCCATCTCATCCATTAGCTGGGACCCCTCAAGCACAAGCCACCATGACACCGCCCCCAAACTTGGCATCTACCACCATGAACCTCACACCACCTCTGCTGCAGTGCAACATGTCTGCCACCAACATTGGCATTCCTCACACTCAGAGGTTGCAAGGGCAAATGCCAGTCAAGGGGCACATTTCCATTCGCTCCAAATCCGCACCACTGCCCTCTGCGGCTGCTCACCAGCAGCAGTTATATGGCCGCAGCCCACCAGCGGTTGCCATGCAGACTGGCCCTCGTGCACTGGCTGTTCAGCGTGGCATGAACATGGGGGTTAACTTAATGCCGACCCCTACCTATAATGTCAATTCCATGAATATGAACACCTTGAATGCCATGAACAGCTATCGAATGACACAGCCCATGATGAACAGCAGTTACCATAGTAACCCTGCCTACATGAACCAGACAGCACAGTATCCTATGCAGATGCAGATGGGAATGATGGGGAGCCAGGCCTATACCCAGCAGCCTATGCAGCCAAACCCTCATGGAAACATGATGTACACTGGCCCCTCCCATCACAGCTACATGAATGCTGCTGGCGTGCCCAAGCAGTCACTCAATGGACCTTACATGAGAAGATGAGCAAGATGAACTTGCGATTAAAAACTTAAATATATATAAATAAAGGAACCTTTTATACTGACAAACCAGAGAAAAATGGACCTTTTTTCCAGTTAAAAATATTGCTGTAGATTTAGAGGAATTTTTCTTTGGTTTCTTTTATTTTTTAGAAAACCTGGTCTTCTCTT
This sequence comes from Trichechus manatus latirostris, assembly GCF_000243295.1. Lineage (NCBI taxonomy): Eukaryota > Metazoa > Chordata > Mammalia > Sirenia > Trichechidae > Trichechus > Trichechus manatus. Next base: position 2,654,084 of record NW_004444026.1, on the reverse strand, counting down.
TTTTTGGGTTCATTTTGTTCTGGGTTTTGGTTTTCTTCACAATCTTGAAGCATTTTACAGTAGAACTCATCTAAAAATGGATTTGGGGATAGGGGAAACATGCACAAAATCTTTTCATAATTAAAAAGAGCCTTACTTTCTTTACACACCACATGGACAAAATTTGTGTAAAGGTGAATTTATTTTATTTTAAAATGTATGTTTCCCCCTCACTGTTTGCAGCTCCCAATGTTGTCATTTTTAAATGTTATATATACATCTCGAGGGTTAACCAGACCCTTTCCTCCAAACCTAACCTTTCATTTCCTACTTCATTCCAGCAGGAGGCACTTACGGGAGACTCGGACGGGGACATGGAGAACAACTCAAGCTCCTTAAACTTATTGTTAATATTATTATTATTATTATTATTATTATTATAAAGTGAGGCAGGAAAATGCTTCTCCTTTTAAAATCCCCTCCACTCCCTATACACACACACCTCTTGAAACCTTTCCCCAAGAATGTTTCTTTATAAATGGACTTCATTGAAATGTTTGTGTTTCTTAAGTGTACTATAATTTTTTAAAAACTATTCCCACTCAGCACTCAGAGACACAAAAATACTGTAAGTCTCAATTAACAGCAGAATCTCAGAGGAAAGCTGTTTGCAATCCTAATCCAGCCTTTGGAGGAATAGAGATGGTCAATTAACAATCAAAAGAGGAAATTAACCTCTTGTTTTTTACCACCTGGTGAATCAGCCACAACGCACATACTCCACTCAGCCTCTCGTTTTTAGTATGTACTTTGAAATGCTAAGGGTCTTTGAATCTTGAGCCTTTGACTCTGATTAAACTCAAACAGCAGTCCCCGGTGATTTGTCTCTTAACATTTCTTTCATAAAGTGTTGGTGGATGACTGTACATTTCAGTGATTTGAAAAATACCTGACAAACCTTTGACACTGTTTATTTTAGGTTGGAAGAGATGACACAGAATGTGTGTGTTGTAAGGGAGTTTATGGTGTGTTTTATTAGCTACTTAAATGATACATATACCTCTAGTTTTCAGTTGTCTTTTGAGATTCTGAGTTCATCCCTTGTGAATCAGAGTGTACCAGCCCCTCTCCTGTGAGTGGCTAATGAGAGGGGGGATCGACAGACCACCAGCATAGTATGGCACATCCGGACAGCAGGATTTCAGCAGGTTCATATGTTGCTCCCAACTCCATTCTCTTTTTCTCTTGTGCAACCATTTCTCCCATTCTCTTCCTATTACTTGTTCCAGGGATAGGTAAAAACATATATATATATATATATATATATATATTCCATCATTAGAAGATGGGAACTATTATACCACTTGGTATGTGCAGTCAAATATCCAAAAGGGGGAAGTGCTGCTTAAAGAAATACCTGTAAGCATTAAATTCTCTCCTTTATTTGTACATTTTATATACATAAATTTTTAAACTACTAATTAGGCATTAAATTTTTTCAAATGCACAGGTTTGTTGGTTTTTTTATACACTTCAATTGATTTTCTCAATTAAGTGTGTTAGATAGAAAAAGGCAGAATTCCACATTTTACCGCTATCAATTCTGAGCATGTGCAAGGCTGTGTAGGACCCAGTTTCTCTGTATATACTATTCCAGTTCCCAATCATCTATGTAGAAAATGCACTGTGCTGCCCTCTCCCTACATCTTCAGCTATGTCATTGCTTCCTGGTTGGGGTGGGGATGGGGTGGGTTGGGGAGGGAGGTATATTGGGAGGAGGGTGGGTCAAGGCAGAAGGAGAAGCTGTTGAAATGAGGGCCGTGAATTCAGTTTCTGTTGGTTTGCGGTTGTGTTCGGTTCTTTAAAAAACAAAAAAATTTTTCAATCGGGCAGCTCCCTTTTCCACAAGCCTCTTTGTGACTGTAGAACTATTGTAGAGAAAATGTTCTTTTCTATATTATAAAAGAAATTATCCAACACAGTAATATTGGTACCTGTCAGTTTTTCACTTCTGTTTAAAAAAAATGTATTTTTAGCAAGATAACTTGGGTAATCTTCTAAAAAAGAAATTTAAAAACACTGTTAGTGACTTTGATGCCTTTTAAAATAAGAGCTTTTTCATTTCATTCCATCTTTAAAATTTTTTATCTTTGTTGTAGAATATTAAAAACTATTTTAAGAAAGATAAAAATTCTCTTTAAAGAGATCTCTAGAGTGTGTGAATAGAGCTCCAGATGCCTCTAAAAGCCGCATGTACAAATGAAGCTAAGTCTATTCCTGTCTGTTTATATTTGCTTTTCCTGTTTTGTAACCTCTTTGTACTTTGTTCATGGTGACTTGTAAGCTAAGGGGAAGGGGTGCCTAGATGCCTTTGTATTTCTCCATGTCATGCGCTCCTGGGCCAGTTGGCCTCCCTTCCTCTCCTATTGTATGTAATACCACTTTTTTTCCCCCTTTCTAGCAAGTACTTTCAAAAGAACTCTGTACATTTTAACATAAAAAAAAAAATAAATTATGTTGAGCCATTTTGGATGTCTGTCTTGCCTGTGGAATTTTTCTCTCTTCCAAATACTCTGAGGTCTTTCAGTTCCTTGTCTACACACCAAAAACAACAACAACAAAACCCATTGCCATCAAGTCAATTCCGACTCAGTGACAGAGTAGAACTACCCTATAGGGCTTCCAAGTAGTGGCTGGTGGATTCGAACTGTCAAACTTTTGGTTAGCAGCCAAGGTCTTACCCACTGCCCCACCAGGGCTCCTCAGAGAGACCTGTATAAATATGAGTCTTTTCATGTTCATCTTTGTCTAGCAAAGTTCATGGTCTTTGAAATTTCAATTTTCTTTGAAATTTCAATTTTCATTCCCATATGTTTTTAAATGCTGATTATATAGATGAGTTTTCCTTCCCCAATAAAATAGTGTATAATAAGCTAGCTTTGGATTTTTTGGGGAATTGTAATTACAACCCAAAGGGATTGTAATTCACTCAACCGAGGAAATACAGTTGTAGTAATCAGTAGCTCCTAGACTTGGAATAAATTGGAGGAATAATTTTTATTAATCTTATTTTCTAATGTAACCCATATTGTTAAAGGAAAGATGAAAGCGTTATTTTTTCTTGTCTTGTTTTATCTGATTGTGTGACGTAGGAAAGTTTGCCATTCTCCTTTTGCCAGAAATCAAGGTCCTGAACATTGATGATCTTATTTGGTGTTTCTCTGAATTATTCTACTTGCCGCTCATCATTTAGAATTTTGGATATGACAGATTCTGGAAAATTAGATTGAGCTTCGGGGAATTGCCCTTAGATTTTTGGGGTAGGGATGAGACAGGTAAAGGTTTTAGTGGCTCCCTCTGTGGTTTTATCTGCACTTTCCCACTGAGTTAGGAATTTAGAAAGTATACGTGAGTAGTGTCTAAAACATTGAAAACCTCATGCCATAGTTTAGGCACTGTTATATCATTTTCAGAAAAATGGTTTGTTTTGGGCACAGACCCTGTTGCACTATGCAATTATTAGTGGATTATCTCAAAAACACACTTCTTGCCTTTGCTGTCGCAGAGTATCTGCTTTAAGTGAATTCAACATACAGCAATTCTGATTTTTCCATGAAGAAGATAATGTGACCAAAGAATGTATTACAAATTTTTTCTGTTACTCCTCACTATATATTACATTTAAAATATATTTGAATCATATAATTCCATTTACAGACAACTCATGAGTGATCTCTGAGTAGAGGAGGTGTTCCCATTTCTTTATTGTCTACCCTCTGGCCTTTTCACTCTGTATTAGAAGGTAGATATGGGAGGAAAATGATATTACCCTTGATGTGTATATTGGGGAGAAGCTCAGGTCTTCTGGTGTCGGCATTTATTGTCATGTACACAGGAACTACCAGGAATCATTCTTTTAAAGCCTCTCTGAGCATCTCAGGTGGGGTCTTGACTTCTTTTGTAGCCTGGTGTCAACCGTGTGTATTCACTGGATACCAGAGTCTGTCAGGCTAGCAGTGTAGCTTTTTAGGTGAGAATTACTACCTCAGGGTCTCCAGATTACAGTCATGGCAATATGTGGGTTTTTTTTTTTTGTCATATTTCTTTCTTTCATCTTTTAATAATATGCAGGGTATGAGTCAATGATAATTGAAAGGAATAGGGATAAGAGACAAAAATATCCTTAGTAGCAGAACAGACTATGCAGTGTTACGACAAAAGGAGGTAGGGTGGGTGAGCATGGTATATCTCTGCATTTATTTAGGTCTTCTTTAATTTCTATCAACAATTTCTCTCCATGGGGTTTCTGCACTTTATTACCTTTATTTTGGGGTATTTAATATTTTTGAAACTACTACAAATGTTAACTTTAAAAATTTTTAATGTTTTGTTTACTTCTGGTATGTGGAAATTCAAGTGATTTTTGTCCCTTGACCTTGTATTCAGGAACATTATTAAACTCCTTTAGTAACTGTAATATTTTAGCTAGATTTTCTGTATTTTTTAACCCATATAATTATGTCATCTGCAAAAAAATGAGAGTTTTATTTCTTCCTTTCCAATTTTTATAACTTTTTCCTTTTTCTGGGTTTACTTAATAATGGTAAAAGTTTCAATTCATCAGTAAAATATAAAAACTCTAAATTCATATGCACCTATTAACATTATTTCAAAATATAGAAAGCAAAAATGGGAAAAACTATAATGAGAAAGAAAGAAATCTACAATTATAGTGGGAAGTTTTAACAATCATTTCTAACTAAATGATAGAACTAGCAGGCAGAAAACTAGTCACCATATAAAATAACCAAACAAGATTAACAAAACTGTCATAATGGACACATGAAACACAGCCTACAACAATAACAGAATATGCAATATTTTTTTTAAAAAATTGTCCATATGCTGAGCAATAAAGCATGTTTCAAAAATATCAAAGGATTGGAATCACACAATGGTCTTCTAACCACTCTACAATTATGCTAGAACTCAGTAAACTAGAAAATCAGTCACTAGAAAATCATCATGTGTTTAGAAACTAAGAAATACGCTTTCAAATAATTAACGGCCCAAAGAAAACTAGAAATTAGAAAATATTTCGAGCTGAATTATGATGCAAATACATATAAAAGGTGGGATCCAATAAATGAAGAAGGAATAACAGAACTAAAAAATTATATTTGCAACCCATAGGAAGCAGTGGATTTAGGCAAAGATTATCAACTGCTGGTAACATCACAAAGAGATAGTTAGGACAACATGGATTCTCACACCACCTATTAAAATATTCTTTGCAGAAAATCAGTCTGATTCTGATTAAGCTTCAATCTATCAGTTTACAGGAAACACAAGGGACAGAAGAACATGTTGAACATCACTACAGGGATGCACTCAACAAAATGTAGAATGTGAGAAACATTACAGGACAAATGACTCGATTTCCTCAACAGATAAATTGCAAGGAAAATCAGAGAAGGGGGAAATTTATAGGTTAAGAGATATATGAGGCATGGACAAAATGCAATGCGTGTTCTGTTATCCCTGCAGTCAGTGGCCAGAAAAGATCAGCAGCCTGTCCATTCATCAAGCACTCCCACGATTGGAACTCAGGTTCCAAAATAGTTGATTCCAATTGCTTCCTACTCCTAGAGCTTCTGACTCCACCATTTTGTGTGACATCACTCCTAGTTCGTTAATTTTGAGCTTTCCCATGTGACTTACTTTGGCCAATGAGATGTTAGCAAACACGGGTGCAGAAGCTTGAAATGTGCTTGAGCTCTCTTTGCATTCTAATCTTCCAAAGCCTGGGCCTCACAAGAACATAAATGCAGAGACCTGAGCCCAAGCCTAGCCAACCTGCAGCCTAAAGCAGAGCTGTCTAGTGCAGCCCAGCCCAGACCACTCCAACCACAGTCAACCTGCAGATCTGTGAGCAAGAGAATAAATGCTTGTGTATGGAACTGAGTTTTGGGGTGGTTTGTAACTCAATTTTATTGTGGCAACAACTGAGTTATTGGAAATACCATGCGAAGAAGTTGGATTTTATTCTTTGTGAGATGGAAAATACTACAGGATTTTGAACAGAGGAGTGACAATGTGTCTTATATTTTTAAAGGGGTACTTTGACTGTTGTGTGGAGTGTGAGGGTGGAAACAGGAAGACCAGTTAGGAGGCTATTGGGTTATACAGGCACAAGTTGATGGTGGTTCAGACTAGAAAGGTAGTGGTGAAGATGAAGGGAATGTTAGAATTCTGGTTATATTTTAAGGGTATAATACCAAGTTAAGGAGTTTGCACTTTGGTGGTTTAGGTAAGTTAGAAATGGGAAGGCAGTTCAAGATTTGAGGGGCAAGATGGAGTCAAGATCAAAGATAGCTTTTGTAGCAGTGGTGAAGGTGGAGTGGAATAAGGAGAGGCTGGTGTCTGTGACTGAGAGTCAGAAGGAAAGCCTGGTCATGGCTGGTTGGCCCAGGCTTGTATAGATGGGATCACCTGACCTGAGAGATGCCAATAAAAGGACTGATGCACTAAGCTGCTGACTGCCATAAACACCTTAGCCAGACCCTTCACGAGAACTTGAAGAAAACAGCAAGGGATGGGTACATTTTGATGGGTGTTACATGAGGGAGACAGAGGTCTAAACTTGGGGCTCTGGAGGGAGGAAATGGATTACAAGGGGAGGGTAGAGGCTGAAGGGTAGTAGATAGCAGGAGCAATCTGGATATCTCTTGGGGAAGGGAGAGAAAGGAGACGAAATTGAACAGAGGGACCCAGTGAAGGAGAGCTAGGGGTCAATTTCTTACCCCTCATAGGTTTTCTGAGGGACAGCTCTGATGGTCAGGTCTGCAGAGTGTCTTTTGGGCCCGTGTGCCAGTAGGAAGGTGGGATCTGCCACCTGCGGAGCAGGACCAAATGACTGATGTAAGAAGAGCTTACAAGGTGATGACAGTGCTCACGCTGAGGATTAAAACAGAGCAACAGAAAAGAAATAGAACCATATAGAATAGATTTGCATTTGCATGAGTCCTTCACCCAAGTTTGCAAGGAGGTCCATGAGACTCTCCAGGAGAGAGATGTAGGAAAAACACAATAACCAAAGAAGAGCCTTAAATTAGGATTGACTAGTAATCAATCGAAAAAAGAATGTATACATAATACATAAAAGGGTATGTATACAATGAAAAGTTAACTTCTCCCACTCCAGCTCCTCAGTTTCCTTCCCCAGCGGCATCCTAGTTAAGAATTTCTCTTGTATCCTTTCAGATATTTTCTATGCCTATCTGAACACAGATATGTCAGCCTGTAAATATGTGTGTGTTTCTCTCATATAGCTCTGCTTTCCTATTTTACTTCATGGATGAAAGCCTACCAATAATATTGCTCATCTTATTTTTATGGAGAGGCTCTATATAACCACATATGGAATTGCCTTGTTCTTTTTAAAGGCTGCATAGGATTTGATTATATAGATGTATACCTATGTTGCTGTTGTTAGGTGCTGTGGAGTCGGTTACAACTCATAGCAACCCTATGTACAACAGAATGAAACACTGCCTGGTCCTATGCCATCCTCACAATCGTTGCCATGTTTGAGCCCATTGTTGCAGCCACTGTGTCAATCCATCCTGTCGAGGGTCTTCCTTTTTTTCACTGACCCTCTACTTTACTGAGCATGATGCCCTTCTCCAGGGACTGGTCCCTCCTGGTAACATGTCCAAAGTATGTGAGAAGAAGTCTCGCCATCCTCACTTCCAAGGAGCACTCTGGCTGTATTTCTTCCAAGACCAACTTGTTTGTTTTTCTGGCAGTCCATAGTATATTCAATATTCTTCGCCAACATCATAATTCAAAGGTATCAATTCTTCCTTAGTCTTTCTTATTCATTGTCCAGCTTTCACATGCATATGAGGTAATTAAAAATATCATGGGTCAGGCACACCTCAGTTCTCAAAGTGACATCTTTGCTTTTCAACACTTTAAAGAGGTCTTTTGTACCAGGTTTGCCCTATGCAATACGTCGTTTGATTTCCTGACTGCTGCTTGCTTGGGTGTGTATACCTATAGGCTAACTCAAACCATTGTTTTGCTTTTTTCTGTGGCCTCTGGGTTTATCTTCTGCTCGGGACTAGCTAGAGTACAGGTACTAAATGCCACATAATATTTTCATCTGCACAGGACTTTGCAATAGACATACCCAACAAGCACTTGAATGAATGAATGAATGAATGAGTGAATGAAGTGAACTCTATCACTAAATGCCTGTAAAATCTTTTAAGTTTTCCTAGCCCGAACAGTCTCCCTGTCCTTATGTTTGCTTCCATTCTGCTCCTTCTCACTTGTTTTTCTGTCTGGTTCATTTTCTTCCCGCTTACTCGGTGTCATGGATTGAATTGTGTCCCCCCAAAATATCTGTCAACTTGGCTGGGTCATGATTCCCAGTATTGTATGACTGTGTACCATTTTGTAATCTGATGTGATTTCCTTATGTGTTGTAAACTCTATCACTATGATGAAGGCTTACAGAACAAATAGTTTCTCATTAAAAAGTCAGTACACATATTGTTTTATGACATTGGTTAACAACCCCATGACATGTCATCACTCTCCCTTCTTGACCTTGGAGGACCTTTACCTTTTTTTTGGTGAAAGTATACATAGCCAAAGTTACACCAAGACCATGGTCCCCACAGCCCTCCGCCCAGCAATTCAGTTCCTCAGGGAGTTTAGAAGTGTCCAGGGCGCTTCCATGACCTTTCCTTGTACAAGTTGTGCTGGCTTCCCCAGTATTGTGTACTTGTCTTACCCTTCACTGAAGTTACCACTTATCTATTGTCTATCTAGTTCCCCCCCAACTCCTCGCATCCCTCATAACCAACAAAGATTGTTTCTTTTTGTGTGTAAACTTCTACATGAGTTTTTACAGTAGAGGTCTCATACAATATTTGTCCTTTTGTGATTGACTTATTTCACTCA
>NW_004444026.1:2620074-2644849 GCF_000243295.1 Trichechus manatus latirostris | reverse complement strand
TTTACAAATTAACCTCTCTGGTTCCCTGTTGTAATTCTTTTGGTTTTGCATAGTCCTTAAGAGTTCATTTCCTAGGTTGGTATCTGGCTAGTACAATCCTGTGTCCTTTATTCAGCCTGTGGTCTGATGTTGTTTGTTCTCAGATTGAAAGACTCCCTTTAATAAGTCTTGTAAGTTTGGTTTGGTTTTTACATAGTCCCTTAATTTCCATTTATCTGAAAATGACTTAATTTCACCATCATATTTGAAGGAGAGTTTTGCAGAATATATTATTCTTGGCTGGCAGTTTTTTTCTTTCAGCGTTTTATATATGTCATCCCGTTGCATTATTGCCTGCATGGTTTCTGCCAAATAATCCGAGCTTAGTCTTATTGTTTCTCTTCTGTATGTGACTTTTTGTTTTTCTCGAGCTGCTCTCAGGATTCTTTGTTTGTCTTTGGTTTTAGCGAGTGTGGTTATGATATGCCTTGGTGATTTTCTTTTGGGGTCTATCCTATATGGGGTTCTTTGAGATTCTTGCATGGTCAACTTTTCATCTTTCATGATATTAGGGAAGTTTTCTGTCAGCAATTCTTCAATGATCCTCTCTGTGTTTTCTGTTTTCTCCCCTGTTCTGAAACTCCAATCACTCGCAGATTTTTGCTTTTGATTGTATCCCACATAATTCTCAGGGCTTCTTCATTTTTCTTTGTTCTTTTTTCTGATTTTTCCTCAGAGTGGTGTCCAACGTTTGTCTTCAATTTCGCTGATCCTGTCTTTCATCATTTCAAACCTGCTCCTCAGCCCTTCTATGACACTGTCCATTTCTGAAATCTTGTTGTTTATCTTTTTGATTTCTAATTGTTGTCTTTGTATGATTTCTAGTTGTGAATTTATTTTAGCATTTTGTTCCTGTATTATTTTTTTGAATTCTTCCATTTTTTATCTATATTTTCCATGAATTTGTCTGACTTTTCCATGAATTTGTCCATTTTTTCCTCATTTTTGTCTGCTTTTTGCTTCAATTCTTGGGTAATTCTGAATATTAGGGATTTGAATTCCCTCTCAGTTAGGTCTAGTGCCTTTTCTTCTACTGGAAGGTTATCTGGTGTTTTATTTTGGATACCTACTGGAACCATCCTGTCCTGTTTTTGTAAATGTTTTGATATTGTCTGCTGTCTTTGGGGCATTCAGTGGTTATTTTCCTTGTTTATTGATTGTAGATTTGTTTGTTTTGTCCTGCTCTTTTGTTTTATTTGGTTATGTTCGAGCAGGCGGGCTGTGTGTTCTTTGTTGTTTGCTTGTCTGTGGGCATGATACTTTTCACCTCCTTCTCCAATGGGCAGGATCAGTCACTCAGGTATGGTACAGCAGGGCAGGTCCAGCTGAAGGGGAGTTGCTGGTATGGGTTGTTTGTGGCACATACCAGGGCTGACAGTGCAGACTGGGAATCAGTGCAGGGCAAGTTCCAGTAGGCCGTGCCTGTGCTGCTTGGGAGTGTGATTTCAGTGTACGGAGCAGGTAGGCAGGAAGGAGGGGGTAGATTGTGATGTGTGGAGCTAAGATGGATATGGGAAAGATGAGAGAGAAGAGAGAGGAACAGGAGCCAAAAACATACACACACAAAAAAAGAATGCTAAGGGAGCTTGCTGTTGGAGTGGAGAGATGAGAGACTGAGAAATGAGCAAAAACAAAAATGAAAAAAAAGAAAAAGGGTAAAAGAAAAAAATGAATAAATCGAGAAACTGGAAGTGAAGAAAGACAAAAAGGGACTAAGAGAGAGAAGAAAACAAAATAAAGAAACAAAAACAAAACAAGAAAAAAGAAAATCCTCCAGGGATGTCCCTGTGTGTCTGCACAGAATAATGGAGTAGCTTCCAAGCCGTGTGGTACAGCCTGGCTAGAAGGGGCTCCCAAGCTGAGAAAAGAAAAAGAAAACAAACAAACAAATCAAAACAGAACAAATCAGAGCAAACAAACAAAAAAACCCTGGGGGTCCCACCAGCATGGTGGCACCGCCTGGAAGCAGTTTCACAATCAAGTGGTGTTTCGCAGCCTTTCAGGAAGAAGCAAAGATGGTGCACGGAGCCAGGTATTTGAGAGAAAGGAGGGGGAGGTGGTGAGAGGTAAGGAAGAAATCTAAAGAAGTAGAAAAAACAACACCAACAGCCAACAAAAGGCACTCAAGGAGCTGGCCAGTGTGGGCGGGTGGAATCCAAGTGACTCTGGGGTGAAGCTGGTTCTTCCTGGCCAAGAAACTGTGGCTGCAGGAAGCAGAGGAGGCTAAGTGGGGGTGAAGAAGGGTGGGGGGTGGGAAAGCCTATATGGCTGGTTACCGGTTGTTCTGCCTCCTGCTGAAAGCTCCATGAAGCTGCTTTCTCATACCCCATGTTCACTGATCTCCGATAGGAGTCCAAGATGGCGGATCCATGCTGTGGTAACTGATAGGGGACCTCTGCATGTATTTCTTCTCGCTGTCTGTTCTCGGTCAGTTTGTTATTCCATTCGGTGCTTGGTTGAGTTCTTTATCTTTTCATTTGATGCTTAGGGTTTCAGGATTGACATGTGACTCGGTTTGACTTAGTTTTTCTGATCATTGCTGCAGAGGGACAGCGTGCTGATTCTGACTATAATGCCATGTTGCCCGGACATCTCAAGCCAATCTCTTTTGAGATATAAAAGAGAGAAGTGAGCAGAGACACATGGGAACCTCATACCATCAAGAAAGCAGTGCCAGGAGTAGAGTGCGTCCTTTGTACCTGAGGTTCCTGCACAGAGAAGCTCCCACATCAAGAGAAGATTGATAACATGGACCTTCCTCCAGAGCTGACAGAGAAAGTGTTCCCTTGGAGCTGACTCCCTGAATATGGACTTGTAGACTACTGGACTGTGAGAGAATAAACTTCTGTCTGTTAAAGCCATCCCCTTGTGGTATTTCTGTTATAGCAGCACTAGATGACTAAGACACTCACCTTCCTGCTTTCTTTCTTCTGAAATGCCTTTACAGTGATTGCTGGCTCCCCACACCCCCTCCCTTAGCTGGCCCTTACTTCTTTTCTCACACAGGGGTGCCCTGTTCTCCCAGATGGCCTTTTATGTTTTGCTCAACTAGAAACCAAACCAAACCTACACTTAAGAGTTAAACAGAATTCTCCAGAGCTTATGTTTAGACACATTTAAACATTCCAAGTTGCTATATGTTTCTATAGCTATCTACAGTTAAAGTATTAGGCAGTTATTTCTGGTCTTAGTAGATGAGATACTGACTTTTAATTTGGGGAACTTCATAGAATCAGGGAATATTAGAAGTGAAAGGGACCTTGGAGAGTGTCTCATTTTACAGAAGAGGAAACTGAGGCCCAGGGAGGTTAGATGGCTTGCCTATGATCACACAACTTGATTACCATTTTGAAGCTGTGTGTGGTTGTCTTTATGTAAATATATCTCTTTTGCTCTTTCAACATTTACTGAGCTCCTAGGATGCCAAACACGGGATACTGGGCTAGGTCAATTGCCCACTTACTGAGGCTCAGAAAGTGACCTGTTCTTGTCACAGAGCAGATCACTGGGCAGGCACTGCTAGGGAGAGGCCCACACTGCCCTTGCCCTCTCCAGGCCCAGCTCTGACCCGCCTGGCGTGGTTCCATTCATTGGCTTCGCTCACTTGTATGTATCTTCAGTGATGGTTCTCTTTCCCCTCCCCACTCTCTCCCACTGTGCTGGGGTCATCTCCAGGCTACTGTTTCCCTAGGGAGCTGCCTGTACAATGGGGTGCTCTTGGCTGATGGTGGCTTTAACCAGTTCCTCTTGCAACCTGCATAGCTCCCTCTGTTGGAGGTGGGACCTTTGGCTATGACGCCACTTGTCAATGTGCACTACAGATGGGCTAACTGTGCCTGTTTGTTGTTGTTGTTGGGTGTGGGTGGAGTGGATTATGACTCATAGCAAGCCCATGTGACAGGGTAGAACTGCCCCATAGGATTTTCTAGGCTGTAATCTTTATGGGAGCAGATCACCTGGACTTTCTCTTCCGGAGCTGCTGGGTGGGGTCAAACCGCCAATCTTTTGGTTAGCAACTGAGTGCTTAATGTTTTGCCACCAGGGCTCCTTCTGTGTCTATAATCTCTTAAAAAAACAAAACAAAACAAACAAACAAAAAACCCGGGCTGCTGTACACTGGTTCCAGGCACCAGACCTCTCTCTCCTTCTCTGGGCTTGAGGTTCTCCAGACTACTGTCACAGTGAGCCGTGGACGGCTCAGGGAAGCCAGGCCTTCTGTCCTGGCCCTCCATGCGCCCCTGGGTGGCCTCCAACAAGTCATTTATCCCCCCTACTCTGTGCCAGTAAGCAACACCATGATAAACGGAGAAAAGATTGAAGTTGTCAAGGATTTCATTTTACTTGGATCCACAGTCAATGCCCATGGAAGCAGCAATCAAGAAATCAAAGGATGTATTTATTGCATTGGGCAAATCTGCTGCAGAAGACCTCTTTAAGGTGTTAAAAAGCAAAAATGTCACTTTGAGGACTAAGGTGCACCTGATCCAAGCCATTGTATTTTCAATTGCCTCATATGCATGCAAAAGCTGAACAATGAATAAGGAAGACCAAAGAAAATTTGATGTCTTTAAATAATGGTGGGGGCAAAGAACATTGAATATATCATGGACTGCCAGAAGAACAAACAATCTGTCTTGAAAGAAGTACAGCCAGAGTACTCCTTAGAAGCAAGGATGGCGAGACTTTGTCTCATGTATTTTGAACATGTTATCAGGAGGGACCAGTCCCCGGAGAAGGACATCATGCTTGGTAAAGTAAAGGCTTAAGAACGAGGAAGACCCTCAATGAGATGGATTGGCACAGTGGCTGCAACAATGGGCTCAAGCACAGCAATGATTATGAGGATGGCACAGGATCAGGCACTGTTTCATTCTGTTGTACATAGAGTCCCTATGAGTTGGAACCAACTCCATGAAACCTAACAAAAACAACAACCCCGTGTCTCCGTTTTCTCCTCTGCAAGAGTTGGGTGATCTCTACGGTACCGTTTAGCTCTGATGCCCTATGACTCTGCAGCCAGCCTGGAATGCTGGAGGCAGCACTTGTTCATGACTTTGGTGATTGCAGAAGTGGAAAGCTGATATCCATAGGAATGAGAGGGAGTCTCTGTGAAATCTTTTAAAGCCTGTCTTAGTTTCTTAGTGCTGCTATAACAGAAATACCACAAGTGGGTGGCTTTAATGAACAGAAATGTATCTTCTCACAGTTAGGAGGCTAGAAGTCCGAATCATTCAGGGCACCAGCTCTAGGAGAAGACTCTGTCCATTCTGGGGGGAAATCCTTGTCTCAATGTCTGTAACTTTCTTCTGGACATTCCTTGGTGATCTCCACGTGGCATCTACCTTTCCCCCATTCTTACTTGCTTGCTTTTGTGTCTAATCTGCTCCTTTTGTAGTTCACAGGTGATGAGGCCTAATGGATATGGACTCATTAACATAACAAAGGAAACCCTATTCCCAAAAGGGATTACATCTATAGGCATAGTGGTTAGGATTCCAATGCATATTTTGGGGGAACACAATTCATAACAGAAGGGAATAGGCTTTGTTATGGATTGAAATTGTGTCCCCCAAAAATATGTGTTGTAAATCCTAACTCCTACACCTGTGGATAAGAAGCCCTGGTGACAAAATCGTTAGGTGCTCGGCTCCTAACCAAAAGGCCGGAGGTTCAAACCCACCAGTGACTCTGCAGAAGAAAAAACCTGGCAATTGGCTCCTGTAAATCTTACAGCCTAGAAAACACTATGGGGCAGTTCTACTCTGTCCTGTAGGTAGCTATGAGTCAGAATCAACTAGATGGCAGCAGCAACAACAGCATGCCTGGGACGTAATCCCATTTGGGAACTGGGTTTTTTTTGTTATGTTAGGGAGGCCATAACAATGTAGGGTGTGTCCTAAACCTAATCACTTCTGAGTTATAAAAACAGCTGATTAGACACAGGATCAAGAAGGATGGTGGTGAGTGGGGGAGTAGATGACATGTGGGGATCACGAAGGAACCGTGGAACTCTGGGGCTACAGAGGCTGAAAGAAACAAGGATCTTCCCCCATAGCCGAGAGTGAGCCTTCCCCTAGAGCCAGTGCCCTGAATCCGGGCTTCTAGCCTTCTGAACTGTGAGAAAATAAATTTCTGTTCTTTAAAGCTGCTCACTTGTGGTATTTCTGTTATAGTAGCACTAAGCAGCTAAGACACGCTCTGTCACAGGTGAAATCAAAGGAAGCTGTAAGGGACACACAGGGGGCTGGGGAGCAGAGGAATGTGGCTGGGTGGGGGGCTTTCTCAGTAGCGGTTACCTGGGAGAAAGATTCCTTTCTCCCTCCACCCCTCCACAGGGTATCCCCCAAATTACCACCCTGCTGCCCTGTTCTCTCACAAGCCCTGGATTCCAAAATCTGTGGGCCTAGAACAGCAATTTAGAAATCCCAGGGGAAAAAAAATGAAAAGGTTAAGAAAAGCCCAAAGCAGTAACGGGTTTTTTTACCAAAGAAATGTCAGGACAGATATATCTAACTGTATACAATAGATGTGCTCTACATAGTATTAAGTGAATTAAAATTTGTAAATATAATCACAATTTGGAGTCCTGGTGGCACAATGGTTAAGTTCTCGGCTACTAACTTAAAGATTGGTGGTTTGAACCCACCAGCAACTCCACGGGAGGAAGATGTGGCAGTCTGCTTCTGTAAAGATTAAAGCCTCGGAAACCCTATGGGGCAGTTCTACTCGGTCCTGTAGGGTCACTATGAGTTGGAATCAACTCAGCAGTAACGGGTTTGGTTTTTTGGTTTTTAATCACATTTTAAAAGCATTAGAGGAAAACTATTGTTAGGGCAATGTGTATTGAATCCTTTAGAAAGAAAATGAAAAGATAAAAAGGGGTCTTTTGGTAAAGCCATCAGGTTCTCCCTTGCCCCTTGTTATAGTTGGTGGTTTTATTACTTTCAACTTTTTATATAGTGAATCTTCTTAAAGCAAGTCCCATAGTTAAAGAAAATTCACTGCAGAAAAGGAAGCTGCATTTATGCCTTTCAGAGTGTGTTTTGAAATATCAAACAGAAGGGCAGGAGGGAAAAAAAATTACATGCCTTCTGGTGCCAAAGAGAGGTTAAGAAACTGAAAGGCTTTTTGCAGTTAGACTGAGGGAAAAGGTACCAGGGAGAAAACAGTCGGCTAGTAAGTGAGCAAAAGCATGGCATTAAGGATGATGACAAATGTTTGAGACGGTGAATCCATGTTCAAAGCTCATTAAAAAGATCTTTAATAAAAACAATCAAAGAAATAGGAACACTAGGATGCCCTGGAGGCCTTGCAAAAACAGCAGTGGATTACACTCATTAATTCACTCAATATACGTTTATTGAGTGCCTACTATGTGCCAGGCTCTGTTAGAGGCATTAGGGATAAAGCAGTGAACAAAACAGACAAAACTCCCTGCTCTCATGGGACTGACATTGCAGTGGGGGAACACAGATGAGCAATACAAGAAATAATTAAAACACATAGTATGACAGATAATGATGAGTGCTAAGGAGCAAAACAGAAGTAGGAAAGGGAGAAACGAAGTGTGTGGGGTGGTTAAGGAAGACCTCATTAAGAAAGTAACTTCCGAATAAAGATCAGAAGAAAGTGAGGGAATGAGACAGGTAGACATGGGAGGAGGGGGCAGCAGGTGCAAAGGCCCTGAGGCAAGAGTGTGCCCATATGGCTGGAACAGAGTAGCATCACAGGGGTGAAGGGCAGGGGGCTTTGGCTTTCATTCTGAGGCAGGAAATTGTTGAAGAGTTTTGAGCAGAGAAGTGTGATGTGGTCTGATTAAGATTTTAACAATCATTGTAGCTGTGGATTGTGTTTTTAAGGCAGAGTAAGATTTCCTGACAGATTACATGTGAGATGTGATAGAAAGAAGAGTCAAGACGACTCCAGTGTTTTTTGTCTGAGCAACTGAAGGAATGGAGTTGCCATGCCCTGGGATAGGCAGGACTGTGGGAAGAGCAGGGAGTGGGGAAACATCACAGACTCAGCTTTGGGTTTGTTAAGTTTGAAAAGCCTGTTAGAAATCCAGGTGGACATGTCTTGTCAATAGCTGGACACTACACTTAGATTCAGGGGAGTGGTGCAGCCTGAGGTGCACGCATGGGAGTCCCTGGCAGATAGATGGAATTTAGATGCGAGAGACTGGATAAGAGCACCTAGAGAGTGAGGGGAAGAAGTAAAGGGGCCAAGGCCACTGGGCCACTGGGCAGGCGAACATTCAAAGACAGGGACGTGAGAAGTTGCAGTCAGAGAGCCAGAAGAAAACCAGGCTGGTGTGGTGTCTTGGAAGCCAAGAGAATTCTGTGTTTGGAAGGGGGAGTGATCAGCTGTGTGGAATGCTGCTGATGGGCCAAGTCAGATGGAGAGGTGACTGTGGAGTGATGGGGTAAAGGTCTGGTTAGAGTAAGGTCAAGAGAGAATGGGACAAGAGGAATTGGAGATGGCTCCATTGGTGGTTCAGTGGCAGAACTCTTGCCTTCCACACAGGAGACCCAGGTTCAAGTCCCAGCCAATGCACCTATGAACCCATCTGTCAGTGGAGGCTTGTGTATTGCTATGATGCTGAACAAGTTTCAGCGAAGCTTCCAGACTAAGACAGACTAGGAAGAAAGACCTGGTGATCTACTTCCAAAAATCAACCAATGAAAACCCTATGGATCATGTCACAATAGTCTGATCTGGTTGTTATGAGTCAGGGTCTGACTCGATAGCAGCTAGCAACAAGAAGCCTAAAAATTAGTTCATGGTATGTTGAAAAACTGCCAAAGTTTTAAAATAGAGTGGAAGCCCTATTGAACCAGGAGATTCGACCAGGTTCCTCAAGACAGTAAAAGGGCCTGTAGCTTCTTTCCTTCCCTCCCTCTTCTCTCTTCTTTCAGCAGTCATTCAATGACACATATTCTGTGTCATTAAGATGGGCTAGGTGCTCTGGGACATGGAGGTGAATGAGCAGAGGTATCAGCCCCTCCTGATGCCCAGCCCTATATCCTTCCCCCGTCAGTTGAGCCGCTTGACCCAGTTCTGGTGATTGAATCTCCTCTGGGTCCTCTGAGCCATTCCTTCTCATCTGCTGATTCACCTCTCTTCTCACCCCTTCACTGCTGTGTTCCCCAGGGTTCTTCCCGCTCTCTACTTCAGTGTCTCATACCTCAGCTGGTCCCTGAATCCCCTGCAGTCATATGCAGAAGGGTTTGTAGTGAAACAGATACACACCAGGGGCCAATCCTGGTGGTGCTCCTCATTCGGGGTGACCTTGGGACAAGTCACTATGCTCCACACCACCACAATTTCATGTAGCGCAGGGTGGTGTGAGGATTAAATGAGACAATGCAGTCAAAGTGCTTAGCATAGCGTAGGATGCCCAGCAGGTGGCCAATGAATGCTTATTGGACGAATGGGGCAGGAACAAATGAGCAGCATTTCAGCTGAACCATAAAGTGGACAATGGAATGGAGGGATGTAGGCAGTGCACACTAAGTGGTGATAGACGTCTTAACGAAAGCATGTATAAAATCTGAATGATTCCAGCTTGGGCGACTAGGGAAATTTCTTCAGTATATACGCCTTTCGTAAATTGGAATCAACCCGACGGGTGACTGGTTTTTTAGGAGGCCCTGGGCTATGAGTCAGAATCAACTCAATGGCAATGCATTTGGGTTTTTTGGGTGATACAAACAGTTAAAGTGCTTGGCTGCTAACTGAAAGGATGGAAGTTCGAGCCTACCCAGAGGTGCCTCAGAAGAAAGACCTGGTGACCTACTTCTGAAAAATCAACTATTGAAAACCCTATGGAGCACAGTTCTACTCCGATACACATGAGGTCACCATGAATCGGGATCGACTCTGTGGCAACTGGCTTTTTAATGTGTATATGGCGGTGGACGGAGGGGACAGAGCAAGGCCATCCAGGGAGGGAGACTAAGTTAGTGCAAACTCAGGACTGGGGAGGTGGCTGTCAGGTTTGTGAACAGTGGCTGGAGTGGAGGGTCTGTGGGAGGTGAGACAGGAAGCAAGGGAGGGCCAGGCATGGGAAGCCTTGAGAGTCACCCTGAGTGTTCCTTTGCTTAATTCTTTATGAAATAAGAAGCTGCTAAAGGCTTTTAAGGAGGGAGGGAAGTGACCGGATTTGAGACATTTCAGACTGGCAGTGGTGTGGAGGCTGAGCTGGAGGGAGGTAGGAAGTCTGGCTGTTGCTGGGAACTCCGGGTTCTGTTTGGTGCGACTCTGTCCAGGGCCAAAAAAGACAGAGACGGAGTTGGGGAGAACGGAAATGCAAGTTTATTGGTTGGCTAAGCAAGGAGACAGTCGGGGCTAAGTGCCTTCCAAGACTGCTCTCAGGCAGCTTGCGGAGGCTGGTTTATACAGGCAAGATCAGTTACAAAATACAAGATTGCACGCGCTCTGGCGCAGAGAGTTCCAGAATGAGTAAGCATTTTCTAGGGCCTGGGTTTGATTCTCCGTGCAGGAGGAAGTTAGTCATTTTTGTTCATTAGCGTGATAGCTCTCCACCCAGGGGCGGAGAATTTACCGAGCGTGAGGCAGTTAATGAGCTAAAGGTTATCTGGAGTGCCAGGACGGAGGGCAGGGCCCGTTGCAGCAGGTTCTGGCTAGCTGGCGGCTGTTCCTTTTCAAATAAGTTCTCGGGAGAAAAACAACTTCAGGAAATGGGCTGGGTGAGAGGCTGTCCTGAGGAGACAATGATTTTAAGAAAATGGCTCTAGTCCTATCTTACGGCTAGCAGCTTTTTGCCACAGCTCAGGTGAGAACGAGAGGGCCTGGTAGGAGAAGTAGAGGCAATGGCAGGTGAGAGGAAGAGAAGAGGAGTGAGCAGGTTTGAAAGCTATTTCAGTGGTCGAGTCAATTGACTCCAGCCTCAACATGCAGCCCTGCCACTGGGTTTGGCGAACAGTGGTTTAGGAGTGCAGGGATGGCTGTGTGCAAGGACATGCCTTTGGTGACTGTGCAAACACAGGAAGGGTGGGGAAGGGAGGCCCACTGCTGCCTCAGAAGCTACTGGAAGGAGACTGAAGTGCAATGAAAAAAAGCAAGCGCTCAATGGATGGCATATTATTAGGAAAATACCATCCACCCAAATAAAATATGGGCAAAAGGCTTGATTAGACACATAATAAAATGGTCAATAAACACATTAAACAGGTTCTCAACTTCTTTAGTTATCAGAATAATGCAAATTAAAACCAAAACAGGATAGCACCGCTCACCCACTGGAAAGGCTAAAATGAGAAACAGTGACAATACTAAGTGCTGGTGATGATGTGGATCAACTGTGATTCTCTTGCATTGCTGGTGGGAGTGTAAATTAGTATAACCACTTTAGGAAAATGTTTGGTAGTACCTACTAAAGCACAATGTATATATGCCATGTTGTTATGGTTGGGTGCCACTGAGTCATTTTTGATTCATAGCAACCCCATGTAACAGAGTAGAACTGTCCCATAGGATTTTCTTGGCTGTCATCAAGATCACAGGTGGCAGATTTCCAGGTCTTTCTCCCAAAGAGATGCTGGGTGAGTTTGAACCACCAACTTTTCAGTTAGTAGCTGAGTGCTTATTTAACCTTTTGTGCCACCAGCGCTCCTTATGTGTGTACCATAAACAAACAAAAAAACCTGTTGCTGTCAAGTTGATTCCTACTCATAGCGGCCCTATAGGACAGAGTAGAACTGCCCCATAGAGTTTCCAAGGAGGGGCTAGTGGATTCCAACTGCTGACCTTTTGGTTAGCGCCGAGATCTTAACCACTGAGTCACCAGGGCTCCATGTATACTGTGTGACCCATTAATTTCACTCGCAGCATATCCAACACAAATGAGTGCTTCTTTCTACCAAGAGATATGTACAAAAATGTCACTAGCAGCTTTATTCATTTAGCCTCAAAGTGGGAACAACCCAAATGTCCATCAATATGAGAATGGATAAATAAGTTGTTGCATGTTCATACAATAGAATACTACATAGCAATGAAAAAGCACAACTTGGATGAATGTTATAGCCATAATGTTAAGTGAAAGAAGTCCTATACAAAAGAGTACATATTTTATGATTTCATTTATATAATGAAATGATCATCTAATGTGATACAGGTCAGAATAGTGTTTCTCTTTTGGGGTGGAGCACTGATAAGGAGGAGGCAAGAGGGAGCATGCTGGGGTGCCGAAAAATTTTCCTATCTTAATCTGGGTGTTGTTACATAGGTGTGTACCGATTTAAATAGTTGTATGCAGGGAGAGGCAGAGAATATGGGCAATTGTTACAATCCATTCACACCTACTGAATCAGCATTTTAATAAGCTCCCTAGGTGATTTCAGTGCACATTCAGGTTTGAGAAGAACTGGCTTTGAAGAAAGACTCAGTAGACTCTGATGAGCAATTGGATTTGGGGGGTGGAGAGGAGAGGGAGGGAGGAGCTTCATAGGACTCCCAGGTTTCTGGCTAGGGTGAGTGGGTGAATGGCAGCATCATTAACTGGGAAGAGAGATGCCAGGAGTGGATGGTGATGATTATGGCTTTCACCACCAGCGTTGTCTAGGAGTTGGATTCACCACTTGTCTCAGTCTTGGGAGAGAGGTCAAAGTTAAGAGTTATTGACTGAGGAGTCATTGGCATGTGGCTGCTAGTGGAAGCCAAGGAAATGACTGACATCACAGGGAGAAGGGATAAACTGAAAGAGAGCCCAGGGCAGAAGTGTTCATTGTTGTTGTTGTTAGGTGCTGTCGAGTCAATTCCAACTCATAGCAACCCTGTGTACAACAGAATGAAACACTGCCCTGTCCAGCGCGATCCTCACAATTATTATGCTTGAGCCCATTGTTGCAGCCACTGTGTCAATCCACCTCATTGAGGGTCTTCCTTTTTTTTTCTGACCCTCAACTTTACCAAGTATGAGGTCCTTCTCTAGGGAGTGGTACCTCCTAATAACATGTCTAAAGTATGTGAGACGAAGTCTCTCTGTCCTTGCTTCTAAAGAGCATTCTGGCTGTACTTCTTCCAAGACAGATTTGTTCATTCTTGTGGCAGTCCATGGTATATTCAATATTCTTTGCAACACCATAATTCACAAGCATCAATTCTTCGGTCTTCTTTACTCATTGTCTAACTTTTGTGTGCATATAAGGCAACTGAAAATACCATGGCTTGGGTCAGGTGCACCTTCGCCTTCAAAGTGGCATGTTTGCTTTTTAACACTTGAACGAGGTTTTTTTTGGCAGCAGATTTACCTGATGCAATGGCTCATTTGATTTCTTGACTGCTGCTTCCATGGGTGTTGATTGTGGATCCAAGTAAAATGAAATCCTTGACAACTTCAATCTTTTCTCCATTTATCATGATGTTGCTTATTGGTCCAGTTGTGAGGATTTTTGTTGTCTTTATGTTGAGGTGCAATCCATACTGAAGGCTGTAGTTTGATCTTCATCAGTAAGTGCTTCAAGTCCTCTTCACTTTCAGCAAGCAAGGTTGTGTTATCTGCATATCACAGGTTGTTAATGAGTCTTCCTCCAATCCTGGTGCCACATTCTTCTTCATACAGTCCAGCTTCTTGGATTATTTGCTTAGTGTATATATTGAATAGGTACGGTGAAAAGATACAACGCTGACACACACCTTTCCCCTTGTTTTGTTTGAACGACTGCCTCTTGGTCTATGTACGGGTTCTTTATGAGCACAATGAAGTGTTCTGGATTCCCATTCTTTACAATGTTATCCATAATTTGTTATGATCCACACAGTCGAATGCCTATGTATAGTCAATAAAACACAGGTAAACATCTTTCTGGTATTCTCTGCTTTCAGCCAAGATCCAGCTGACACCAGCAATGATACCCCTTGTTCCACGTCTTCTTCTGAATCTGACTTGAATTTCTGGCAGTTCCCTCTAGATGTACTGCTGCAACTGTTTTTGAATGATCTTCAGCAAAATTTTACCTGCGTGTGATATTAATGATACTGTCCGATAATACCCGTATTCTGTTGGAATGGGCACAAATATGGATCTCTTCCTGTGGATTGGCCAGGTAGCTGTCTTCCAAATTTATTGGTAGATGAGTGAGCACCTCCAGCCCTGCATCTGTTTGTTGAAACATCTCAGTTGATATTCGGTCAATTCCTGGAGCCTTGCTTTTTGCCAATGCCTTCAGTGCAGCTTGGACTTCTTCCTTCAGTACCATTGGTTCCTGATCATATGCCACGTCCTGAAATGGTTGAATGTCGACCAGTTCTTTTTGGTACAGTGACTCTGTGTATTCTTTCCATCTTCTTTTGATGCTTCCTGCGTTGTTCAATATTTTCCCCATGGAATCCTTCAATATTGCAACTTGGAGCTTGAATTTTTTCTTCAGTTCCTTCAGCTTGAGAAATGCTGAACATGTTCTTCCCTTTTGATTTTCTAACTCCAAGTCCTTTGCACTTGTCATTATAATACTTTACTGTGTCTTCTCGAGCTGCCCCTTGAAATCTTCTGTTCAGCTCTTTTACGTCATCATTTCTTCCTTTCACTTCAGCTACTCTACATTTAAGAGCAACTTTCAGAGTCTCTTCTGACATCCATTTTGGTCTTTTCTTTCTTTCCTGCCTTTTTAATGACCTTTCGCTTTCTTTCTTCATGTATGATGTCCTTTATGTCATTCCACAACCCGTCTGGTCTTCGGTCATTAGTGTTGAGTGTGTCAAATCTATTCTTGAGATGGTCTGTAAATTCAAGTGGGATATACTCAAGGTCATACTTTGGCTCTTGTTGTGGACTTGTTCTAATTTTCTTCAACTTCAGCTTAAACTTGCATATGAGCAATTGATGGTCTGTTCTGCAGTCAGCCCCTGGCCTTGTTTGAAATGTTCATGTTGAGGCTCTTCATCATCTCTTTCCACAGATGTAGCCAATTTGATACCTGTGTATTCCATCTGGCAAGGTCCACATGTATAGTCGCCGTTTATTTGTTGAAAAAATGGTACTTGAAATGAAGAAGTCATTGGTCTTGCAAAATTCTATTATGGGATCTCTGGCGTCATTTCTGTCACCAAGGCCATATTTTCCAACTACGGATTCTTCTTCTGTTTCGAACTTCTGCATTGCAATCAGCAGTAATTATCAATGCATCTTGATTGCATGTTTGATCAATTTCAGACTGCAGAAGTTGGCAAAAATCTTTAATTTCTTCATCTTTAGCCTTAGTAGTTGGTGTGTAAATTTGAATAATAGTCATATTAACTGGTCTCTCTTGTAGGCATATGGATATTATCCTATCACTGACAGTATTGTACTTCAGGATAGATCTTGAAATGTTCTTTTTGAGGATGAATGTGACACTGTTTCTCTTCGATTTGTCATTCTTAGCATAGTTGACCATATGATTGTCCAATTCAAAATGGTCCATACCAGTCCATTTCAGCTCACTAATGCCTAGGATAGCTATTTTTTGTGTTCCATTTCATTTTTGACAACTTCTGATTTTCTTAGATTCATACTTCATACATTGTATTTTCCAATTATTAATGGATGTTTGCAGCTGTCCTTATTTTGAGTTGTTCCACCTCAGCAAATAAAGGTCTCAATAGACTGACTCCACCCACGTCATTAAGGTCCACTCTGCTTTGAGAAGGCAGCTGTCCCCCAGTCATAGTTTTAGTGCCTTCCAACCTGAGTGGCTTATCTTCAGTCACTATATCAGACAATGTTCCACTGCTACTCATAAGGTTTTCACTGGCCAATTCTTTCAGAAGTAGACCACCAATTCCTATTTCCTAGTCTATCTTAGTCTGGAATCTTAGCTGAAACCTGTCCACCATGGGTGACCCTGCTGGTGTTTGAAATACTGGTGGCATAGTTACAGCATCACAGCAACACACAAGCCACAGTACTGACAGATGAGTGATGGTGTTCATTAATGAGTCTTAAATAGAGCATTCAAGAGATAGTAGGAGAATAAGGAGAGACCAAGGTCTTAGAAACTAGGGAAGTGGGCAGCCAGGTGAAATGCTCCAAGGAGTTTAATTTAAGATCTGAGTGTGTTGATGTGTGTCCTGGTTCTGTGTCATGGTGACTGAATTCAGAATGCAACAGTGTGAGGAGAGATGGGAGGGGAGGAGGACTTGACCACTCTTTCTGGTAGCCCGGCTGTGAAGGGAAGAAGAGAAAAGGCCATTAAATAGTTATGGCTTATGCAAAATTTACAGGCTGAGTTGAAGGAGGTGGGGGAGAGGAATATGGTGGAGATATGCTGAAAGAAACTTGGTCTCCCACATCTTCCTGGACAGTGCAACTCTTCCTGGCTACGACCCATCTGTCAGTGAGGACTTGTGTATTGCTATGATGTTGAATAGGTTTCAGTGGAGCTTCCAGACTAAGAAAGACTAGGAAGAAAGGCCTGGTGATCTACTTCCACAAATCAGCCAGTGAAAACCCTATGGATTATAATGGTCTAATCCCATTGTGCGTAGGATCACCATAAGTTGAGAGCCAACTCCATGGCAGCTAACAACAACAACAACATGGATAGAAAAGAGATAATTGATGGACAAGTTCCCTGAGGAGTTGAGAGGGGATGGAATCCAGAAGACAAACAGAAACAAAAGCATTGACAAGGAGGTAAGTGTAGAGAAGTTTGAATGTTGGGGATGGGAAGGGAGCGGAGGACCTTCAACCTCATAGCCTCCATTTCTTCTATGAAGTAGAAGACAATGTCATCTACTGAGAGTGACAAAGGAGAGAAGAGAGGCAGGGCTTGAGGTTTAAAAGAGCAAATGAGAGAATAACAGATGGGTTTACTGAAGGGCTCAGAGGAACCAGCCGAGGTTGAGTGAATAAATGAATTTTATTCCAGCACTTTCTTAGTATCCAAATGTAAAACTTCTTCTTATTTTTCTCTGAACACCTTGGTTTCTATGCTCTTTTATCTCTTTGAATTCCATCTTGGCAAATGCAATTATTAAAATAATATATTGCCTTCATTTGTAAACCTTGAACAGGAAATTAGGAATTCTTGAGCTCGACATTCCTCTTTGCTGTGGCTCTTAATATTACTTTGGACAAACCTGGGGAAGGGGGCAGAAATAAAAGCTCTCCTCAAATATTTAAAGGGATATCATGCAGAAGAAGGGCTTGCATAATTTCTGTGCAGCACCAACAGGCAGAGCAGGGGCTGGTGTACACACATTTCAGGGAGATGGCCTTGGACTCCCTGTACAGCAGAGAATCGGCCATCTGGAGAGTGATCTGTCCTGGGAACGTGAGAGTGAGCAGAGGAATCCTCGCACTGGTTGGGAAATGGAAAGGCAATTCCTTCGGATTCTGAGATCCTCTGATTTTCCATTTGCCTTCCTGTTTCACAGTCTACATTCACACTTCATGGATGACTTTTCCTGGCTCAAGCTTGAATGGAACATCCATAAGGTGTGGCACTGAGCTAGACGGTTGGAACTTAAAGTGAGTAGGATGCAGCTCCTGCCCTCAGAGAGTTCAGGGGCTGGAAGAGTTCAGGTTCCTTCTTTTTGTTAAAAGGGGTAAAGAATACAGGAACAGGAGACATCTTTAAGGCTAGCATCAATTTAGGATGTGAGCTCTAGCATAGTGGTAAAAGCACACTCTAAAAGACTGAGTACTTTGGTTCAAATCCTAAGTCCCATCATTTACTAGCCATTGATCCTGAACAAGTTACCCAAGCTCTCTGTGCCTCAGTTTCCTCATCTGTAAAATGGTGGTGATAATGGCACCTACGTCACAGAGTTGTTGTTGTTAGGTGCCATTGAGTCGATTTTTGACTCATAGTGACCCCATGTGATGGATTAGAACTGCCCTCTAAGGTTTTCCAGGCTGTAATCTTTACAGCAGAAGGTCACCATGTTTTTCTTCCGTGGAGCTGCTGGGTGGGTTCGAACTGCCAACCTTTTTGGTTAGCAGCTGCCAGAGGTTCTTACAGAGCTGTTACTAGAGTTAAATGTGCTTAGAAGAATGTCTGATATACTCAATATAGCTATTCATATTACTTAGTGTATGCGGCACTTTTACCTTGAGAAGCTGTATTAATTATTAATAATGTTTGTTTTCAAAACACAAATAGGTCTAGTTGCATAAATTCATGCTAACAGAATGGGGTTACAAAAAATCTTAGGGACGAGAACAAAAATATAAAAATGAGTTCCCTCCAATTAACAGCCAAATAAAAAAGCCCTACTGAAATAGTCTATTAGACTAATAGCCATCTCTGTGGAGAAAGAAGGGAAGCTTCTTTTTTATTTTATTTTTTTTATTGTTGTAGAGTATATGAAGTTTACATTTCAAGTCAGTCTCCCATACAAAATTTTACACATACATTGTTATGTGACCCTAATTGCTCACCCCATTATGCGACAGCACACTCCTCCTTTTTGCCCAGATTCCCCATGTCCATTCAACCAGCTCCTAACCCTCTCTGCCTTCCCATCTCACCTCCGGACAGAAGCTGCCCCTTTGGTCTCTTGTATCTACTTGAGCTAAGAGGCACACTCCTCATGAGTATCACTTTATGTCCCACAGTCCAGTCCAATCCCTGTCTGAAGAGTTGGGCTTGGAAATCATTTTAATTCTGGGCTGATAGAGAATCCAGGGGCCATGCTTTCTGGGGTTCCTCCAGTCTTGTTCAGACCATTAAGTCTGGTCTTCTTACTAGAATTTGAGTTCTGCACCCCATCTTTCTGCTGCTCCATCAGGGACTCACTGTTGTGTTCCCTGTCGGGGCTGTCATTGGTGGTAGCCAGGCACCATCTAGTTCTTCTGGTCTCAGGCTGATGAAGTCTCTAGTTTACGTGGCCCTTTCTGTCTCTTGGGCTACTACTTTCCTTGTGTTTTTGGTGTTCTTCACTCTCCTTTACTCCAGGTGGTTGGGATCAATTGATGCATCTTAGATGGCCGCTTGCAAGCTTTTAAGACCCCAGATGCCACTCACCAAAGTAGGATGCAGAACATTTTCTTAATAAGCTTTGTTATGCCAATTGACCTAGATGTCCCCTGAAAGCATGGTCCCCAGCCCCCTACCCCTGCTACTCTGTCTCTCAAAGTATTTGATTGTATTCAGGAAACTTCTTAGCTTTGGTTTAGTCCAGTTGTGCTGACTTCCGCTGTAGTGTGTGCTGTCCTTTCTTTTGATTCTTATCTACTGTCTGTTTGGTAAATAACCCTCACCCTCCCTTCTTCTGTGTTTAAACCTTTTCTTGATTTCTTATAGTAGTGGTCTTATACAGTATTTGTCCTTCTGTGACTGAATAAACTCACTCAGCATAATAAGTTCCAGCTTCCTCCATGTTATACAATGTTTCACGGCTTCACCGTTGTTCGTTATCGTCGCGTAGAATTCCATTGTGTGGATATACCACAATTTGTTTATCCGTTCGTCCGTTGATGGGCACCTAGGTTGTTTCCATCTTTTTGCTATTGTGAACAGTGCTGCAATGAACATGAGTGTGCATGTATCTATTCGTGTGACGACTCTTATTTCTCAAGGATATATTCCAAGGAGCGGGATAGCTGGATTGTATGGTACTTCTATTTCTAGCTTTTTGAGGGAGTGCCAAATCGATTTCCAAAGTGGTTCTACCATTTTACATTCTCACCAACAGTGTATAAGTGTTCCAGTCTCTCCACAACCTCTCCAGCATTTATTATTTTGTGTTTTTTGGATTAAGGCTAGCCATGTTGGGGTGAGATGATATCTCATTGTAGTTTTGATCTGCATTTCTCTAGAGGGGGAGCTTCTACTGACTGTCTTGTGCTCTGATTTACTGACTTCCCACCACCATGTTCCCGTAGACATGAGCGAGCAGCCCATCCTCACCAAGCAGTTATCAAAAGGTATTTTGGGTCCACGCAGGACTCAATTGCCTTGTCTTACTCTTCTAGAGCCACCATAACAAAAGACCACACAGTGGCCAGCTTTAAAGAACAGAAGTTTATTTTCTCAGGGTTCTGGAGGCTGGAAGTCCAAACCAAGGTATCGGCCATGTTAATTCCTTCTGAGGGCTCTGAGAGAGGAGCTGTTCCATGCCTTTTTCCTAGCTTCTAGCGGCTGCCAGCAATCCTTGGCGTTCCTTTCCTACTGGTAGATGTAGCTTCACATGGTTTCTTCCTGTGTGTGACTGTCTCTATTTCTCTTCTCCCCTTTTATAAGACATCACTCAAAAGGGATTAGGATTCTCGTTGACTGATAACATCTACAAAGAAAAACCCTATTTCCCCAAACAAGGTCACATTTGCAAGTACAGGGGCTAGGACATCAACATATCTTTTTGGGGGACACAGTTTAATCCATAACAGGCTCCAAAGAAATGATAAGAGCCTGAGAATGAATACCCTGGTGGGATCACAGCTTAGACACCCTGTAGAGAGATGTGACTGGTTTGCCCCTTGTGGCGGAGGAGGTGGCTTGCAGGTGACCACAGAGGGGCAAACCAGTCACATCTCTCTACAGGGTGTCTAAGCTGTGATCCCACCAGGGTATTCATTCTCAGGCTCTTATCATTTCAACCTTAGTGCTGTGTGAGTTCTAGTTCTATAACTTCAGAGGAATAGGTTGGGCCTTTGGTTGCTTGGCTGGGGACATTATTTGATGTGTCTAATTCTAGTTATTACTATTACTCCAACACTTAAGGAGAACCAGTGAAGTCACTGGCAAAACTAATGGTTTCTGGTCACTTGATGGTTTCCCTGAAGTCATGTTTTGAGTTAGACATTACCATTGAGACGTATGACCGCAGAGATGTCACTCACACACACTCAGCCTCGGCTTCCTCGTATGTTAGCTACTACACAGGGGTAACAATGCTTTTTGTTATGAGAATTAAATAATGTGTAAGTGGTTAGCAATGCCCGAGTGTTATTATTGGCTGCCAACTAGTCAGCCCTTGACTCATGGTGACTGTCATGGATTGAACTATGTCCCCCCAAAACTGTGTGTATCAATTTGGCTGGGCCATGATTTCCAGTATTGTGTGGTTGTCCTTCATTTTGTGATTGTAATTTTATGTTAAAGAGGATTAGGGTGGGATTGTAACACCCTTACTAAGGTCACATCCCTGATCCAATGTAAAGGAAGTTTCCCTGGGGTGTGGCCTGCACCACCTTTTATCTCTCAAGAGATAAAAAGGAAAGGGAAGCGAGCAGAGAGGGGGGACCTCATACCACCAAGAAAGCAGTGCCAGGAGCAGAGCGTGTCCTTTGGACCCGGGATCCCTGTGTGGAGAATCTCCTAGTCTGGTGGAAGATTGATGAGAAGGCCAGCAGAGAGAGAAAGCCTTCCCTTGGAGGTGATGCCCTGAATTTGGACTTTTAGCCTACTTTACTGTGAAGAAATAAATTTCTCTTTGTTAAAGCCATCCACTTGTGGTATTTCTGTTAGAGCAGCACTAGATGACTAAGACAGTGACCCCCATGCACAATGGAACAAAACTCTGTCCTGTCCTGCACCATCCCCATGATCAGCTGAGGATCAGATAGTTGTGATCCATAGGATTTTTGTTAGTAGATCATCGGGTCTTTCTTCCGTATCCATCTTAGTCTGGAAGCACTGCTAAAACTTGTTCAGCAACATAGCAACATGCAAGCCTCCACAGACAGGTGGTGGCTACACTTGAGGTGCATTGGCCAGGAACTGAACTGGATTTGCAGGCTCCTCGCAGGTACGGCTATGTACACCAGATTGGAGATCCTTTGGTCTAGCAGACTGACAGGAACAAGTTGGTGGAATACGTTAAGACTAAGGGAGACAAAGCGGGCAGTGGTGGCCCAGTGGTAGAACTCTTCCTTTCCATGAGGGAGACCTTCACTCTCTCCCCTGGTCCTCCTGACAACCCTTTGAGGGAGGTATTGTCATATCTTTGTTTACGAATAAAGAAATTGAGGTCTAAAGATAGTGAGTGATTTAATGTAGTATGATGGTTAAGAGTATGAACTCTGGAGCCAGACTGCCAGGGTTCAAATTCTAGCTCCACTATTTGCTAGCTGTGTGACCTTAAGCAAGTTACTTAAGCTCTTTGTGCCTCATTTTTCCCATCTGTAAAATGGTGGTATTGCCTGGAACAGTGGAAGTGCCAAGTAAGTGTCAGCTATTTCAACTGTTATTTGTTAAGTCAATAGTTGACTTGTTGATTTGTTCAACACTTATTTATTGAGTCTGTACTATGTGCTAGGTGCTGTGCAAGGTGCTGAAGATACAGTGGTGAGCAAAACCAGACTTTCTCCCTGCTCTTATGGATCTTAAAGACTAGTGGGGAAGACTTACATCAATTAATCACACAAATATAAAACTATACTTACAGTAAGTGCTATGAAGGAGGTATATATGGTGTTATAATGAGAAGGCAGGAGTCCCTGGGAGGGGCAAACGTTTAAGTGCTAACTGAAAGTTTAGAGGTTCAAGTCCACCCAGAGGTGCCTCAGAAGAAAGGCCTGGCAATTTACTTCTGAAAGGTCATAACCATTGAAAACCCTGTGGAGCACAGTTCTATCTGACACACATGGGGCTGCCATGAGTCACAATCAACTTGACAACAACTGGTTTGGTAATGAGAAGGAACTACCTTGAGGAAGACCACCTTGAGATCTGATGAGTGAGTGCGTGCGAGTTAGCTACAGCTGTGGAGGGATGGTATCAGGGTTGGAGTTAGGGACAGAGGAGTTCAGGCAGGGAGACAGTGAGAACAAAGGCCCTGTGGAAGGATAGTAGTGACATGTTCAAAGGCCCTGAGGCTGAAGCACAGGTGCCTGGGAGAACGCGGGCCGATGAGTCAGTGGGTAGGAACGGCCCTGTCACTTAGGGCCTTGTAGGCTATAGCAAAGATTTTGATCTTCATTCTAGGTGCAAAAAGAAGGATGCTAAGTTGAGAAGTGGCAACAATGAGGTCTGTGTTTTGAAAAGATTATCGTGTCTGCAGTGTGGAGAATGGATTCGTAGGGGATGCATGCACGGCCGACAGGAGGCTGTAGGGCACAGGGTGCACGGTTCTGGCCCTCAGAGGAGAGGTCTGTGCTGGAGATAAAAGTATGTGAGTCGCTGGAAGGTTGGTTACAGCCCGGGTCAGGGTGAGCTGGGCTGGGGAGAGAGTCTAGAGCTGTCCTGTCCAATACAGTAGCCATTAGCCACATGTGGCTATTAAGCCATTAAAATGTGTTTAGTCTGAATTTAGATGGGTTGTAAGTATAAAATACTAAGTTTTGAAGACAGTAAAAGAATGTAAAGTATCTCAATAATGTTTATATTAATTACATGTTAAACTAATATGTTGGATATATTAAATTGAGTAAAATACATTATTAAAATTGATTTTACCAGTTTCTTTCACTTTTTTAATGTGACTACTTGAAAAATTTAAATTACTTATGTGGTTCATATGTGTGGCTCGCATACCGTTTCAATTGGACAGGGCTGTTCTAGAGTGAGAAGGGTCGAGGGTCCAGGCCCCAGCCAAAAAAAAAAAAAAAAGCATGGTTTCAGCCAGCACCTTAATAATTGGCAAGCATCTAAGTGGAGAGAGTGGGATGGAATGGACATGGGGAGCGATGCGGAGGGAAAGTTCCATACCGGGCAAGCATGGAGGCTGTGGACTCCCGGGGTGGTGCAAACAGCTAATATGCTTGGCTGCTAATAGAATCCACCAAAAGGTGCCTTCAAAGAGAGGCCTGGCAATCTGCTTCGGAAAAATCAGCCATCAGAAACCTGTGGAGCTCAGTTCTAGGGACACACGTGGTGTCTCCTGAGTCAGAGTTGACTCCACAGGCAACTGGTGTGGAGGCTGTAGAGGTGGTGAGTGAAGGTATCAAAGACAAGATTCAACAGCTCCCTCAGTTTGTACAGTATCCAGAGGCCCAGCTCACAGCTCTCCAGAGTCATTTTCGCACAGTAGAGACTGGTCCTTTCTAGGTCCTGGTCTGTGGCAGGTGGAGAGTCTATGTCAGATCCTCACCTTAAAGGGGGGTGAGGGGTAGGGAGTGGGTGGAGACAGATCATTTTATAATTACTTTCTTCTTCTTATTTTCCACGAATCCCTCTTTAGCTCTATGTGGAAGGAGAGCTATGTACACGTGTACACGGGATGGGGAAAGAGTGAGTTGTAAGCCGCACCAGGCTGAAGGTGCAGGGGTTCTCAAGCCAGGGCCTCCGTTTTCCCGTCTGTCCCATGAAGGAGAGGTGGTCAGACCCGCTTAAGGCCCTTCTCCCCTTCCGCAGCCTGGGCTTGTGGTTGTGTGACCCAGACAGCCAGGTGTGTGGAGCTTTACAGTTGAACACGGGTCCAGGCGGCGTTGTGGAGTTTGAAGGGGTGTGTGAGTGTCCACAATGGGGGGTGGGTGGTTCGTGGTGGAGAGACCTAGTTCCACTCGCGTCAAGAGAGAGCTAAAAGGAAAACTGCTAACTTGATCTCTGACACGTTTTCTATCTATAATTGGTAAATATGCAAATGAAAAGGCCCACATGGTCTGAAAGGGGCAAATCAAGCTCTAAGCGAGCGACAGGGGGAAACGAAGTCTTCCCCCGGGAGCCTTGGAACCGCGCGCTCCCCTCCGAGGGCGCCCTCGGTGGGACGGCCGCGGAGGCTCCACGTTTGCGCGTCGCCTGCCCCGCAGCGGCCATGTGGAGGCCCGACCCCCACCCCTCCACCCTACTCCGCTGCCGGCCTCGCGGGCCGAGCCTCCGCGCCCCGCGATGCCGCCGCTCCCGCCGCC